>NC_052150.1:121402916-121702916 GCF_902713615.1 Scyliorhinus canicula
ATCCAGTCCCTTTTTAGTCACACGCAAGAGGGGTAGACAGCACCTGAAACGTAACAAGGAGATTGACAGAGGCTTGAATTCTCCATTTCATGACGTCGGTAGCAAGAATTGTGATTGGGCGGAGAATAGTGCGCAAAGGAAAGAACGTGTTGTGTGTCTGGCGCTGATTCCGTTGTCCGTCGCTGGGCAAAATTATCGAAGTTCGCACCCCATGCCAGCGGGTTCATGTAAACCCATCATTTGCATGGATTTAATTATCATTAGCAGCTTGGAACCCTTTGGGCAAGTATTTACAGGCAGAGAGTGGGCACCATGGCTGCTGAGGGGAATTACCAAAAAGCCTAAAAACTTGTCAGACTTGCTGGGGGTTGGGGGGCTGGACATATGCACAGGCCGGGGGCAGCAGCAGGGAACGACTTGGTGCCAAGTCCATGGACTTGGAGTGTCCCCCTCAGGATGGAGGTGGCCTTGTTCAGACCATAATTGTTACAGTATTTGGGTTTAAATGTAGCCCATTGGTGTTCCTTACAGGTTCCTGGCTGCTCACACTACTGACTGTTCACCGTGTCCTGCGAATTTACAGAGAGCTTCAGGTGATGTAGCGGCCCATCCAGGCTGTTCCTCTGGACACCCTCATACCACACTGTATCATCAAAGGATGGGCATGGCCAAGCTCAATCAGGATGCTGACACTCCTCATAAGCGCAGCCCCACTGCAGGAGGGAGCAGGAAATCAGTAGAGCTCACTTCAACTAAAGGACACTTGCACCGTGGCCTTTGGACAGCTCCCTGCCGCTTTCAGGGCACAGGCCTCACCAGTGATCCCCACTGCTCAGGATCGCAAGCTGTGGCCTCATGAGGCTGGCAGCACTGACTGCCTCTGTCACCTTCTCCCAGGCCCTGTTCAGCAAGGCGGGAAGTGTACTGCCAAGTATGAAAAGGCACTAGCCGTAGTGTGCAGCTTGACGCAACTAATAGGCACTGAGGAGGTCCTAAAGGCCGTCTGCAGAGAGCTGGAAAAAGCAAAACAGTTGCAGGAGGACAAGGAGGAACAGATCAAATGAATAAAAGAGCAGCAGGAGAAATTTGAAAAAATGGGAGCGGAGAAAGACAGGGAAAGACCTAAAACGCACAAACCAGCCGAACCTGGAGCATTTAGGCAGCTTTCAGACCCAATGTGAGAAAGCCTATCAAGCCACCCAACGTGCTGTCTTAGTAAGTGAAGAAGCTGAGCACAAGGTCACTTGTTCAGAAGATAAGTGCACCGACCTACAGGCAGCATTAAAAGCACTCCACCAGGCTAGCAAGGAGCAGCAGCAAGCAGTCGCTGACCAGTCTAAATGCCAGCGACAGATTAATTTGAATTCTTACTCTCGTCCAAAATAGATTTATGTGTACTTTCGGGATAGTTGAGAAACAGGAGGAAAGAGAGGGTGATGCACTATCATTTGCGACGAGACGAGAGTAGAGAGTAATCGAGGCTTTATTACGCAGAGATGTGGAGCCTTCCGCAGCTGCTGCTGAAATGGCTGCAGTTCGGACAGCCCACATATTTATACTCCACCTACTGGGCGGAGCCAGCAGGCAGGAATCTATCCCCGTACCTGTAGTACAGGGGCCTTACTGTAATACCCTCGTATGCAATACATATACAACAGTGGTGACTACCACATTCACCCCCTGTTAAAAAAAAAAGAGTCTAGCGGGATGGTGGAAAACTATTTACATACAGGTTGTTTAAAAGTTAAGAAAGAGATTACAAATTTAGACGAACGGGCACCTTGATCCATCAAGCCTGCAGTTCTGGTGACGGTCCAGGCATTGGCTCGGTCACCAGTGACTCCGGGAGCGTGTCAAACTCATCTTCATCCCCGGGTGGGACCAAGGGGAGGGCGGATCATCCTGGAGCGGGGGTTGTGGTGGGGTGCGCCGAGAGGAGGGAGGGTGGCGTCCGGGTGGGGAGGGGGGGGGGGCTGTGTGTGGACCCAGCTGGCGCCATGTTCCTGAGGGAGACTGTGTCTTGGCATCCGTCGGGATACGCTACGTAGGCGTACTGCGGGTTCGCGTGGAGTAGCTGCACCCTCTCAACCAACGGGTCCGCCCTGAGGAGCCGCACGTGCTTCCAGTCCTGGAGCTGCCAGCCATATTGGGAGCGAAACCTCGGAGGTGGACTTTCTAGGGAAGGCAAAGAGATGTTCATGGGGAGTTTCGTTAGTCGCAGTGAACAGGAGCGACCAAATGGAGTGAAGGACGTCGGGAAGGATCTCCTGCCAGCGGGAGGCCGGGAGATTTCTGGACAGTAGGGCCAGCTGGATGGCCCTCCAGACCATCCCATTCTCCCGCTCCACCTGCCCATTTCCCGGGTGTTGTGGCTGGTCGTCCTGCTCGAGGCAATGCCCCTGTTGAGCAGGTACTGGCGCAGGAGATTCACCCTCCTCACTGACCAACGTGCCTTCATGTTTAACAACACACAGCGGGGCAAGAACAAAAATGATAAAATCTTGAGGTGGAGGATTGAGCTCTCCACCTACAATTACGAGATTTTGTGTTGCCCCGGTAAACTCAACGAGCCCCCCGATGCCATGTTCCGAGGTACATATGCCAGCGCAATTTGGAAAGGTTAGCGTTGTGGTCCTGCTGGTCGTGGCCGCAGATGGTGATGTTATCCAGGTTCGGGAAGGTGGGAAGGAAGAAGGCCTGATTGACCATATCAGATATGTGAGGGAGAGGGTACGCATCGAGCTGCGTGTACCGATTGATGGTCTGACTGTAGTCAACGACCATCCTGTTTTTCTCCCTAGTTTTCCCCACTACCACTTGGGCTCTCCAGGGGCTGGTGCTGGCCTCGATAATACTTTCCCGCAGTAGCCGTTGGACCTCAGACCTGATGAAGGTCCTGTCCTGGACACTGTACCGTCTGCTCCTGGTGGCGATGGGTTTGCAATCCGGGGTGAGGTTTGCAAACAGGGAAGGTGGGTCGAAACTTAAGGGCCGTGAGACCGCACACAGTAAGGGGTGGTAGGGGCCCGCCGAATTTCAGGCTCTGGAGGTTGCACTGGAACTCCAGGCTGAGTAGGCAGCGCAGCGGTTGGGGAGGACATAGAGCCGGAAGCCGCTAAACTCTACGCCCTGGATAGTGAGGGTGGCGGTGTAGTACCCCCGGATCACCACAGAGTGGGATCCGGAGGCCAGGGAGATTCTCTGGTTGATGGGGTGTACCGTGAGGGAGCAGCGCCTTACCGTGTCGGGGTGGATGAAGTTCCCAGTGCTCCTGGAGTTCAGAAGGCAGGATAACTTGTGCCCGTCGACCTTCACCGTCATCGACGTGGTCGCGAGGTTGTGCGGTTGGGACTAGTTGATCGTGATGGAGGCCAGACGTGGCTGGTCGGCGGCGGTTGCAGGCAATGAGCGGCCTGATGAGGTGCCCGATGAGCAGGGGTCCTGAGGCGGGGAAGATGGTGGCGCCCACGGGCTGCATGTGTCCTGAGGCAGGCAAGGTCGCGATGCCCATGGGCCGCACGTGTTGTGAGGCGAGCAAGATGGCGGTGCCCACGGACCGCACGTGGTCTGAGCCCGAGCGGGCCTGGCATACAGCAGCGAAACGTCCTTTCTTCCCGCATACCTTGCAGAGCACGCTCCGTGCCGGGCAGCGCTGTTGGGGGTGTTTTGATTGTCCGCATAAGTAGCTCTTGGGTCCCCCAGGGTTGGTTGGCTGCCGCGCTGCAGGCCTGGGGGAGGTCGCTGGTGGGGTCCACTGTGGGGTGTTCGCTGGCAGGGTCCACGATGCCCAGGAGGGGTGGGCCCACGCATTCGGGGGCATACGCCTGTATATTGCGTGAGGTGACTGTGAGCGAGAGCGCTAGTTCATTGGTCGCTGCGAGGTCGAGGGTAGCCCCTTCTAAGAGGCGCTGGTGGATGTAGGCCGGCCCTATGCCTGTAATGAACGCGTTTCTAAGTAACAGGTCAGAATGTTCAGCGGCTGAAATACCTGGCAATGGCAGTCTCTCACGAGGAATTGCAGGGCATGCCGGAAATCTTCCACAAACTCACCGGGGAGTTGATGCTGCATGGGGAGGAGGTGCCTGGCGTGGATTTTGTTGGTCTGCTGAACGTAGTTCTCCTTCAGTAGCGCCATGGCCTCAGCATAGGTCGGCGCGTTCCGGATGAGGGGAAAGATGTTGGAAGATCTGGAGCTTCTGTGCCTCCGAGGGTGGTTCAGTCGCAGATTCGATGTATGCCTCGAAGCAAGCTAGCCAATGTGCAAAGGCCGACTTGGCATTGTCTGCTTGAGGGTGCAGCTGCAGGCAATCAGACTTGATGCGGAGATCCATCATTTTAAATTGATGCGCTATCAATTACGACGAGATGAGAGTAGAGAGTAATCGAGGCTTTATTACATAGAGGTGTGGAGCCTACTGCAGCTGCTGCCGAAATAGCTGCAGCTCGGAGAGCCCACACATTTATACTCCGCCTACTGGGCAGGGCCAGCAGGCAGGGATCTATCAGTGTATGCGGTGTACACAATACAACAGTGGTGACTACCACAGAGGGCAGTTTGGGAAGAGCTTCAGGAGAATTCAAAAATGGATGTGACGAGGACCGAGATTTGGGATCCGCCTCCACCATCACCAGAAACAGCCACACCGATCACACCACCCCCCACCACAGAGAAAGCACCACCAGAGTCACCCCCAGTACTGATGCACCCAGTCACCACCGAGCGGTGGGTAGGGAATTCCCCAGGCTCGGCTAACACACATACCACCCCGCTCACAGTGTCCCAACGAATGACGCGTGTAATAAAATCATGATAAGACTCCTGTGTCAGACTCCTATTTATCTATGTCAGACTCCTATTTATTGACTACAGCTCAGCCTTCAACACTATTATTCCGACGAAACTCATCTCCAAACTCCGTGGCCTGGGCCTCGGCTCCTCCCTCTGTGACTGGATCCTGAACTTCCTAACCCACAGACCATAATCAGTGAGGATAGGCAACAACACCTCCTCCACGATCATCCTCAACACCGGTGCCCCTCAAGGCTGTGTCCTCAGCCCCCTACTATACTCCTATATATTGATGACTGTGTGGCTAAATTCCCCTCCAACTCGATTCTCAAATTTGCTGATGACACCACAGTAGTGGGTCGGATTTCAAACAATGAAGGGACAGAGTACAGGAATGAGATAGAGAATCTGGTGAACTGGTGAGACGATAATAATCTCTCCCTCAATGTCAACAAAACAAAGGAGATTGTCATTGACTTCAGGAAGCGTAGTGGAGAACATGCCCCTGTCTACATCAATGGGAATGAAGTAGAAAGGGTCGAGAGCTTCAAGCTTTTAGGTGTCCAGATTACCAACAACCTGTCTTGGTCTCCCCATGCCGACAATATAGTTAAGAAAGCTCACCAACGACTCTACTTTCTCAGAAGACTAAGGAAATTTGGCATGTCAGCTACGACTCTCACCAACTTCTACAGATGCACCATAGAAAGCATTCTTTCTGGTTGTATCACAGCTTGGTGTGGAGCCTGCTCTGCCCAAGACCACAGGAAACTACAAAAGATTGTGAACGTAGCCCAGTCCATCACACAAACCAGCCTCCCATCCATTGACGCTGTCTATAATTCCCGCTGCCTCGGAAAGGCAGCCAGCATAATTAAGGACCCCATGCACCCCGGACATACTCTCTTCCACCTTCTTCCGTCAGGAAAAAGATACAAAAGTACCGACTCAGGAACAGCTTCGTCCCTGCTGCCATCAGACTTTTGAATGGACCTACCTCGTATTAAGTTAATCTTTTCCCTACATCCCAGTTAGGACTGTAACATCACATTCTGCAGTCTCTCCTTCCTTCCCTATGTACGGTATGCATTGTCTGTACAGCATGCAAGAAACAACACTTTTCACTGTATACTAATACATGTGACAGTAATAAATCAAATCAAATCAAACCTTTGAGCTGACTGATGACCCACACTGCTTCTTTGAGGATATCAAGCAGCAGAAAATAATGTATAGCTTAGACAAATGGAAGAGGTAAAGCTGACAGTAATGTGTCTCAGCCCATCAGTTAGGTCAACCTTGCCATGCCCCAAAACGTGGGGGAAGGGTCCCTCAAGGACATGAGAGAAGCCATACTAACAGCAGTGGGATACAATAAAGGGGATCTGGTAGATGGCCTGAATAAATGCAGGCAGAGGAAAGAGCCTTCGCTGGTCGCCTCCGATACATTTTAAAGGGGTATATGGAGACATTTTAAAGGGGTATATGGAGACTTAGAGTGCGAGCGCTCCAGGTTAGATGATCCAGACTACTCCAGATGGGCCACGGAGCAAGACAAGAGAATCTGCATGAATTCCGACCCAGCTGAGCCCACACATACTGAGGCATAGGTTCTCCAGCGTTTGTCCAGAGTGTGGGAACAATTAGTTCAGAATCCACTTTTCGAGGCTGATAGGGAAGTCACCATGCATCCGATGAGGGCTATTCAGGGTCCCATATGGAGAAATGAGGGTGAAGGGGAACCCCAATACCCAAGAGAGCAATCCCGAAAAGAGGCCGTTCCGCCATACGCACCCCCGGGAAGAAACAGAGGGACATGCTATGACTGTGGGCAGCCAACACACTTCACCCGAGATTGCAGGAGACCCTCACCACCATACGCTCGAGCCTTTAAACAACCCGGATCACCCTTCCCACTATCTAGAACAAGCCTCAGATACGACCGAGAACGCCACCCACAGCAGTTAGAATGACCCAGCTGCTCCATGCATAATGTGGACGCAACACATATGAACTCACGTATAACTCCCTCGACTGATAGTGCCCGACCTCTCGAACCATAGCCTCTCGAACCAGAGTCTTCAGCACCAGATGGGATAGCGTAGAGAGATCCCTGGCCACTGGCGAGGTACGAGGCCACCTCATCGAATTCCTCTGGGCTAGCGGAGGCTCCCAAACTACCCTTAATGCATCTACCTTACAAACAAGCATCCCATGGCCGACCACAAATACAATTACACAGCAGATTTACTGGACACATGTAAGAAGGCCACATCACGGCCCCGATACAGGTTTGCATAGGTAACATAGTCGCTAATCATCCAGCTGTGTTATTTGACCTTCCCCCACCCGCCAAACACATTCTGGGAGTAGATTTTATGAATAAACATAATCACTCCTTTGACCCAGTAAATCGTTGCATCTGGTAAATGGCAACGATTAGACGCGCGTCATCAACTCGGTCCTATACGAAACAGACTTGTAGTCATTTGTCCACCATATACGGGTTAAAACTCACTGTGGTTTAGGCACAAGACCCTCTAACAACTCCTTGACAGTGTCACCTGGTTGTTCTCTACTGCCATCTGCTGTTTGGAGATCTTGTTTAACACTATGCACGTGACTGCTTATGCTTATCATAATAGATGCGACGCAGGTGATGATATTTAAGTAAGCCATTAGGCTCATTAAATATGTGCAGCATTCTTCCAGGTCCCGGGAGTCCTGTACCAGCGAGGACTCACCCAACCACTGATTCACAGGCAGAGACCAGGCATGGAGTCCAATGGGGTCAAGCAGGCCATTGGAGCCCCTGGGTAGTTGGGGACTGCAAAGGATAGTGCCATACACCCAGGGTGTCAGTGGCATTGGCCAGGTGCCAGCCTGGCAGTACTAGGGTATAAGGTTGGCACTGCCAAGGAGCAGGGCACGCTGTAGGTTTTAGGGGATGAAGGGAGATCCAGCAGGGGGAGGGCCTGAAAGGGGAGTCCCCTCAGTGACTTCATAGTGGGGTATGCTCACTGGGGGGGGCGGGGGGAATGTGATGCCCAGATGCCCGCTATGGATGCATGTGGGGCAGGGTCACCCTTATACCTGGGCTATGATGAGGTAGGGGGGATGGAAGGTTGCCCCTCAGGTGTTAAAGGTTGGTTGTTGGGCATCTCTGTGTGGGGGGTGTGGATCACATTATCCGTGGGCATGGGTGTGTGGGGACCCTCAGACCTACTTCGAGGAGCTCCGAGGAACTGGTCACGATGGCAAGTTTAGTTCCGCACTGCAGAAAAAAATTCTAAAGTGTGGGATTAACCAGTGTCATGTAAGTGTCCCTATAAGAAAGGTTCGGTTTTACCACATGACCTGTAGCACAGCTTCAGTGATGCCATTTGTGGGTGGAGCTGGTCTGTGGCTGTCAGTTGAGAGGCGTTTAGGGATTTTGGGTTTCAGTTTCGGTTTGTTGCTTTGGACTGCAGAAGGGAAGCAGCATTTCCCTGTTTTCATTTTAAAGCTGTTCCAGGGAACTGGAAGCACATTGGCTGTGGCAAACTGCCATGGTAACTTTAGAGACAGAGTTGCGTTCCAGAAGGAGTTTGGAATCTGCTGGTTGGAGGCTGGACGTCAGGAAAAGGACCAGTCCCATTCAAGTGAGATTACAGTGGGCTGGGCCATGCCCTTGAAAGGGGTTTTGGTTTATTGGATTTTATATTGAATTGGAACACCTACCAAGGGGGATTCATTCAGAGTTCTATACATAGATTACGGTAGCTGTTGTGTTTTTCTTTCTGTTTGTAATTGATAACAAATTATTGCTGTGTTTTATATATGTTAACTGCATTCTTATAATAAACTTTGTTTTGATAAAAGCGCCTAGGAGGTCGAATGAATCACACCTGAATGAAGGCTCTTGTGCTCATCCTAGCCAAATTCAACATAAAAAGTTATAGGTCAGGTGAACTTCGTAATACACTTTGGTGTTTCTATGCCCTAGCCCATAACACCAGTGAGAAACTCCCCAAGGCCTAAAAAATGGCTAAGTGTGGGTGAATAAAACCAAAAAGGCCGGAAGGGAACATTCCCCCAAACCACCCTTAGTCTCCCAAACGGATAATCCCGGCCAGAGTTTCCCAGGCACGGGGGTGATTATCGAGCTGTGGGGATTGGCAGTTAACAGTTTCTTCACGTCATACTGCAACCTATCATACCTGCTGTGTTTATGCTGCTAAGTACAGGGGCAGCCACTAATCATTGCTGTTATGGGCCACGGTTTAGAGAACCCCAAAGTGTATGATGGAGTTCACCTGACCCACAACTTTGAATAGATTGTGGTTATGGGGAGCACATGGGCCCACTCTGCAGGTGTGATGCAACAGAAATCTACAGCACTTTTAAATTAGAACAATGTTTATTTATGAAACCAGTTAACACTTTATAAACCCACAGTAAACATCATAACAACTATCAACACTAATAAATATACCAAAAATACAGTACTCTCCAAGTAACTCTTAATCTTTCCTTCCAACGAAAGGCAAAATGCTGGAAAATCTCAGCAAGTCTGGCAGCATCTGTAGGGAGAGAAATGAGCTAACGTTTTGAGTCCGATGACTCTCTTTGTCAGCTTTGACAAAGAGTCATCGGACTTGAAACGTTAGCTCTTTTCTCTCTCTACAGATGCTGCCAGACTTGCTGAGACTTTCCAGCATTTTCTCTTTTGTTTCAGATTCCAGAATCCGCAGTAATTTGCATTTATCTTTCCTTACAAATCCATAAGACAAAAAGAACTCTTTTTGCAGAAAGATATCAGGTTTAACTTCACTACTGAGAGCAGTTACCACTTTGAAATCACCAAATGAACATTCTTTAGCTTGCAGAGATTCATGCACATCTTACTGTGGCTGCAGCTTCTCCAAATCTAAAACAAAACTAAACACACCCTGTAGCAGACAGCCCAAAGAGAAAGTAAAAGCAGCCAGAAAGCCCAGCTCCACCCACACTCTGACATCACTGATAAACACCCATTTCTCAAAGGTACACCCACAATAGCTATTTTATAAACCCCCATTTCCTAAAGGTACTCTCACATGACATTGCCAAACTGGAGATTTTCAAAGTCCTTTTAGGAAACCACAATGTCGATTAAACAGCATCTTTCTCCAAAATTAAACAAAAAGCAAACATTATCATTCAGCAGGGGGGCCAGCGAGATCCTGTGTCGGATTTGTTATGCTCCTCGTCTGTGACTCAATGAGGTTCTGGTCCTTTGAATTTTGATGTCATTATTGGGCTTCACCGCAATATATTTCCCCTTCAATGAATATTCATACCCCCCGACATGATGTCACACACCTGGCCTGGAATGCTCCTGTCATTGCGGTTCACAGGTTTCCTGGTGGCATAGGGTGGCTTCAATGGGAAATCCCATTGACAAGCAGTAGAAAGACAGAATCCCGCTGCCAGCGAGCGGCACACTGCCGAGAAACATGCAGCTAGAGAACCTGAGAATCCAGCCCCTGTTTACAGCAGGTTTTTAAAGCCTTGAAGCAGTCGAGGGGAATCCATCAGGGATGCAAAAGGTAAGTATAGCCTCTGGGGAAAAAGGGATGTGCTTGGGGCACTACTCCCTGGCACTCTAGCAAAGCTAACCTCAGTGCCAGAACAGGACCTCTGGAAAGCCCTATTTATGTCTGGAGGGAGAGGGCAGGGGTGCCCCAATGCTGGTGGATGGGCATAGGGGGAGACATCCCAATGCTAGTGGAGGGGAATGGGTCAGGGGGGCGACACACCAAAGCTGGTGGAGGGAGAGGGCATGCACCCAAATGCTGCTGAATGGGGGTGGGGGCGCTAGTGCTGGTGGAGGCGGAAGGGGGAGTGCCGTAATGCTGATGGTGGGTTTTTGGGTGGTGGGTGGATCCCAATACTGGTGAAAGTGGGAGGAGGTGCGTCCAAATGCTGGTGGAGGGGGAGCGGGCAAAATTTGTTTTTACTTGCAGATCGGAGCGCCAGTGGAGCCAACTCGATCGATGGCGAAAACTACAGGCACGATTCAGCGGAAAGAATTCGAAGCCCGCTTCCAGGGGTGTTTGGTGGGGTGTTCCTCAGTAGCTGCAGTGCTGAGATTGGTCCAGCGATGATTCAACAGCAGTCTGCCATTTTCTTTGGCCTCTGGGAGTTCCTCTCTGTCAAGGCTGCACTTGTACACTTAAGCATTTTATCAGCAGGGCCAGCTCCTCACAGATCAGGTCACCATTGTGGCTGGCCACTATGATCTCTACACCTCTCCCCTTCAATCTCCCCTCCCTCTGCTTTCAGGACTCCCCCTTTTACCTCACAACCTTTAATTGAGCTCTCAACCCCCCCCCCCCCCCCCCCCCCCCCGCCCTCCCACTTGTGTGAAAGGGCCCCAAGGTTCAATCTCTAGCAGTGTTAATTGGCACCCAGAAACCTGTATACTGCCTGCTTGGCACCCTGGCAGTCCCCCTGGCATTCTGGAAGTGCTACCTGTGGTGATATGATTTGCATACCGGTCTGCCTTTGGGGCAGAACACTGGCTTACCATTGGCCCTGGTCGGTCGTGTGCCTCTCGACCGATTGGTCGAGTGGCTGAGTTAACCACGCCTCCTTGCCGAGGTATAAATAGTCAAACGCCCGGCGGTCGTCCATTTTATTGTAGACGACCGCAGGGCTAAGTTCTAGTTTATTAAAGCCTAACTTTTGTAAAGCAACTCGTCTCTCGTATAATTGATGGCCCATCACTACCCAGGCACGCTGGAAGGGCAAGGGTACCCTGTTGCCAGGAGGAGTGAAATGGTACTATCCTGCCCTGTCCCCGACCTCCCGCAGGGCTTTAATGACCTGTGAGATGCCCAGAGGTGCCATCATATCTGGGCCATGAATATAGAAACCAGTGCTAATTGGCACCCGGTTGCAGTCTGGTAGGCGCGGCCATTAACTGCCTGGCGAATATGGCAAAAGAGTGTTTAAATGAGCCAGATGGAGAAATACTTGCGATTGGCCCACCACCCAGCGCGGAGCCTGATTAGAGTCTCTCATGAGATTCACCTGTGGACGCAGCACAATGGCTGAATCACACCCTGTGCCTCTAAATTCATTTTGCACAGAGCGCACTAAAACCTGGAGAGCAAACTGGAGCAGCTGGAGAGCTCCACAGCTGGTTTCTCATCTCAGCCAGCAGTCTGTGCAGGAAGGGGAGGATTTTGTCCAGTATGTGAGAGCAAATAAACTGCATCGCAAATTAAATACAACAGCCCAACAAGCATGTTGGAGAATTCAAAAACAAATATTTTACATTATTCTAAATTGTGGAGTTTCCTTTTTTGAATGTCACCAACTGAGCCAAACTGAGTTTTGGTAAAGGATGGGTGGTATGGAGGAGCCCTGGGCTTTTAACTTGAACTGTAACATGGGCAAACAATCCTAAAATTTTGACTTGGCCATGTTGTGAATGCATTAGACATGAATAGGATGGGAATAGAGGGATACGGACCCAGGAAGTGTGGAAGATTTTAGTTTAGACGGGCAGCATGGTTGGCACAGGCTTGGAGGGCCGAAGGGTCTGTTCCCGTGCTGTACTTTTTTTTTGTTTGTACATCATCTAAGCCTGAAAAATTCTCACCTACAGCAATGCACAACTGTCACTTCTTAATAAAGGGCTTTCGTCAAATGCTATCGTAGAATAAATGACAGCATTTGAAAGAGAGCCATCATATTCTCATGGTATCCTGGTGAATATTTATTCCTCACAACAACTTATTTGGTGATTTCTCACTGGTGATTGTGGACAAGTTGGTCACACTGTGATAGTATCTGAATGGCTGCAAAACACTTTGGGGTGCCATGGTCATAACTGTTTTCTATAATTGTGCATCTGATGTTCATTTCAGCAATTCGAGTTTGCGTTTTCAAAGCAACCGTTAATACAGTATAATAAATTCTTCATTCACCTCAGAAGTTGTGTGATCCTGTTATATTATGGATGGCACAGTGCTTAGCACTGCTGCCTCATCGCCAGGGAGCCGGTTTTATTCTGACCGTGGGTGACTGTGTGCAGTTTGCACATTCCCCCCGTGTCTACGTGGGTTTCCTCCGGGTGCTCTGGTTTCCTCC
Source organism: Scyliorhinus canicula (assembly GCF_902713615.1). Classification (NCBI taxonomy): domain Eukaryota; kingdom Metazoa; phylum Chordata; class Chondrichthyes; order Carcharhiniformes; family Scyliorhinidae; genus Scyliorhinus; species Scyliorhinus canicula. The sequence goes on from NC_052150.1 coordinate 121,415,827, forward strand.
CACAGTCCAACAATGTGAAGGTTAGGTGGATTGGCCATGATCAATGTGTGGGGCTACGGTAATAGGATGGGCCTAGGTAGACTGCTCTTTCGGAGTTCGGTGCAGACTTAGTGGGCCAAATGGCCTTCTGAAGTGTAGGGATTCTAAGAGATTAATACATAAGGGTTGTTGTGCCTAGTTTTCTCTCAAGCAGCACAAAAGTGCCAGTTTGGAGCCGTTTAATCTTTATCAGCTCTAACCATCTCAACTCCACTGATATCTACAAATAAATGGGCATCAGGTAGGTACTAATATTCTGTAGAATAAAGTGCAGTATGTGGCGATCATCCAATATATCATAACTTCACAATCTTCAGGCATACAATAATCACTGAATTGAAAATGATATTGAACTAGCCAGGTACAACAATAGGTAATAAATTCCTGCATCTTGCCACTCACCATGTTTTTTCTTATTTTAAATGTAATTGCATATTTAACATTACAGAATGCAAACAAATTTCCATGAATTCTCTTGTTTTCAATCCAGTTCTCACTGCTTTAAATATTTTTGTTTCTAAAACAAATGAATTCCAGGAAAGATTCTAAAGACTGAAAGGTGTTTTGCTCCTGGAACCCGAATAAACAGAACGAGCAACTGTGCTTCCCTTAATGAATCAGTTTAAAGGATTGTGAAATTAACAGCTCAAGGATGGAGAGGAAATTGTAAATTAGATTTTACAATAGACAAATCCCCAACAGCCATTAACATCTGAAGGAAAGGTGGCACCACACATCACAGTAAATTTCCGATACCAGGAGAGCTTCACTGGCAGTTATTAATACTCAATTAAACGTAACTTAACTTTCCATGATGGGTTTAGCTGGTATCTGCTAATTTCACACCATGGATTGGATTGGATTGGATTGGATTTGTTTATTGTCACGTGTACCGAGGTACAGTGAAAAGTATTTTTCTGCAAGCAGCTCAACAGATCATTCAGTACATGGGAAGAAAAGGGAATTAAACAGAATTCAAGAAAATACATGAGAATACATAATAGGGCAACACATGTACTACATAAGCATTGGCATCGGATGAAGCATACAGGGTGTAGTGTTAATGAGGTCAGTCCATAAGAGGGTCATTTAAGAGTCTGGTGACAGTGGGGAAGAAGCTGTTTTTGAGTCTGTTCGTGCGTGTTCTCAGACTTCTGAATCTCCTGCCCGATGGGAGAAGTTGGAAAAGTGAGTAAGCCGGGTGGGAGGGATCCTTGATTATGCTGCCTGCTCTCCCCCGGCAGCGGGAGGTGTAGATGGAATCAATGGATGGGAGGCAGGTTCGTGTGATTCAATATAGTTCAATATAGTTCAGTGGTGAGATACACAGCAAGTTGCTGTTTTCTCAAAGTAAACGGCATGATTGCACAGTGGTTAGTATGGCTGCCTCACAGCGTCAGGGACCCGGGCTGATTCTGGCTTTGAGTGACTGTGTGGAGTTTGTACATTAGAACATAGAACATAGAACAGTACAGCACAGAACAGGCCCTTCGGCCCTCGATGTTGTGCCGAGCAACGATCACCCTACTCAAACCCACGTATCCACCCTATACCCGTAACCCAACAACCCCCGCCCCCCCCCCCTTACTTTTTAGGACACTACGGGCAATTTATCATGGCCAATCCACCTAACCCACACATCTTTGGACTGTGGGAGGAAACCGGAGCACCCAGAGGAAACCCACGCACACACGGGGAGGACGTGCAGACTCCGCACAGACAGTGACCCAGCCGGGAACTGAACCTGGGACCCTGGAGCTGTGAAGCATTTATGCTAACCATCATGCTACCGTGCTGCCCATTCTCCCCGTGTCTTCCGGTGGTTTCCCCCAGTTGCTATGGTTTTTCTCCACAGTCCAAAGACAGGTTAGGTGGATTGGCCAAGTTAAATTGCCCCCAAGTGTCCAAAGGTTGGGTGGAGTTGCAGATTGGGGCTGGGCGTGGGCCTGGTAGGGTGCTCTTTCGGAGGGATGGTACAGACTCGATGGGCCAGGTGGCCTCCTTTGCACCGCAGGGATCTGTGATTCTCTCTGCAGTGGAGATTTAAAATTCAGACTGCTATCGGAGTCCTATACAAAGCTAACAACATGGGCAGTTTGAACTAGAATCTGCTGATGGCTGCAGATTCTAGATTCAAGATGTACTTAAAATTCAAAATTGTATAGGCCAGAGTTCTGACCGACATATAAATACATCAGAACTCAGCTAATATATTTCATCAGCTCAACCTGCTTGCACTATCCTATATGGTAAAACTTGTAGGAATAGTCATACCTGCATGCTTGGGACTGTTTAAAGTTCCTTTTAATGCTGCAAAATGTCTCTCCAACACGGGAAACCTAATACCCACTCTGGAACAAAGTATTTCCAGCGTGCGAAATGGGGGAAGCTATTCCAAGAATAGCAATAAGTGCCTAAACTGTAATGTAAACTACAAATAATGAACATGAAGTCCTGTCCCACTGTGAACTAATTTCAAACGGATTCCCAACTGTGGTTTGAGGAAAGTTTTTTTAACTATTGTTCAGATGAATTTCACAGTGAGTTCAAGGAAAGGCTTTCCTCTGCTTTTCACAATCTCCCAAAATTCTGAGCAAATCTCGGGCATGGAGATGGCAGAATTGTGCCGCTGTGGGAATTCACTGTGACTCTTGCCTCTCCCCAGATGCCCAGCTAAAGTTCCGCGACATCTGTTACTTGAGGTCCGGCTTTTTATTCTTCAAAGGCAAATCTCAATTATTTTTCAGTGACTCTCTTCCGACCGTGGCTATTTTAAAATAACGCGCCGAAGAGAATAAATGTTTACCTTTTGCAATGCCAATCTGCGGAGCCAGCAGTATAGCGCTGCAGATCACAGTGAGAAGCTGAAACTCCATGATTTGGACAGAGTGGGTTGAGTTGTTTCACTGTTGATTTCTCGCTGTGACTCGTGACTTCAGTCTACTCCGGATCAGCGGAATCAAGTGGACTCTTCTCTGATTGAACCTGGTACATTTATAGCGGGTGTTCCAGCCACTGCACTCAGTCTGACTCAGAGATGCGCCAATGTGACTCCAACTGGCAAACCAAAGGCGTCAACCTTAACTATGTTATCAGTTTCTCAAACCAAAATAAAGTGCAGTTAATAACGCACATAACTTCCACAATGTTTAATATCCCCGATGCATGTTTTATAACGGTCCATAATAATAGTTTCTCTGTTAAATTAGATTTTTTTGCTCTGTGTCCATGATAAGTACGGTTGCATTTTTCAGCCTAGAGTATGTACTTCTTGAAAAGCCTGGCATAGAGTTTAAGCAGCAGTATAACTCAAAACCTGCCTGCATGTGGAAGCAAGGGGTGGGGTGACATGTGAATTAAACCGCAGAAATACACTAAAATAAAAACACACCAATAAATGTGTTTACATTGAAATTAACTATTATAAACTTGATATAGGGAAGATCTCCATTGGAAATGGCGACTAAAATTGGATTTGGATTGTTTTTAAATATAAGAAACAATTTGATTGTTTTAAACACGAGGGGTAACCCTAATGAATCATAATGATTCTTTATGATCTTTATTGTATGTTCCGAAGTATTTATATTTTGCCCACGTTTAAGAGCAAGTTTCATGAACTCTCAGCTCATCATTCAGAAAGATCACGTTACAGAAGCAAAACTCCATTTTGGAAAACCCTACAATTGCTGCAATGCTACTTCACCAGTCAGATGGACATGGAGTAACAATGATGTTGATCAAGTTGTAAAGCCAAGTTCATGGTCTCGTATGCTCCTAATTGAAGGATAAGATGTGACTGTGAAGGGTGGTGGAGAGGATGTTCGTGGCACTAAAAGAATCATGAAGGAAGTTGCTGAAAATGCAACAGTATAGATGTAATAACTACTTGATTAATCTTGCAAATAAATTAATAGAATCTCTCCTCAAAGGTGGAATAGGAAAATCTAGAAACTGAAGATGTGGTATGACTCATCCCTGGGTGATGTCTCCAAATGTGTTATGACTCCAGGCGAGATATCCCAAAATAGCTTTGCTCCTGGATGAGGAGGAACAAAAAGGTTCCCAGTCTTTATTCAACCCCCTCAATTGGCCATAACAAGGTTAATTTAAAAAAAACTCCTCTCTTCTGCACACCTTTTCCCAGTCCAAACATATGTGTGTTTTAAAGGAGCCAATTTAAGCAGGCTTTCGTGAGTAAAGGGTAAGCTTAATAGTTACTAGAATGTTGTGAAAAGAAAAAAATTACCTGCCACATACACACAGATTAGAAGGGAGCAATGCATCCAAAAAGTAAAAAAAGATATACTAATCAGTCTTTGACTTGTCCATGAGGAGTAGATTGTGAATTGTTGTGGCCGCTAAGTTGTGTGATTCTGGTAGCAGTAACTTCATCAGTTGAGTGGTTGGTTTGGAGATTCTTGGTTCTGCACATCAGCTGGAAGGAGTTATCCTGCTTCCTTTTCAGCCAAGGCTTTGCTGACTTGACTTGCTTCCAGCAATTAGAAAGAGAGTGATACTTTACCTGCAAGGAGCAGGGATATCTAGTCTATCTTCTTGAACTGTGATGCTCACAGCACACACTAGCACAGTGGAACTGGAACATTAGATTAGCGCAAAGAGACCAGAGTTGCAGTTGGGTTTTAACTTCTTTATACATATTTATATAATAATCTTTATTGTCATTAGTAGGCTTACATTAACACTGCAATGAAGTTACTGTGAAAAGCCCTGAGTTGCCACATTCCGGCACCTGTTCAGGTATACTCTGTGTATTCCTGGAAGGAGGGCAATCACAAACATGTCTGGCATGAAATTCAGGACAGTAGTAGTGCCTGCTGAGATTGTAATCAGCTTCCATTATCTCCACAGAGAAATGCAGATGAGTTTTTGTATTATTGATGCGACCATCAATTCACACGTAACCAGGAGTATAAGTAAACTGTGGCTTTAATCAACTAGAACAGTGCCTGCCTGCGCCTGGTCTGCTAGTGGGAGCCGCCTACAGGGCGACTGCTCTTTATACCTCCCCTCAAGGGGTGGAGCCAGGGACGGAGCCCACACAGGCCCCAAATGCTACATTATAGGTAATACCATACAATGGTCCATAAGTGGAGCCCACATGGGCAACAGATAATCATATGGTGAATTGTTACAGCAATACATTCACCGCATTTACCTCTTTGTTTCAAAGATCTCTATCTGAAAAAAAGGTGTGACATTCCGTTGTCTCTCAGGACTGCTCAACACATATAGGAATTCCAGAAAATGGTTACTTTGCAATCTCAGCCAGTTTTGACTTCGTGAGAGCTACCCTGAGTCTTAGGAGAGAAACAGATTCCCCTCTTTTGGTGGCTCAACCTGAATCATAGGTTAGTAAGAAAATATTATCAGGTCTGGAATAACCTAAATCCGCCACATCATGTGAATGTAAGGGTGTTCGTTGTTCCCTGGGTAAACTATAGGTGGAGATAATCTGACTAAACTCTGAGAGGAGAGCAGCAAACCATCAATTCAAAATATAGAAGGTAGCATTTCTGAGATTCTGTTTATTTTAAACTTCATTAGGCATGTTCAGAAGTGTGCAGAGGATGAAGATGGAAATGAAAAAAGTCAGGACTCGAGGTCAAGTATTTTTGATCAAGTTCTGTTACAGAAACATTAATCTACCATTCTGAGCTTGTTTTGAAAAAAAAAACCGTGTATTTATACAGCTTCATTCAGGACTTCAAGACACCCTTAAATACAGAAAAGTACATTTGAAGTCATTGTTGTAATTTAGGCAGAGATAAATGCTCCAAAATATCCACTGCAGATTCTCATGAACTGATTAATGCAAAATGTAAACCAATGCATCAGAGAGCATGTGATTAATTCGTACAATTTTAAAAATATATAATTATTTGCATATTAATGTGTAGACCAAATGTGAGGTTTTTTTAAAATTTAAAGTGCCCACTGTTTTTCCAATTAAGGGGCAATTTAGTCTTCCACCAAGACTATCCACCTATCCTGCACATCTTTGGACTGTGGGAGGAAACCGGAGCACCCGGAGGAAACCCACGCACACACGGGGAGGATGTACAGACTCCGCACAGACAGTGACCCAAGCCAGAATCGAACCTGGGACCCTGGAGCTGTGAAGCAATTGTGCTAACCACTATGCTACCATGCTGCCCGTGCTGGAGGAATTAACATTTCTGAAAAATGAATTAATCTGCAGAAGTGCTTTCATCAGGGAAAAGATATAGAGCAGGATTTTCCACCCTCCTCTACTGATGTAATTTCCGGTGATGGTGGCAGTCCTTCATTGACTGCTCCACCAATGTTTATCAAGTTCTACTTGCTTCAGCCATCTCACCGCTGGGGAACCCACCGCAGGGTTGGAGCGTCGCCTTCGGCAGGACCTGAAGCTCCCACTGGCTGTAAGGGACTGAAATTCCAGCCTATAGACATACCCTCTTTAAGGCTAAGAAAGGTGTTTCTTTCTCTCACAGTTTTGGAGCAGTGATGTAGATAACAAAGCGCAGCTAAACTGGCTTTATTACTTCAAGCATGGCCAGGGGATTGCTGCAAGGGGCCCAGCCAGGAGATACCTGGAGAATGTACTCTGAACCAAGCAACTTGGGTTGCAAAGGGCTGTTGCCATATTTATTTGGTTATAAATATAGCAGTCAATATGGTCACCTTTCTCAATCCTAATTATGTTTGCTTTAGAGTCGCCAGGTATCTTTCGATACCGCCACAAGGTTCAAACCCGAGTACTGATCAAAGAGCCAATTAACCAGTTAGTTAGTTCAAAGTCAATACTATTTATTTATACACACAGTAATATCTACTCATGGACAAAGTACTACAAACTAAACTATTTCTAATGCACAGGTACAGGAGAACAGGAGAACAGCTAAGGTCGTCCATTTGGTAGCGAGCGTTGACCCTGAACTTACTTGCTGCTGATGGACGGGTCTCTCTGCTTTGAGAGCCACGTCCAAGAGTTTGATTCTCTCGTGGGGGTTCCTTCTTATACCCGGAGCGGCTTTGCGCGCTTTTAGGCAGGCCTTAAACTTGGCCCCAATTAATTGGGCTGCTTCTCAATCAGTGTTATGGATCTTGACCAATAAAGGGGTGGGTGCCCTGATGGCTGGGCATGTCTTAGGTGGCCGTTGGCCTGGCGTTGTTTGTGCTTTCGGTTTGGGGAACTGGCGCCGGGATGTCTTAAACAGTATCGACTGCTTGAGTGCCTTTGTTCCTGGAGAAGGGTCATCAATATGCTAATTGACCTTTAGTTTCAATTCCGTCTGTGAGCTGTCTCTCCAAAATGCATACAGGCTCTGTGCCTGCTTGTTTTCCTAACATTGTCCACAGTTCCCTACATTCTTTGTGAGCGTCCATTTTGTATTCTCGAAGTGGCCATCCCAGATAGCTACAGGGCAGTCAGGTAATTACCCACCAACTGAATGGGTAATTTACATTTTAGGGCACAAGGTGAGAACCAAAAACACAATATAAAGAAAGAGTACACAAAGACATTGGACAGGATTCTTTGTTTGAGAGACTATTGGTGGGATTCTCCGACCCCCCGCCGGGTCGGAGAATCGCCGGGGGTCGGCGTGAATCCCGTACCCCCCGCTCCGACGCCGGCTGCCGAATTCTCCGCGCCGTTTTTTTAGCGGGGGTGGCCCCTCCCCCCACCGACGATTCTCTGGGCCCCGATGGGCCGAGCCGCCACCCGTTTTTGGCCAGTCCCGCGGCATGGATTAGACAAGAGGGATCTGGCTCTGAGGGCGGCCTGCGGAGTCCTCAGGGGCGTCGCGGGGGGATCCGCCCCAGGGGGGAGCCCCACGGTAGCCTGGCCCACGATCGGGACCACCGATCTGCGGACGGGCCTGTGCCGTGGGGGGCACTCTTTCCCTCCGCGCCGGCCTGTGTAAAGCTCCGCCATGGCCGGCGCGGAGAAGAAACCTGCTGCACATGTGCAGGAATGACGCCAGCGGTTCTGGGAACACGCTGGAGCTCCTGCGCATGCGCCAACTCGCGCCGGCTGGTGGAGGCCCTTCGGCGTCGGTTGGCGCGACACCAACCACTCCAGCGCCGGCCTAGCCCCCGAAGGCGCGGAGGATTCTGCACCTTCCGGACTGCCGACACCGGAGTGGTTCACGTCACTTTTTGGCGCCGGTATAGCCAATGGGCTGGATTCTCCAATTTTGGAACTTAGTGCTGACGCCAGGGCGGGAACCGTGGTGTTTTACGACAGAAACAACGGCACAGCAGCTGCACCGATTCAGCAACTCTAAATGGGCTAGCACCTTCACCATATGTAACACAACCAATTCCATGAAAAACGGTGCTGGATTCACCGGGTCCTTAATTGGTGCACATGAGGCTCACACGCCGCAGCCACACTTAAACAATCCACCCCCCCCCCCCCCCCCCCCCCCCCCCACACACACACACCATCCCAGTCAACAAGATGGCTGCAAGGAGAGCAGGGCCATGGTTCAGGGACGCTGAGCTGGGCACCCTCATGGACGCCGTGGAGGAGAGGATGACCCTGTACCCCGGACGATCTCCCACCCTGCCAAACATGCCAGCACCCATGCCAGCTGTGAGGCCACCATCTACCCAACCGCTGGGTTTCTTGTGTCGGAACATCTAACGGTTGTGCTGTCTATGTTTCCCCCAGGGCAAGGCCGTGCACAGCCATCGGGAGCAGGCGAAGACTGGAGGAGGACCACCATAATGCCAGCCCCTCACCATGCCCAAGCAGAGGGCACTAGATGTGGTTGGCGGCGTGGAGGAAACAGAGGTCGCTGAGGCGGAGTTTGGCAGCGGGCGAGCAAGTGAGACCCTGCTTAGTTGCGGATCCACATAACACATGTGTGAACACCACCCTCACCCACACCCCTCACCCTCCTCAACCCACACCTCCCCCTCACCACAACCTGCATTCCCCTCACCCCACAACCCACTCAGCCCTCACCCTCTCACCCCACACCCCCTCACTGCACACCCCCCACCCTCTCACCCCACACCCCCTCACTGTACACCCCCCAAACACCCCCACTCTCTCACACCCCGCACTGTACCCCCGTCAAGTCACAGCCCCCCAACCCCTCAACCCACACCTCTCAACTCACATACCCCATCCCCTCACCCCACAAATCTCCACCACCCTCAACCCACCCTCCCCACCCCCTTCATCCCACTCCCCTCACTCCACCCCCCTTAACCCAAAGCTCCCCACCCCCCTCAACCCCACCCAATAACCCCCCCAGTTCGCTGTCTAATCATACATGTCGTCTTGTATCTTACAGGACCTGCCGGAGATGGGGTCAGTACATCCGGAGCCTCAGCCCCCAGCCAGTGCCAGAGCTGGTGCCCACCAAACGGCCGAGCAGATGGGGCGAGCAGCCCGAACAGCAGCCCTCCGCCCGAGACTCAGGACCTCCCGGAGTTCAGGTCGGGGAGGACACTGACTTTCCGTCACAGCTGTCTCCAACACCCTCCACCATACCAGAGGCTATCACCTCGGTTGGGCACATTTGTGAGGAGGCTCCTGGGACACTATCTGGTGTGCACCACACATCGTATCCGATACAGCAGGTGGAGGTAGGAGCAGCCGAGGGACCGGATGGTCGGAGGACAGACCGGCCCCGGGAACCAGCTGCCATCCAGAAGGGTCCCGTGCTCCTTGTACATTGTGGTGAACCACTGTGTGCACCTGTGTTAGGGGATGTAAGGTAGGACCTGCACTACAGGTTCGCCGGTAGCCCCTGCCGGCTAGCTCTGCCCACAAGGAGCCGTATAAATATGTGTGTCCTCCTCCTGATCAGCCATTTCGCCAGCTGCAGTAGGAGGCCACGCATCTGAATGTAATAAAGCCACAGTTGTACCAATCTGAGTCTTTCGTGCAATTGGTCGTGCATCAATATGTTACAGTCAGATTTACTAAGAGATGGATATCAGAATCAAACCAGATCGCCTGCAGCTGGATCCGCATTCTCCCGATGCCAGAAAGGACTTTCATCACTGGCTCGCTTGTTTTGAGGTCTACATCAAAGCTGCGAACCCCACGCCGATGGAAGCTCAGAAGATTCAGGTTTTATACTCCAGGTTGAGCTCCAACGTGTTCCTGTTGATCCAAGCCGCCCTGAGGTACGAAGCGATGGCACTCCTAAAAGAGAACTACGCACAGAAAGCAAACACGCTCTTCACCAGGCACGTACTCACCACTCGCGCTCAACTCCCTGGTGAGTCTATCGAAGACTCCTGGCGGGCTCTAATCCCACTCGTACGGGACTGTGACTGCCAGGCCGTTACGGCCACTGAACATTCCAATCTCCTCATGCGCGACACATTCGTAATGGGGATTGCGTCGGACCCCATCTGACAACGACTGCTGGAAGGGGCCACATTCGACCTAACGAAGACGAAGGCTTTAGCGCTCTCCATGACGGTCACATCTCGAAACATCCAGGCCTACCCTGCTCGCTGCGTGGCCCATCTGTCCTACTCCTCCGGGACCCCGCAAACGCCCCCCCCGACTGGGGCCCTGTCGACTCAATATGCCTGCGCCGCCCACCAATCCACGCACCTACTGTGGTCAGCAGAAGCACCCCCGACAACGCTGCCCGGCTCGCGCCGCCACTTGCAAGTCCTGCAGTAAAAAGGGCCACTTTGCAGCTGCGTGCCAAGCCCGCGCAGTCGTCGCTATCGTGCCCACAAACGCACCCTCCCCCCTGCTGAACACACAATGGACGCCACCATCATCTCCTCCCCGGGCCACGTGTAACCAGTGGCCGCCGCCATCTTCTCCCCCCAGGTCCATGTGCGGCCAGTTGGCGCCGCCATCTTCGCCTCCCAGGGCCAGGTGCGGCCAGTGGGCGTCGCCATCCACCCCCTCACTCCACGTGCGGCCCATGGTCGCTGCCATATCGCCCCACCCCAGCAACGTGCGCTCTATGGAAGCTGCCATTTTGTTCCCTACAGGACCCCAGGACGCCGGCATTTTGTCTCCCCCAAAGGGCTGGAACGCCAGATCTGGGTCGCTGACACTCTACATCTGAAACCTCAGATGACTACCCGCAGCTCACCTCGATGACACTGGACCAGTCTCGTCCTCACAACCTGGCCACCGCTTCGACGACGGTGAAAATCAACGGCCACGCGATCTCTTGCCTCCTGGACTCTGGGAGCACCGAACGCTTCATACACCCAGACACTGTAAGGCACTGCTCCCTCGTGGTCCACCCCACCAACCAATAGATCTCCCTGGCCTCCGGATCCCACGCTGTTGATCCGAGGGTTCTGCATGGTCAATTTCACTGTCCAGTGTGTCGAATTCAGCTGTTTCCGCCTCTACGTCCTCCCCAACCTCTGCGCTGCACTATTGCTGGGCCTGAATTTTCAGTGTAATATCCAGAACCTCACCCTCCAATTCGGCGGGCCCCTACCTCCACTCACTGTTTGCGGCCTCGCGACCCTCAAGGTTGACCCCCCCTCCCTCTTCGCCAATCTAACTGTGGATTGCAAGCCCATCGCCACCAGGAGCAGATGGTACAGCACCCAGGACAAGACCTTCATCAGGTCCGAAGTCCAGGCCATCAATAGCCAGCAATAGCCCCTGGAAAGGCCAGCAATAGCCCCCGGAAAGCTCAAGTGGTAGTAGTAAAAACGGGGGAGAAACACAGAATGGTCGTGGACTACAGCTAGACCATCAATCGGTACACGCAGCTCGACGTGTACCGCCTCCCAGGCATATCTGAGATGGTCAACCAGATAGCGCAGTACCGGGTCTTCTCAACAATTGACCTGAAATCCGCTTACCACCAGCTCCCCATTCATAAATCGGACCGTCCATACACTACCTTCGAGGCGGACGGTCGGCTCTATCAATTCCTTGGGGTTCCCTTCAGCGTCACTAATGGGGTCTCGGTGTTCCAAAGAGAGATGGACCAAATGGTCGACAGGTACGGTTTGCGGGCCACATTTCCGTACCTAGACAATGTCACCATCTGCGGCCATGACCAGCAGGACCACGACGCCAACCTTGCTAAATTCCTCCGCACCGCCACTCTCCTCAACCTTACGTACAACAAGGAGAAGTGTGTGTTCCGCACGGCCCGCCTAGCCATCCTCGGCTATGTAGTCAAAAATGGACTTCTGGGGCCCTATCCTGACCACATGCGCCCCCTCATGGAGCTTCCCCTCCCCCACTGCCCCAAGGCCCTCAAACTCTGCCTGGTGTTCTTCCCCTACTAAGCCCAGTGGGTCCCAAACTATGCGGACAAGGCCCGCCCACTCATACAGTCCTCTCGATTCCCCCTTGCGGCCGAGGCACAACACGCCTTTGCCCCGATCAGAGCAGACATAGCCAAAAGCCGTGATGTATGCAGTAGACGAGGCACTCCGCTTTCAAGTTGAAAGCGGCGCTTCAGACGTCGCCCTCGCCCTCCACTCTAAACCAGGCAGGCAGACCCGTGGCATTCTTTTCCCGCACCCTTCATGCCTCTGAAATTCGGTACTCATCCGTCGAAAAAGAGGTCCAAGCTATTGTTGAAGCTGTGCGGCATTGGAGGCATTACCTGGCCAGCAGGAGATTCACTCTCCTCACTGACCAACGGTCGGTAGCCTTCATGTTCAACAACACGCAGCGGGGCAAGATCAAAAGTGATGAAATCTTGTGGTGGAGAATCGAGCTCTCCACCTATAATTACAAGATTTTGTATCGCCCCAGCAAACTCAACGAGCCCCCCGACCCCCTTTCCCGAGGTATATGTGCCAGCGCACAAGTAGACCGAATTCGGGCCCTGCAAGACAGCCTTTGTCACCCGGGGGTCACTAGACTGTACCACCTTGTCAAAGTTCGCAATCTGCCCTACTCCGTCGAGGAAGTACGGACAGTCACCAGAGACTGCCAGGTCTGTGCGGAGTGCAAGCCGCACTTCTACCGACCAGACCTGTGCACCTGGTGAAAGCGTGCCGCCCCTTTGAACGCCTCAGCGTGGACTTCAAAGGGCCCCTCCCCTCCACCGACCGCAACACATATATCCTCAGTGTGGTCGATGAATACTCTAGGTTCCCCTTCGCCATCCCATGCCCCGATATGACGTCTGCCACCTTCATCAAGGCCCTCAACACAATCTTCGCTCTGTTCGGATTCCCCGCCTACATCCACAGTGACAGGGGATCCTGATTCATGAGTGATGAGCTGCGTCAGTTCCTGCTCAGCAGGGGTATCGCCTCCAGCAGGACGACCAGCTGCAACCCCCAGGGAAACGGGCAGGTAGAGAGGGAGAACGAAACGGTTTGGGGGGCCGTCCAACTGGCCCTACGGTTCAAAAACCTCCCAGCCTCTCGCTGGCAGGAGGTCCTCCCTGATGCACTACACTCCATCCGGTCACTACTGTGCACCGCCACAAACAATACACACCATGAACGTGTTTTTACCTTCCCTAGGAAGTCCACGTCCGGGGTGTCGCTCCCGATTTGGCTCGCAGCTCCAGGACCGGTCCTTCTACGTAGGCACGTCCGACTCCACAAGGCGGACCCCTTGGTGGACAGGGTGCACTTGCTCCACGCCAACCCCCAGTATGCCTACGTGGAGTTCCCCAATGGCTGCCAAGATACTGTCTCCCTCAGGGACCTGGCTCCCTCAGGTTCCACTCCAACACACTCCCCCACCCACGCACCACCCTCCCCTCCCCCAGCGCTCCCAACATTAGCCCCACCAGGTCCATCCCTCCTTCCCTGCCCACGCAAGAAGACAAGGATGATTTCGGCACGCTCCAGAGTCATCCGTCTACTGGCCAGCACCAACACCGCCAGCACCGACGTCAGCGACCAGCACCGCCAGCACCGACATCGCCGCCACCGCTACGTCGCTCCCAGCGAACCGTCAAAGCACTGGATCAACTTAACCTCTGACGGGAACCGGACTATCAAAATGGACATTTTTTTTCCCCTCCCACTGTAAATTATTTGCAAAACTGTATATAGTTTCATGCCACCCCCGCCGGACTCATTTTTAACAGGGGGTGAATGTGCTGAACAACTGTGTGCACCTGTATTAGGGGATGTAAGGTAGGACCTGCACTACAGGTTCATTGCTAGCCCCTGTCGGCTAGCTTCGCCCACAAGGAGCCGTATAAATATGCATGACCTCCTCCTGGTCAGCCATTTTGCCAGCTGCAGTAGGAGGCCACGCATCTGACTGCAATAAAGCTGGTTTAGCACACTGGGCTTAATCACTGGCTTTTAAAGCAGACCAAGGCAGGCCAGCAGCATGGTTCAATTCCCGTACCAGCCTCCCCGAACAGGCGCTGGAATGTGGCGACTAGGGTTTTTTCACAGTAACTTAATAAGCAATTTTCATTTCATTTCATTTCATTGTATAGATCCAGAGACCGAGATGGGTGGTCAGTGGCTGCATAGCAAGATAGCCGCAGTAATGGTGGTCGGTGCCTGGGCACAGCCCCAGTCAGGGGGCCCCCTACCGCTGCCAGCATGGCTGGTGTCCAATCCGGCAACCATTCCACACCATTTCCTCCCTCCTCTCTCTCTCACTCAGCTGCCACGTCGCGAGGATCACAATTTTTGAGGCCACAAGTGAACCAGGCCATGGGGAACTTGGCCCATTGGAGGTGGTGAATCTCGGAGGCCCTGGAGAATAGGGTGTCAGGCCCGCTAATGATATGCCTACTGTATGTTTATCCCACGTGACGGGCGATGAATTGAAGCCGTTTTCAGGATGCTGCTGAAAACTCTCTGCCGGCAGAACAAACAATTCCGGCAGAGAATCACCCCAACACTTCTCACAGTGCAGCGCTCCCTTACTACTGCACCGGAGCATCAGTCAAATTTTTGTGCTCCAGTCCTAGAGTGGGACTTGATCTGATAAAGTTGTGATTCAGAAACAAATCTTCTACCAACTGGGCCACAGCTGACACCAAAGGCAGGAGCCATATTAATAATAGGGTGACATTGATGATTCCCCGGCCTCTTTCTGGAGCCTGCCTACTGGCTCTGATAGGCCTATCCAATTCACCTCTTTCCCAGCGCCTCCTTGTTATTGCTGCTCCAGGACTTCCTGCTACACTGGCTACTGCCCCTATTCATGCTGCTGGCATTGAACTGCTGCCAGCCATCTGATTAGCAGACTCCTGACCTGCAAAGGTGCAGGAGTCCTGATGGCAAACTGATAAATGACTAATAAGCATTCAATTCCCTCAGGGCTCCCGGAAATGGTTGCGCAGGATTGCCACCAACATTCTGTTCAGTGAATGGCGACACTGCAACAGCCATTAAATCTAGCCACACTGTTACTCCTCACCTTATTACACTGATGTGGAGATGCTGGTAGAACATAGAACAGTACAGCACAGAACAGGCCCTTCAGCCCTCGATGTTGTGCCGAGCAATGATCACCCTACTTAAACCCACGTAACCCGTATACCCGTAACCCAACAATCCCCCCATTAACCTTACACTACGGGCAATTTAGCATGGCCAATCCACCTAACCCGCACATCTTTGGACTGTGGGAGTAAACCGGAGCACCCGGAGGAAACCCACGCACACACAGGGAGGACGTGCAGACTCCACACAGACAGTGACCCAGCCGGTAATCGAACCTGGGACCCTGGAGCTGTGAAGCATTGATGCTAACCACCATGCTACCGTGAGGCCCCTGGTGTTGGCTTTATCACATAATTAAGTCTTTAGTACCTGCAAAGACTTGCATTCAAAGTATCATCTTGTATCATTGACTTTGTCTCTATCTGTGTTTGTGGACCCCATCTCTTCACTCACTTGATGAAGGAGCTGCGCTCCGAAAACTAGTAATTTGAAACAAACATGTTGGACTTTAACCTGGTGTACGACTTCTTACTTATTACACTGAGCAGTGTTGCATTAGATGCATTCATCTGGGCAAGTCAGAGTACCAGTGTAGGACATAGCTGAGACAGTCCAAACAGACGGTCACAGGCATCTGTGCTATTGTGAAACATTAATAGGTATCTGATACCAACAGCCAATTGGTGCTGCCCTTCACAATCAATGCTACAGTAGCCTTATTATGCAACAAGCTCATTCCAGGGCTATGTTTCAGTCCCATGCAGCATTTCACAACTGGCAGCCCACCATAACCACAATAACAGATGCCTTTTTTGTGTGGTTGGCAGGCAGTCCAGCTGTTGCTAATTGTGGCTCCACATGAGGTTGGCCAATATCTCCTACAAAGAACTCATACACTGCGTCATGTACTCTTATACTCACAGAGCATGAGTTTACATTACCTTCAGGAACTCCACTAAATGTCCAAACACTTACTGTAGATGTTCTAAATACTGAGCGCCAAACAGCACCTCACTCAGGTGTCCCTCCATTATCCAAGCAGACCTGTGGATTGTGACAAATGAGGCAAACACACTTAATGACCTCCTCCCAGAGGAGGTTGTCAATGGGGAGCTAAATGCCAAGTGCACCTTGATTCAATGATCAGGACCTGGAGCTCTTGGTGCTGTCAGTGAGTGGTGTGAGGGACATCCTCCACAATCATCAGAGCAGATCTCAAACTGCACTTCTAATCACAACTGCTGCAGCATGCAGACATTTGCTAGAGCAGCAGGTACAAGAGCCAGCAGTGAGGCATGTGCAGCAGTTACATAATAAGTGGAGGCAGCCAGATTTAGAGTTTATGGGGAAGGATGTTTGTTAATTCCAATAATTACCTGTTAAGGAAATATAGTCGAAATATAACCTTTACCTTAAACAGCTTTATTTCCAACACAGCAAAGCAAAGTCCCAGATTTTCCCAGTTCCTCCTTGCCTCAAAGTTCCAGGTGTCCCCATTTAAAGTTAGGGCAAAACCCATCACTGTTCAACAATGTAATAGCCTTAACAATGCAATTACTAAAGCACCTGCAGTGCTGGGGCGACTTTAGCACAGTTAAAAAAGTGCTGGCCTCACACACAGTCAGAGAAATGATTACTACTTGATGCGCGATCAATAACCACAGAAACGAAGGAGTAGTCCGAGTTGAAGGCTTTAATCTACAAGATGTTTCCCCGGCAGCTTGAGTACAGAAAGAACGATGGCTGCTGGGAAACACGGGTTCTTATACTCCGCCTCATTGGGCGGAGCTACCTTTGTCTTGACCACTGAGAAAGCAACACTTGAACCAATGAGCAGCGAGCCTTCTCCCCCAATAGCAGCTCACACCCCCAGGTACCATAGTACCTCTAGTCATACTACCACACTACTCACATGAGAAGAGGTGGAGCTGACTTTGTCTCAGTTGTTTCATCTTGGGCCTCATCTCCCAGCAACTGCGTTGGAGGCAGTCATGCACTATCAATTACGACGAGACGAGAGTAGAATGTAATCGAGGCTTTATTACACAGAGATGTGTGGCCGACTACAGCAGCTGACGTAATGGCTGCTCTTCGGAGAGCACACACATTTATACTCTGCCTACTGGGAGGAGCCAACAGGCAGGGATCTACCCCTGTACCTGTAGTATAGGGGCCTTACTGTAATACCCATATATAAAATATAATACAACAGTGGTGACTACCACATTCTCCCCCTGTTAAAAATGAGTCCAGCGGGAATGGCGGAAAACTATATACATACAGATTGGTTTTAAAATTACAGAGAAGGTTACAAATTTAGACGATCCCCAGGAGGTCCACCTCCGGGGTTTCATTCCCAACGATCGGGCGCCTTGGTCTGTCGTTGAGAGCGCCGCAGTGCTGGTGGCAACTCAGGCGTCGGCTTGGTCTTCAGTGACTCTGGGAGCGTGTCGAAATACTCTTCATGCCTCTTCATGCAAGGGGAGGACGGATTGTCCTGGAGCGGGGGCTGCGCTGGGGGGGAGGGGGGGGAGAGTTTCTCCGGGGCAGAGGGGGGAGTGTGTGGGGACCCAGCTGGTGCCAGGTCCCTGAGGGAGATTGTGTTTTGGTGGCTGTTAGGGTACGCCACGTAGGCGTACTGCGGGTTTGCGTAGAGTAGCTGTACCCTCTCAACCAACGGTTCCACATTGTGGAGCCGCACGTGCTTGCAGAGAAGAACATGATGACATTGGCAGACGTCATATCGGGGAATGGGATGGCAATGGGGAATCGGGAATATTCATCAACCACATTGAGGAAATACGTGTTGCGGTCGGTGGAGGGGAGGGGCCCTTTGAAGTCCACGCTGAGGTGTTCAAAGGGTCGGGAGGCCTTCACCAGGCGCGCACGGTCTGGCCGGTAGAAAGGCGGTTTGCACTCCGCGCAGACCTGGCAGTCTCTGGTGATAGCCTTGACTTCCTCGATGGAGTAGGGCAGATTGCGCGCCTTAATGAAGTGGTAAAAGCGGGTGACTCCTGTGTGACAGAGATTGTCGTGCAGGGTCCGGAGTCGGTCCACTTGTGCGCTGGCACATGTACCTCAGGACAGGGCATCGGGGGGGCTCGTTGACCTTACCGGGCAATACAAAATCTCGTAACTGTAGGTGGAGAGCTCGATCCTCCACCTCAAGATTTTATTATTTTTGATCTTACCCCGCTGTGTGTTGTTAAACATGAAGGCAACCGACCATTGGTCAGTGAGGAGAGTGAATCTCCTGCTGGCCAGGTAATGCCTCCAATGTCGCACAGCTTCTACGATGGCTTGGGCCTCCTTTTCGACGGAGGAGTGCCGAATTTCGGAGGCATGGAGTGTGCAGGAAAAGAATGCCACGGGCCTGCCTGGTTGAGGGTCTCGACTTGGAAGGGGAGCATCTCGTCGACTGCGTGCATCGCAGCCTTGGCGATGTCAGCCTTGATACAGTTGAAGGCCTGGTGAGCCTCGGCCGTCAGTGGGAATGCGGTGGATTGAATGAGTGAGTGTGCTTTATCCGCATAGTTTGCGACCCACTGGGTGTAGTACGAGAAGAACCCCAGGCATCGTTTGAGGGCCTTTGGGCAGTGGGGGAGGGGGAGTTCCATGAGTGGGCGGATGCGGTTGGGGTCAGGCCCCAGAACTCCATTCTGGACCACAGTGCCGAGGATGGCTAATCGTTTCGTTCTGAACACACACTGCTCCTTGTTGTAAGTTAGGTTGAGGAATGTGGCGGTTTGAGAAATTTGGAAAGGTTAGCATCATGGTCCTGCTGGTCGTGGCCGCAGATGGTGATGTTGTCCAGATACGGGAAAATGGCCCGCAGCCCGTACCGGTCAACCATTCAGTCCATCTCCCGTTGGAAAACCGAGACCCCGTTGGTGATGCCGAAGGGAACCCTAAGGAAATGGTAAAGGCGGCCGTCTGCTTCAAACGCAGTGTACGGGCGGTCCGCCTTACGGATGGGGAGCTAGTGGTAGGCAGATTTCAGGTCCACTGTTGAGAAGACCCGGTACTGTGCAATCTGATTGACCATATCAGATATGCGTGGTAGTGGGTATGCGTTGAGCTGCGTGTACCGATTGATGGTCTGACTGTAGTCAACGACTATCCTGTTTTTCTCCCCGGTTTTCACCACCATCACTTAGGCTCTCCAGGGGCTGTTGCTGGCCTCGATTATACCTTCCCGCAGCAGCCGCTAGACCTCAGACCTGATGAAGGTCCTGTCCTGGGCGCTGTACCATCTGCTCCTGGTGGCGATGGGTTTGCAATCCAGGGTGAGGTTTGCAAAAAGGGATGGGGGTCAACCTGATGGGTCGCGAGGCCGCAAACAGTAAGGGGTGGTAGGGGCCGCCAAATTTCTGGGTTAGGCTCTGGAGGTTGCACTGGAAGTCCAGGCTGAGGAGTAAGGCAGCGCAGAGGTTGGGGAGGACGTAGAGCCGGAAGCTGCTGAACTCTATGCCCTGGACGGTGAGGGTGGCAATGCAGTAGTCCCGGATCGCCACGGAGTAAGATCCGGAGGCCAGGGAGATTCTTTGGTTAGCGGGGTGTACCGTGAGGGACAGCGCCTTACCGTATCGGGGTGGATGAAGCTCTCAATGCTCCCGGAGGCGACCGAGGCGAGACGTGGCTGGTCATCGGCGGTTGGAGGCGATGAGCGGCCCAATGAGGCAGGGGCCCTGAGGCAGGTAAGATGGCGGCGCTCATGGGCTGCACGTGTCTTGGTGCAGGCAAGGTGGCGGCGCCCTCGGGATGCACGTGTCCTGGGGCAGGCAAGGTGGCGGCGCCCATTGTTTCTTAGGCAAGGAAGATGGAGGCCGCACGTGTTGTGAGTGGAGCAAGATGGTGGCGCCCATGGGCCGCACGTGGTCTGAGGAGAGGAAGATGGCGGTGCCACTCGCTGCATGTGGGGGGTGCCGGGACAATAGCAGCGATTGAACGGGCCTGGAACACTGGAGCAAAATGTCCCTTCTTGCCACAGGGCTTGCAGAGCGCGCTCCGTGCCGGGCAGCGCTGCCGGGGGTGTTTTGTCCGTCTGCAGAAGTAGCACTTGGATCCCTCGGGGTTGGTTGGCTGGGGGCGTTCGGTGATGAGCTCCACGATGAGGTGGCCGCTGGTGGGGCCCACGATGCAAAGGAGGGATGGGCCGTGCGGTCAGGTGCATAAGCCTGTACGTTTCATGAGGCGACTGTGAGCGAGTGCGCTAGTTTCATGGTTGCGGCGAGGTCAAGCGTGGCCCCTTGTAAGAGGCGCTGGCGGACGTAGTTCGACTCTATGCCCTTAACGAATGCACCTCTCATTAGCAGGTTCAAATGTTCAGAGGCCACAAAGGCCTGGCAATCACAGTCTCTCACCAGGGCAAGCAGGGCACGCCAGAAATCTTCCACAGACTCACCAGGAAGTTGGTGCCGCGTGGACAGGAGGTGCCTGGCGAAGATCTTGTTGGTTTGCTGAGCGTAGTTCTCCTTCAGTAGCGCTATGGCCTCTGCGTAGGTAGGCGCGTCCCGGACGAGGGGAAAAACGTTGGAGCTCAGTCGCGTGTACAGAATCTGGAGCTTCTGTGCCTCTGAGATTGGGTCTGTCGCGGCTCCGATGTATACTTCAAAGCAAGCTAGCAATGTTCGAAGTCCTTTTTGGCATTGTCTGCTTGAGGATGCAGCTGCAGGTGATCCGGCTTGATGCAAAGGTCCATCTCTAAAATAATCTCTGTGTAATAAATTGATGCACTATCAATTACGCCGAGACGAGAGTAGGATGTAATCGAGGCTTTATTACACAGAGATATGTGGCCTCCTACAGCAGCTGACAAAATGGCTGCTGTTCGGAGAGCACACACATTTATTCTCCGCCTACTGGGCGGAGCCAGCAGGCAGGGATCTACCCTCATACCTGTAATACAGGGGCCTTACCGTAATACCCATATATACAATATAATGCAACAGTGGTGACTACCACAGGCAGGCCTTTATATCAGGGCCACAATGCAATTGGCCCACCTTTGCATTGGACCCACCTTGGACTCTGAGGAGTTTCAGTGTTAGCTGACTGATTTTCATCACAAACCCTGCTTTCCAGCGTGAAAGTAGAGCAAGCAAGCACTCCGACAACGAAAACAGGATTACGCGGTTATGAAAATTCCAGACTCTGCTACCCGTCATTTATGATGTAATTCTTCTTAGGGTCCATCCACTTCATTCCCTTATTTCGCCTTTCTTTTATTTTATTGTTATCATTTTTGATCCATGGGTGATTAACGGACAAGTTTCTTTAAGTCAAGCAGCAGAAAGAATGAGGAATCCAGATGTTACAGGAGATAACCTCTGCTGGTTTGAACAAGAGCTTGAGACCTTTCAGCACCAGAGAGAGAGAGATAGTGTGGGACTCAGTTTGATTGATTGGCTGGTGGCCGATGAATTGGCCAATAGGCCATATTTTGCCTATTTACAGGTGGTAATTGGGCCCTATCCCAGTGAGATGGTTCTCAGAGATCTGAGTGGGGAAGCATGGTAGCATAGTTGTTAGCACTATTGCTTCACAGGTTCTATTCCCGACTTGGGTCACTGTCTGTGCGGAGTCTGCATGTTCTCCCCATGTCTGCGTGGGTTTCCTCTGGGTACTTTGGTTTCCTCCCACTGTCCAAAGATGTATAGGTTAGGTGGATTGGCCATGCTAAATTGCCCTTAATTTCCAAAATGGTTAGGTGGGGTAACTGAGTTACAGGGAAAGTGTGGAGGTGTGAGCTTAAGAAGGATGTTCTTTCCAAGGGCCAGTGCAGACTCGATGGGCCGAGTGGTCTCCTTCTACACTGTAAATTCTATGATTATATGATTCTATGATCTCAGGGAGTGGTTGAGTCCGAGGCACCCAAAGACAAGGAGCTACTTTCTCTCTCTCTCCAGAAAGGCTGTGAGTGCTGTCTTCCTGAAGCTGCAGAGAACTTGAGTGAATGAATCTACAGAGCAAATATTACAGGCTGCAAACAAGGTCAGTAAGCTGCTCTCCCTTTCCAGAAAGGCTGTGAGTGCTGTATTTCTGAAACTACAGAGATCTGAATTAATCTACATTAAAAGCCTCAAACTGAAAGCAAAATTTGAAGATAAGTAAGGTGTTAAAAACCACCATTGAAAACAAAATCCCTTTTTTCCTTTTACATATTCTTTTTTAAAAAACCCCTTACTTCCCCTCTGTATTTGTCTGCCTTGTGCATGTGTAAGAAGTCTTACAACACCAGGTTAGAGTCCAACAGGTTTGTTTGAAACACGAGCTTTCGGAGCGCAGCTCCTTCCTCAGGTGAATGTTTGAAACAAACCTGTTGGACTTTAACCTGGTGTTGTAAGACTTCTTACTGTGCTCACCCCAGTCCAACGCCGGCATCTCCACGTCTTGTGCATGTGTGCAGAGGGTGTGGGGGGTGGGGGCAAGTTAAAGATGGCAATTAGGAATTAGATAATAGTTAACCAGTTGTGTTTGCTGCATATTTCATTATAGTTCTTGTTATAAATAAACAGTAGGTGTGTTTAAATTTACAAACCTGATGGCTGTAATTATTGTGCAGCCAAGGGTCAAAGTTGTGGGTATTTTTCTAAGAATTGCAGGTTACTTCACTTATGTTGTGACTCCGGATCAAGTGGGACTGGCATTGACCGCGACTAGCCCAGAGTGTCGTAACATTCCCGTGTCCTAGTCTATGTTCACGTCTGTTAAGCCATTCTTCCTATGGTATGGTTTTATTTTGTAATTGTGTTCTGTTTCTAAAATACTAAATTCTAACAAATATACTTGTTAAAATAGAAGAATGCTTTTTAAATGGAAAGAGGGTGCAGAATGCTGAGGTACAGAAGAGTCTGGATGCCCTGGTAAATAAGCTAGCATGCAGATACACAAATGATTGGGAGGCAAATTAAATGTTGGCCTTTATTGCAAAAGAAAGTAGGGAAGTGTTGCTGCAGCTGCACATAATCTTTATGCGACCATGGGTGAGATCTTCCGGCTGTTCAAGCCAAAGAGATCTTCTTGTCCCAGCAGTGGCACATTACTGCTGCAGGTTTCCCGATGTCATAGGGCGGATTCAATGAGAAATCCCATTGACAACGATAGGACCAGAAGATCTCACCGGCCTCCCACATCAGGCCGCCACCCTTTCGCATGTTTCTTGGTGGCGGGAGGCGGGAGAATCTTGCCCCATATCTGGAATACTCAGTGTTTTGGGCTCCTTATATTGCAGTTGGATTGCTCCTTTGTTGGAATTATTTGAGAGAAGATTTTTCAATAAACCTTCTACCCAGCCTGCCTTGGCACCCACACACCCATCAATGGTCCTGCCAAGGGACCCACAACTTCCCTGCCTCAGTAGGCCCATGTCCTAGTTGTGGCACTGACAGTCACAAATAGCCTAAAGTAGAGATTACCACCACTCAAATGCAGTAAATAAGTTAAGTTGCCAGTGTTCTTGAATTTAAGGAATAAGTATGAGAGGAATAGGTAAATACTGAGTTTTATATTTATATGAACTCCATAAGACTATAGGACATATGGTGCAGTGCCCTAGGTGTGGTAGCAAGTGGGAACTGCCACGAGCTTCCCGGCACTCGACCTGGCAAGACCGGGGACACCATTCAATGATAATTGGTCCACTTAATGAGGCCCCATGGACTTCACGCCATAAATGAAGGCTCGCCAGCTGATTTGCCGGGACTGCGTTAGCCACCTCCCCCCCCCCCCCCCCCCCCTCCCCCAGCCCGGATAACAATGTCAATCAGCACTTAAATAGCTCTTGCACAGCCAACCCCACTCAGCTCGCAGCCATGGCGCTAAGAAGACCGGCCCCAAGATTTGGAGAAGCGGACCTGGGGAAGCTCCCAGATGCAGTCGAGGCCAGAAGGGGTGGCCTGTTCCCCCAAGGGTCCTATGGGTGAGCCACAGGGCAGCCAATGCCACTTGGAATGAAGTGGCAATGACCATAGACTCTTGCAGTGTGACCAGGAGTACTGGCCTCCAATGCTGCTAGAATGCCAATGACTCACACCGAGCAGCATGGGTGAGTTGATACCACTCCCTCCTCCCCCTGGAACGTTCGCCCTCCCCAACTCTCCCTTTATACCCCCCTTCCCAGCACTGTGACCCACGCTAATGATGTCCTCTCTGCGCCTCCTCGAGTGAAGCTCTCCCACAATCGCTGGGAGAGGGCCCAGACTGGTGGAAGGGTGCTGGACATAAGAATCCACACAACACCCAAGGAACGAGCCCTGGAGGTGACAGGGGATGCTGAGGACCAATGCAGAGGTTGGCGGATGCCGTAGAGGTGAGGATCCACCGGGCCCCACCCGAATACCACACGAGTTGTTATTGTCATACTGATAGATCCATCCCTCCCACTGACCACATGTTCATTCTCCCACAGGTCCTCCAGCTAATGGCATGGCCCATCTTGGGTGTCCCCCTCCCCTGCCTCCCATGAGACCATCTCGGAGGAGAGTGGAGACACAGGGAGTCTGCGCCAAGGGTGGAGGGGGCTTGTGGGGGGATTGGTGGGGGGGGGGGGCGAATGAGGGAGAGTGGGGATAGTGATGCGGCACCATCGGGATGGTGGGGTACTGGTGTACACTTGGACGAGGAACATTAAAATACCCTCAACACAACTGGAAACTGGAATGAGAAATGATCAGTTGGTTCCTCAAATATATCTACAAACCATAATTCAAGGAGTTTCCTTCCTTCTTATAATATTTGCTCAAACAAAATTAATATAATTGTAACAAAAGCATAATCAGAAAAGATCTCGGCTGGAATTCTCTGATCGTTGGGATTCTATTTTCCCGCCAGCAGGGCACCCGCCCATGTGTTTCCCGGTGGCGTGGGATGGCATCAATGAGAAATCCCATTGATAAGTAGTGGGAGGCCAGAATCCCGGTGCCAGCATACGGCTCACTGCTGAGTAACAGGAGGTGATGGGACCAGGGAATCCAACCCCTCTACTCTATAAATGATTTGGGAGGCTTCAATGTCGATTGTATCTCCTCTTTATGTATTCAATAATTGTGGAGAAAATCTGACCACGGGCTAGATTTTCAATCAAGACTTGAAAAAACGTCAGAACGTGAGAGTTGAACTTCTTGCCAAGAACATTAAACATTTAATTTGTCGTCTTTGAATTTTGTTAATTGATTGTTTTTTAATTATCATATGCATCAGTGCAGCAGGAACCTCCTTCTTTACAGTTTTTCTGTCACCTGCCAAAAAGGAAACAAAATGTCAAGGAAAAGAATATCACAGAGCTCTGTCCAGTTGCTATGTCCAACAATCCTGTGACACAAACATTTCTTTTCACATGGAATTGACTTTTATAAATTATGTCATGTTGAACCAGGATTTATTTAAGAAGAAGCTTCAATCACAATAAACAGGCACACGAACGACAAAACACAAACATTAGGAGCAGAAATATTTGGTAAGATAGTGGCTGACTTGATTGTGGCCTCCCACATTACTGCCAGCCTCCCATAAGCCTTGGTTATGGGAGGCTGTGTCGATCAAAAGTCTATCCAACTCAGCCTTGGGGTGCGCTGCCAGCTGGAAAAGCAAATTGCAATGGCTAGAGAATTCCGGCCCTGATGTTTGACAATCCGGTCTATAATTCCCTGTTTTCTCCCTCCCTTATTTTTAAATAACAGGGTCACATATTTTATCTTCCAATCTGCTGTGACTGTTCCAGAAACTATAGGAGAGAAGATGACAACCAACGTATCCACTATTTGCATGCTCATCTCCTTTAGTGCACTGGGATGTAGATTATTAGGCCCTGGGGATTTATTAGTTTGCAGTCCCATTAATTTCTCCAGCATTATTTTTTTTTGGAATATTAATTTCTTTCAATTTCTCCTTCTGACTCGACCCTTTCTTCCTGAGCATTTCTAGGAAGTAGTTTGTGTTTTCTTCCATGAAGACAGAACTAAAGTAGTTTAATTGCTCTGTCCTTGTTCAGTATTATGGATACTCCAATTTCGGCCTGTAAGGGCACCTACATTTGGCTTCTAATCTTTTTCTGTTTATATATTTGTAGAAGAAGCTTTTCCAGTCCACTTATGTTATTTGCAAAGTTACCCTCATACTCTCCCCCCCACCTCCAATGAACCTCTGTCCTCCTTTGCTGAATACTAAACTGCTCCGAATCCTCAACCATACTATATTTTGTAGCTACTTCATAGGATTCCTCTTTGGATCTAATGCTATCACAGAATCACAGAATTGTTATGAAGCAGAAAGAGGCCATTTGGCCCATCATGGGCGGGATTCTCCCAGCGGGAGACTAAATGCCGATGCCGGATTGAAAACCGGAGTGTTTCACTCCGGTGTCGGAGGCCACTCCTCGCCCGCTATTCTCCCACCCCAGGGGGGCTAGGAGCGGCGCCGCGTCATTTACGCGCGCTGGGCCTTGGCGCCGCGTAAAAGTGGCGCCGCGTAAATGACGTCACCTGCGCATGCGCAGGTTGGCCGCGCCAACCCGTGGGCACCCCTCAAGAAATGTCGGAGTGATCTTGCGGGGCGGCGGAGGAAAGAAGTGCATCTTTTCGAGGGGCCGGCCCGCCGATCGGTGGGCACCGATCGCCGGCCAGACCACTTTTGAGCGCCCCCCCGGTGCTCGATCCCCCCCCCCCCCCCCCCCACAGGCTGCCCTGCAGCGTTCCCGCGCTGTTCACACCGGCAGCAACCAGGTGTGGTCGGTGCCAGTGAACACGTCGTATTGGGCAGGCCGCTCGGCCCATCCGGGCCGGAGAATCGCCGCTCGCCCGTTACAAACAGCGGGCGGTGATTCTCCGAGCGGCCAGCCGTAAATCTCGGCGTGCCGGTTTTGGGGGGGTGGGAGAATCACGTGCGGGTGCTGGGGCAGCGTGGTGAGACTCACCCGGCGCCCCCGCGATTCTCCCACCCGGCGTGTGGGGGGGGGGGGGGTGGGGGGGGAGAATTGCGCCTCATGTCTCCACTGGCTCTCCAAACGAGCATCACCTCTTTGTGTCATTTCCCTGCCTTTTCCTCCTAACCCTGTACATTGTTTCTATTCAAATAATCATCTCATGCCTTCTTGAATATCTTGATTGAGCACCTTCACCACATTTCCCGACAGTGCAGTTCAAACTCCACACTCTAACTACACGTTGTGTGGAAAGGTTTGTTCTCTCATCATATTTGCTTCTTTTGCAAATCACTTCAAATCTGTGCCATCTTGTTCTTGATCCTTTTGTGAGTGTAAAATCTGTCCAGCCCCTTCATGATTTTGAATATCTCTTTCAGATCTCCTCTTAGCCTTCTCTCCAATAGAACAGTCCCAACCTCTCCAATCTATTCTCAGAACTGAAGTTTATCATCCCTGGAATCATTCTTGTGAACCTCTTCTGCAATCTTTCCAATGTGTTCACGTCATTCCTGCAGTGTGACACCCAGAACTGTACACAACATTGCAGTTGAGATCAAACAAGTATGTTGTACAAGTTCAGCAAAATGTCTTTGCTCTTTTACTCTTTGCTCCCATTAATAAAACCCAGGATAGTATGTGTTTTATTGACTGCTGTCTCCACCTGTCCTGTTATCTTCAATGTTCTATGCACATGTAGACGCAGATCCCTCTGTCCCTGCTCTGCCTCAAGAATTTTACCCCTCATTTTAGATTTTCTTTTCATGTTTTTCTTCCAAAATGCACCAGCTCACACATCTCATTGAACTTCATCTGCTACCTATCTGCCCCCTTGTGAAGTCTACAAAGTGCTATCTACAAAGCCTTGTCAATGCCCAACAGTGAATCTAGCTTCAGCTCCAGTTCTGAAACCAAATTTAAGTAGCTACAGCTCGAAACACTTCCTGCACACACTATCACGCTGAACACTGGAAATATCCCTAACTTCCCTCGATGCACAGAAGCATTCCACATGGCCAAGTTGCTCTGCCATGACTTACCCTGAAATTAGTTCCTTTACTTTTGCATCGTGTAGTTTGGAGAATATTAAGGATAGTAGAAATATTCACCGGCCTTACTTACCAAGGCCACCGCTCTTATTTTATAATATATTTTTATTCAAGGCTTTTCAACAAAATACACAATTGTTAAATTTCACTATTTTTAAAAGCGCAAGTGGGCCTTGCAGTTGGGAATTTGCCTGAGTGGAGGTGGAGAATTGCAAAGGTTCTGGAGAATACCTCCCGCTAATAGGGCTGGATTCACCGATCCCCGACGCTGAAATCGCATTCGGCGACGGGGTGGATAATCCCCGATGACGCTGAAATCGGGGGCGCTGTCGCTTTCACGATGCTCCTTCCACCGAAGAGCAGCGTACTCAGGCCCGCACCCGACCCTCCTTCCCCGACCTGCTGGGTTCCCGATGGCGTGGGACGCATGTGGTCTCACCTGTCGGGAACACAGCATGGTGGCTGCGGACTCAGTCCAGTGCCGCTACAGTCGGGGGAGGGCCGATCCACAGGTAGCAGGGACAATATTCGGAGCTGGGTGCACTGTGGTGGGGCGGTCTGGGGAACGCAAGCCGGCCGAAAGGGGGGAGGGGGGGGCATTATTTTGCGGGCTGGATCCGTGAGCGGCATCCGCCATGAAGCATGGCGCAGCCGTTGCAGGCAATTCTCCAGCCGTATTGACAACTAGAGCTGGGAGCTCTATGCTGCCTGGTTGCTAGCCCCCCTGGAACAGGGTATCGGTGGCCGTTTTGAATCAGTTTTCCTGGTGTAAAATGCCACCATTTTCACACCGGCGTGGGGACTTAGCTTCAGAATGGAGAATCCAGCCCATGATATGCCAACGGTGTTTACTGAATGTGTGGGGTGTAATGCATTGAAGCCACTGTTCAGGCACCAGAGAATTGCGGTCTGCGATACTGGTGTCCGCCACGATTTCTGCATCAAAATCGATTCACCATCCAATCGCATTTCCTGATTCCGCTGTTGGCCGGAGAATCCCACCCTCTACCTTATGTAGAAATTAGCCCTTACATTAAATTAACCCTTAAAACTCCCTCACTCACCAAAGTTGAACTTAATATTCGATGCATCCCAAAGCAGCACTCCAGTGCAGATTGCTGTTAAATCATGCCTCAGCTAGCTTGGCAGTAAATGCTGCAGAGTTTTATTATTTTGGGCTGAATTTCATGGCCCCGTCACGGAGGGCTAGTGCTGAAATATGTGGCGAGCCATTTAAAAGTCCATCAAGTTAAGCAGAAGCAGAAAATTCCACCCTTTATTTCAACTGAGGATCCAACTCAATCAGTTCAATGCAAACACCTCCTATTTTTAAGTAGGTGTTTAGCTGTCAAAATTGATATTCATGATCGTTTCAGGGGGCAACGATAAGGAAAAAATATCAACATGCGAAGATACAAAGCACACATGGTTGGCACTGTGATAGGTAACCAAACCTGATCTGATCAGTTTGTAGAGTTTAAGCATAGATTGTGTCAGCTGAGGTGTGTTGTGTTAAAGGGAGTCATGGTGAAAGAAGGGTGGCTCAGTACATGAGTGAAGGACATGGGGTGGATTTCTGTCACAGTCTAACCATGTTTGGGTTATACGGATATTGGAGATACCCATCAACAATGAAAGAAAAAGGAGTAAGTGCAATTACTCCTGGAATTTCACAATAGGAATCTGCTGAAACCATTTAAATCTTGTAATAAAATACTGAAGCAAAAAAAGTCAATGGTGGAGACAGGTCAGACAGCATCTGTAAAGAGATGACAAATTAGAAAGTGTTATGGGTTCTGAGAAAAGGTCCAATGGCTGAGTCATCGACTGATTGTGCTCTTTCAACAGATGTATCCTGACCTGCTGAATGTCTCCAACAATTTTGATTTTTGTTTTGCTTCAGACTTCCACCAGCTGCTGTAGTTTTGCTCTTTGTCATAAAAATTACTGCATTTTGGGTCGAGGCTAGTGAACAGACTGATCGCCAAAAAGATTCAGAAAAAAGTCCTAGCTTAGTCAGTCATTACACCATTAAAGAAGCCTATGTTGAGACAAGTCCTAGCATGAATATAATCGGCATAATCCACTACTGCAACAAAAACAGTCAGGTTATTCCCTGTACGAGAAAAGCCTACAGTGAATATACCACTGGAACTTTCTGCACTAATAAACATTAATCCAGGAATATTAAATGAAGGATTAGTGGAAGAATTTTAATGGGCTCAGATTCGAGACTTTCAGCAACTGTTTACGAGAACACACAGGTCTCGTGCACATCCCCCCTCTCAATTTACAGCCATTCAGATAATAGCCTGCCTTTCTGTTTTTGCTACCAAGGTGGGTAATCTCACATTTATCCTTGTTATACTGCATCTGCCATGCATTTGGTCTCTCACTCTGCTTGTCCAAATCTCTGCATCCTTCTCACAGCTCACCCTCCCATCCAGATGTATGTCACTTGCAAATTTTGAGATATTACATTTGGCTCCCTCATCTAAATCATTAATATATATAGTACCACACTAGTCACTACCTGCCATTCATTAGAACAAGACACGTTTATCCCTTGAGTGTTTGTGGTCTGCCAACCAATGTCCTATCCATCTCAAACAGTACCTCCAATCCCTTGCACATTAATTTTACAGGCTAACCTCTTATGTGGGACTTGGTCGAAAGCCTACTGGTAGTTCAAATATACGATATCCACTGACACCCCTTCATCACATTTCCTAGTTACATCCTCAATGACCACCAGTAGATTTGTCAAGCATAATTTCCCTTTTTTAAATCCATGCTGACTGTCCGATTCTACCACTGTTTTCACAACTATTATACCTTTTATAATGGACACTAGAATTTGCTCCACTATCGACATCAGGCTGACTAGTATATTTTTCTGTTTTCTCTCTACCTCCCTTTTTAAATAGTTGAGTTACATTGGCTACCCTCCAATCTGCAGGGATTGTTCCAGAGTCTATAGAATCTTGTGTCCTCCTTTGTGAAGACAGAATCAAAGTATGTATTTAATTGCTCAGCCATTTCTTGTTCCCCATTATAAATTCCCCTGTTTCTGACTGTAACAGGTTTACATTTGTCTTCCTCTTCATGTACCTATAGAAACTTTTACAGCCAGTTTTTATGTTCCCTGCAAGATTACCCACGTACTCTATTTTCCCCTTTTTAAGCAATCTCTTGCTCCGCCTTTGTTGAATTCTAAAGTGCTTCCAATCCACGGGTCTATTGTTTTTCTGATCAATTTGTTTGCATCCTCCTTCAGTTTATTACTATCTATAATTTCCCTTGTAAGCCATGGTTTGGCCACTCTTCCCATTTTACTTTTGTGCCAGTCAGGAATGAACAATTGTTGCAGTTCACCCATGTGCTATTTCAGTGTTTGCCGTTGCCTATCTACTAAAATCCCTTTAAGTAACGTTCCCCAATCCATCATAGCCAACTTGCGCTTCATACCATTGTAGTATTCTTTATTAAGATTCAGGACACTAACTTCCGGTGGCAGCAATGAGTGAGTGAGCCACACATTTGGGGGCTCTCACTCCGGCGGGATATGAGGACCTGGTTCCCCGGTTTTACGGGACGATGGAGCAGTGAAAGGACGGCCACGGAGGTGCGGAGGAGCGAGCAGAGCTGCATGGAACTGCGGGAGGGCAGAAAGCAGCGAAAACGGGAGAGGAAGGGAAAAAGGCAAGGTGCAGGGGAAGCTGACCTGGGAGCCAAGTTGGCGGACCTAGGGACCTCGGACCCGGCGATCCAGCAAGCGCTGGAAAACATGCTGCAGGTTATTAAAAACAGTTTTGAGTCGTTGAAATTTGGACCCACTTCAAAGGGCAGTGGATCAGCTGAACCAGAGACTGGATGCCCAGGCTGAAAACGTTAAGGAGCTGGGAGAGACGGTGGAGGATGATGCGTGATCAATGAACACAGAAACAAAGGAGTAGTCCGAATCGAAGGCTTTAATCTACAAGAAGTGTGCCCAGCAGCAGGAGTACAGAAAGAACGATGGCTGCTGGGAAACACGGGTTCTTATACTCCGCCTCATAGGTGGAGCTACCTTCCTTTCGACCAATGAGAAGACAACACTTGGGCCAATGGGCTGAGAGCCTTCTACACCAATAGCAGCTCAGACTTCTAGGTACCGTAGTACCTCTAGTCATACTACCACATTCACCCCTTGTTGAGAAAGGAACCGGGGGGGGGCATGTGCTTTTTGAAAAGCGGGGAAGGATGGGGGGGGAGATGTCCCATGCGGGTGGGACAAGATACTGGTAGTATGACTAGTGATATGGGATCATAACTCTCCAACGGTGGCTGCCCACTGGCCCGTAACTATATACAGGGACCTGTTAGCACACAGTAACTATTTACAGAGTTGGAAAACGAGAGAACAAACAAAAAAAAAGTTCATTAACAGTTCATATCGACTTGATCAGCCGATGGGGGCCTTGGACGTCCTCTGCGACCTGCGGAGCTTCGTCGGAGACGTTGGAGATGCGGGCGTCCATGACTCCGGGAGCGATGATCCGGTCCTCGTGGATGTTTCCATACCCCTAGACGGAGCTGGTGAGGGGGCCGGGCCGTGGGCGGGGGGGGGGGCGTCTGGTCCTCTAGGCGGCGCGGGTGAGGAGCTTGGCGGGCGAGGGAGGGGAGCGCCTGGGGGGAGCAGTTGCGGTTGGAGGGGGGGGGTGGCGCTGGTGCCGCGGGCGATGACGGGGATCCGGCGGGTGCCAGGTCCCGTAGGGAGACCGTGTCCTGTCGGCCGTCAGGGTACTCTACATACGCATATTGCGGGTTAGCGTGGAGCAGCTGGACCCTCTCAACCAACGGGTCCGACTTGTGCGCCCGCACGTGCATCCAGAGCAGGATGGGCCCGGGGGCCGCCAGCCAGGTCGGGAGCGGGGTCCCTGAGGATGTCTTCCTGGGGAAGACAAGAAGGCGTTCATGAGGCGTTTGATTGGTAGATGTGCAAAGTAGCAACCGGATTGAGTGGAGGGCTTCTGGGAGGACCTCTTGCCAGCGGGAGACTGGGAGATTTCTGGACGTAGAGCCAGCAGGACGGTCTTCCAGACCGTACCGTTCTCCCTCTCGACCTGTCCGTTACCCCGGGGGTTGTAACTGGTCGTCCTGCTAGAGGCAATGCCCCCGCTGAGCAGGAATTGACACAGTTCGTCCCTCATAAAGGACCCCCTATCGCTATGAATGTAAGCGGGGAATCCGAACAGGGAGAAAATGGTGTGGAGGGCTTTAATGATGGTGGGTGTGGTCATGTCGGGGCAGGGGATGGCGAACGGGAAGCGGTAGTACTCGTCAATCACGTTGAGGACGTACGTGTTGCGGTTGGTAGAGGGGAGGGGACCTTTGAAGTCCATGCTGATGCGTTCAAAGGGATGGGAAGCCTTTATCAGATGCGCTTTTTCGGGGCGATAGAAATGCGGCTTGCACTCCGCGCAGATGTGGCATTCCCTGGTCACTGTCCTGACCTCCTCGATGGAGTTGGGCAGGTTGCGGGTCTTTACAAAGTGAAAGAAGCGGGTGTCCCCCGGGTGGCAGAGGTCCACGTGGAGGGTTCGAAGGCTGTCCACTTGTACGTTGGCACAGGTGCTGCAGGATAGGGCGTCGGGAGGCTCGTTCAGCTTCCGAGGACGATACAAGATGTCGTAGTTGTAGGTGGACAACTCGATCCTCCACCGCAAGATCTTGTCGTTCTTTATCTTGCCCCGCTGTGCATTGTCAAACATGAAGGCCACCGACCGTTGGTCTGTGAGGAGGGTGAACCTCCAGCCGGCCAGATAGTGCCTCCAGTGTCACACCGCTTCTACTATGGCCTGTGCTTCCATCTCAACTGAGGAGTGGCGGATTTCAGAAGCATGTAGGGTACGGGAGAAGAAGGCCACGGGTCTGCCCGCTTGATTGAGGGTGGCTGCCAGAGCTAAACCGGATGCGTCGCTCTCGACCTGGAAGGGGAGGGACTCGTCGATAGCGCGTACCGTGGCCTTTGCGATATCCGCTTTGATGCGGCTGAAGGCCTGGCGGGCCTCCATTGACAGGGGAAACGTGGCTGTTTGGATGAGGGGACGGGCTTTGTCGGCGTAATTGGGAACCCACTGGGCATAATATGAGAGTGGGAGAGCCGCCCGTCCGCTTCGAAAGCAGTGTACTTGCGATCGCTTGCGCGGATGGGGAGTTGGTGGTAGGCAGACTTGAGGTCCACCATGGAGAAGACCTTGTACTGCGCGATCCTGTTGACCAGGTCGGATATAAGGGGGAGAGGGTATGCGTCCAGCTGCGTAAACCTGTTGATGGTCTGACTGTAGTCTATGACTATTCTATTCTTCTCTCCGGTCTTTACCACCAGAACTTGTGCTCGCCAGGGGCTGTTGCTAGCCTCGATGACCCCTTCCTTCATAAGCCATTGGACCTTGGACTTGATTAAGGTCCAGTCCTGGGCACTGTACCGTCGGCTCCTGGTGGGGACAGGTTTGCAATCCGGGGTGAGGTTTGAAAATAAGGACGGGGGATCGACCTTGAGGGTCGCGAGGCTGCAGACAGTGAGGGGAGGCATAGGGCTACCGAATTTAAATGTTAGACTCTGGAGGTTACATTGGAAGTTTAACCCCAGGAGTGCGGTCGCACAGAGCTGGGGGAGGACGTAGAGTCTGTAATTATTAAACTCCCTCCCCTGGACCGTGAGGTCCACTATACAACACCCCGTGATCAGCACTGAATGGGAGCCAGAGGCCAGTGCGATTTTTTTCTTGACTGGGTAGACAGGGAGAGCGCAGCGTCTTACCGTGGTAGGTGGATGAAACTCTCCGTGGTCCCGGAGTCCAGCAGGCAGGTCATCTCATGCCCGTTGAGCAGTATCCTTGTTTTTGCCGTAGAGAGGGTGTGGGGTCGAGACTGGTGCAGAGTGACTGAAGCGAGTCGTGGCAGATAGTCGGAGTCTTCATTGGGCAGTGAGTAGTCACCCGCGGGGTCCTTGGAGCCGATCCAAGGTGGCGGCGCCTGTCAGTTGCACATAGTGAGGGGTGAACAAAATGGCGGCGCCCGTCCCCTGCATGTGGTGTCGGAGGCACAAAATGGCGGCACCAGGGGGTCGCACGTGGCGTCAGAGGTGTAAAATGGCGGCACCCAGAGGTTGAAGGTGGCATTGGGGGATGGGGGCAGCGAGGTCCGCGGGCCGCATGGGGCCCCTGGAGAGAGTGAAGGGGGAGTCCCGCAGTCACTGCCCGGGACTGCAGCGACAGCCTCGGCCTGGCAGACGGCCACAAAGTGGCCTTTCTATCCGCAGCACTTGCAGGTTGCAGAACTGGCTGGGCAACGTTGTCGGGGGTGTTTCGCTTGGCCACAAAAATAGCAGCGGGGCCCCGCGGATTTTTTGGGGCGCCCTGCGGCGCAGGCCTGGGGGGGTCGGAATCTGTGGGGGAGAGGGACGGCGAGTTCCACGCTGCCCAGGGGGCTGCTGCGTGGTCGGGGACGTATGAGCGGGCGTTTCTGTTCGCGCCATCTAGGGAGGTAGCGAGGGACCGTGCCTCCGTGAGGCTCAAGGTTTCTCTTTCTAATAGTCTCTGGTGGATCTGTGGGGACTCCATGCCTGCAACAAAGGCGTCTCGGATGAGGAATTCAGTGTGCTCACTAGCAGACACTTGTGGGCAGCCGCAGTTCCTCCCCAGTACAAGGAGAGCACGGTAAAAATCATCCAGTAACTCACCAGGGATCTGCTCCCTCGTGGCCAGTGAGTGCCGAGCGTGGACTTGATTTACCGGCCGGATGAAGTATCCTTTGAGCAGGTCCATGGCCACGTCATAGTCGGTCGTGTCCTCGATGAGCGTGTAGATGGCGGTGCCGACGCACGAGTGGAGCCTGTGTAGCTTCTGCTCCTTCGTTTGTACATTTTCCGCCGTACTAAGGTAGCTGTTGAAACAAGCCAGCCAGTGCTTGAACGTAGCTGTTGCATTTGCTGCGTGGGAGCTGAGTCGTAGACACTCCGGCTGGATGCGAACCTCCATCCTTTACAATCTTGTAGATTAAATTGATGCGCGATCAATAACCACAGAAACGAAGGAGTAGTCCGAATCGAAGGCTTTAATCTACAAGAAGTTTCCCCAGCAGCTTGACTACAGAAAGAACTATCGCTGCTGGGAAACACGGGTTCTTATACTCCTCCTCATAGGCGGAGCTATCTTCCTCTCGACCAATGAGAAGACAACACTTGGGCCAATGGGCAGCGAGTCTTCTACACCAATAGCAGTTCACACTCCCAGGTACCGTAGTCATACTACCACAGAGGAGCAGGCGGATGCACAGACGATTGCGGCGCTAGAAGTCGATGGCTAGAAGGAGAAACAGAGAAGACTGCTGGAGAGAGTAGAGGAGCTGGAAAATAGAGCCTGTAGACAAAATCTGAGGATAATCGGCCTCCCGGAGGGGGCTGAGGGAGCTGATGCCACAGGGTTTGTGGCGGACCTGTTGATGCAGCTGATGCGGGCTGAAGCCTTTCCGCGACCGCCGGAGCTGGAGGGGGCACACAGAGTGCAGGCGAGACAGGTGCGTCCGGTGGGGGGGTCCACCCGTCCGATGGTGATTAGGTTCCACAGGTGTGTGGAAGAGGAGCAGGTGCTGCGGTGGGCAAAGAGCGCTAAGAGCAGCACGTGGGATAACAGTGTTCTTCGCATCTACCAGGACCTAAGCCAGGAGGTGGCTCGGCGGCGAGCAGCCTTT
Source organism: Scyliorhinus canicula (assembly GCF_902713615.1). Lineage (NCBI taxonomy): Eukaryota > Metazoa > Chordata > Chondrichthyes > Carcharhiniformes > Scyliorhinidae > Scyliorhinus > Scyliorhinus canicula. The sequence goes on from NC_052150.1 coordinate 121,452,925, forward strand.
AAACAAGTTAAGGAGGTATTATTCAAAAAGCACGTGAAGTGTGGTCTGCTCTTCCCGGCCTGTCTTTGGGTCACGCATCAGGGCCAACACCACTACTTCTCCGAGCCCGAAGAAGCGATGGACTTTGCAAGGGATCAGGGGCTGGTCCCAAAAAGAGGTCCCACGGACGCAAGCTAGGGTCCGAGAATTACGATTCGAAGGGATGCCGACTGTGCCTGGACTGCTGGTCGACTGTTTACTGTTTTAAAGGTGCCATGTGGGGTATTTTGTGTGGCCAGTTATTGCCTGGGGGGGGGGGGGGGGGGGGGGGGTCTTTTTCCTGTTTTTGTTGCTTTTTTTCCCCGCTTTTTTTTGTTCTTTCTGCTGTGGTGGATACCTTTTGTTGGGCTCTCTGAGTGCACTGGAGCCGGTATTGTAACAAAAGGGTGTCCGGTCAGCAATGGGGATTAAAGATGTTGGTCGTTTCATTTATGTCTATGGTTTTTATGTTTGTTTCTGTTGGGCGATGTACAGGTACTGGGTTATTGCAGTGTTATTTTATTAATGCTCAGTAAGGGACGTGGGTTAACACTTTTCTGTGTACACAGCTGGAACTGTATTGTACCTGGAGCAGCCTTGCGGTGCTGTTTGATGTTTACATCTTGTTTGATCTTCCCATTTTAGCCAGATTGCTCCAGTGGGTTGGAGTGGGGGATGGTGTGCTGGGGAGTGGGGAGATGAGGTTGGGAAACAATGGGAGTGGGACAAATGGGCGCCGGAGCGATGAGTCACCGGGCTAGCAGGTTGGGTAGTCAAGGGAGTCAGGTGGGGCGGGAGAATACAGCCAATGGATGGCAGAGGTAGGGTTACCGGGGGATGTTGCTAGTGGGGGGAGGGGGGGTGCTATTCTGCTGACGTGGGGGGGATCTGAATAGGTAATGGAAAGGAGGTCGGGGGTGGAGGCGGCCAGGAGGCAAGCCAAGAATAGCGCGGCGCACGGGCCGGGGGCGGGCCCAAGAAAGGTTATGGCTGACCGGCGTGGGGGGTGGGGGTTGTGCCCCCCAACCAGGCTGATCGCCTGGAATGTCATGGGACTAAATGGGCCAGTTAAAAGGGCACGTGTGTTTGCGCATTTGCAGGCGCTGAAGGCGGACGTAATTATGTTGCAGGAGACACATCTGAAAGTGTCTGACCAGTCTAGGTAAGGAAGGGCTGGATTAGCCAGGTCTTCCACTCGGACTTGGATTCTAAGTCCAGGGGGGTAGCAATTATGATCAACAAGCGGGTGCAATTTGAGGCGGAAGGCGTAGTCGCAGACGGCGGGGGCAGATTCCTTATGGTCAGGGGCAAACTGGAGGGGAGAAGAGTGGTGCTGGTGAACATATATGCTCCGAACTGGGATGACGTGGACTTTATCAAAAGAATGCTGGGGAAGATCCCGGACCTAGACTCACGTAGGTTGATAATGGGGGGGGGGGGACTTTAATACGGTCCTTGACCCGGGGCTGGACCGGTCATGTCCCAGGACGGGTAGACTCCCAGCAATGGCAAGGGAGCTAAAAGGGTTCATGGAGCAAATGGGGGCAGTGGACCCATGGAAAGCCAGACAGCCAATGGGAAGGGGCCACTCGTTTTACTCACATGTTCATAAAGTATATTCTAGGATTGATTTTTTTATCTTGAGCAGGGACTGTGTAGGGGAGGTAAAGAATACGGAATATTCGGCAATCACTGTCTCGGACCATGCCCCGCACTGGGTGGACCTGCAGGGTGGGGCGGCGAATTACCAATGCCCGCAGTGGAGGTTAGACGTGGGGTTGTTGTCGGAGGAGGGGATATGTGAGAGACTTCGGAAGTGTATGCGAAACTACTTGCAGGTGAACGATACGGGGGAGGTTTCAGCAGCGACCCTGTGGGAGGCGTTGAAGGCAGTAGTGAGGGGGGAGCTGATCTCAATTCAGGCTCACAGGGATAGGGCGGACAAAGCAGAAATGGACAGATTGGTTAGGGACGTTTATCGGATAGACGAGGAGCATGCGGGGTCCCCGGGGGAGGACCTACTCAGGGAGAGACGGAGATTACAGGTGGAACTGGGGGTGCTATCCACAAGTAGGGCCGTGGAACAACTTAGGAAGGCGAGGGGAGTGGTGTATGAGCATGAAATGAAATGAAATGAAAATCGCTTATTGTCACGAGTAGGCTTCAATGAAGTTACTGTGAAAAGCCCCTAGTCGCCACATTCCGGCGCCTGTCCGGGGAAGCTGGTACGGGAATTGAACCGTGCTGCCGGCCTGCTTGGTCTGCTTTAAAAGCCAGCGATTTAGCTGAGTGAGCTAAGCATGGGGAGAAGGCCAGCAGATTGCTAGCACACCAACTCAGGAAGAGGGAGGCGGCCAGGGAAATAAGTAGAGTGATTGATGGGGAGGGGAGCTGAGTGGAGGACCCGGCAGGACTGAATAAGGTATTCCGGGACTTCTATAGTAAGCTGTATACCTCAGAACTCCCGGAAGAGCCGGAGGAGATGAAAAGGTTCTTGGATGGGCTAACATTCCCAAAAGTAGGCGGGGGGGCGAGTGGACGGGCTGGGGGCCCCGATCAGAGCGGAGGAGGTATTGGGGACGATTAGAATTGAGGATTGTGTACCGGAGGTGATTGGGGACGGTCAGACAGGGTTTGTGAATGGCAGGCAGCTGACAGCTAACTTGAGAAGATTGCTTAATGTGATCATGATGCACCCGACGGGCAAGGAGGTGGAGGTAGTGGTGGCAATGGACGCTGAGAAGGCCTTTGACCGGGTGGAGTGGGGCTATTTGTGGGAGGTGCTTGGACAGTTTGGGTTCGGGGAGGGTTTGGTGAATTGGGTCAGACTATTGTATCAGGCCTCAAAAGCTAACGTTAGGATGAACAGGGTAATGTCAGATTATTTCAGACTACATCGCGGGACCAGACAGGGATGCCCACTCTCCCCGTTGCTGTTCGCGCTGGTCATAGAGCCGTTGGCGATTGCGCTGAGAGCTGCGAAGGGGTGGAAGGGAATGACTGGGGGGGGGGTGGCAGTGGAACATAGGGTCTCTCTCTATGCGGACGACCTGCTCCTGTACGTGACGGACTCACTGGCTGGGATGGAAAATATACTGGAAACATTGAGGAAGTTCGGCCGGTTTTCAAGGTACAAATTAAATATGGCCAAGAGTGAGATGTTTGTGGTGCAGGCAAGGGGCCAGGAGAATAGACTGCCATGTAGGCTGGTTGAGGAATGTTTCCGGTATTTGGGGAGACAGGTGGCACGAGACTGGGGCAGGTTAAATTTGACTCGAGGGTGGAACAAATGAAGAGGGAGTTTCGGAGGTGGGATGCACTCCCGCTGTCACTGGCGGGGGGGTGCAGACTGTAAAGATGACAATCCTCCATAGATTCCTGTTCATCTTCCAGCGCCTCCTGATCTTTATCCCACGGACCTTCTTCAAAAGGATTGGCAAAATCATCATGAGCTTTGTCTGGGCGGAAAATCCCCGCGGGTGAAGAAGGCGATGCTTGAAAGGAGCAGTAGTGAGGGAGGGCTGGCATTGCCGAGTCTGATCAACTACTACTGGGCGGCTCCAGTAGTAGTTATGGCTACCGAGCCATGATAAGAAAGTGGATGGTGGGTATGGGGTCTATCTGGGAGCGGGTGGAGGCAGCTTCGTGCAGGGGCAGCCCTGGTCACAGCTCCCCTACCGCTGCCGCCGGCCAGGTACTCCACCAGCCCGGTAGTGGGGGCGGCCCTGCGGATATGGGGCCAGTGGAGGAGGCATGTAGGGGAGGTGGGTGCATCTGTCTGGGCTCCAATATGTGATAACCATCGATTTGCCCCCGGGAACATGGATGGAGGGTTTCGAACATGGCAGCGGGCGGGGGTGAGGAGGGTGGGCGATATGTTCCTGGAGGGTAACTTTGCGAGTTTGAGTGGCTTGGACGAGAAATTTGGGCTGGTAAGGGGAAATGACTATAGGTACTTACAGATGCGGGTCTTTGTCCGCAGACAGGTCCCATCCTTCCCACTCCTCCCGCCAATAGGGATCCAAGACAGAATAGTCTCCAGAGGAGAAGGAGGAGAGGGTAAAGTCTCGGATATTTACAAGGTGCTCATGAAGGGGGAAGAGTCCCAAACGGAGGAACTGAAACTCAAATGGGAGGAGGAGCTTGGCGGGGAGATGGAGGACTGGCTGTGGGCAGAAGCCCTGAGTAGGGTAAACTCAACAGCAACATGTGCCAGGCTCGGCCTGATTCAGTTTAAGGTCGTTCACCGGGCCCACATGATGGTAGCTCGGATGAGCAAATTCTTTGGGGTAGAGGACAAATGCGCTAGATGCGTGGGAGGACCAGCGAACCACGTTCACATGTTTTGGGCATGTCCTAAGCTTAGGGGGTACTGGGAGGGATTTGCGGGGATCATGGGTGGAATTCTCCGACCCCCCGCAGGGTTGGGGAATCGCCCAAGGCCGGCGTAAATCCCGCCCCGCAACCCGGGAATTGGCGGGAGCGGGAATCACGGCCCGCCGATCGGCGTGCGCCCCGCGCCGATCGGCGTGACACCCGCGGCGATTCTCCGGCCTGCGATGGGCCGAAGTCCCGCCGCTGACAGGCCAATCCCGCCGACGTGGTTTAAATCACCTCTGTGCCGGCGGGATTGGTGGCACGAGCGGGCCCCCGGGGTCCTGGGGGGGGTGCGGGGTGATCGGACCCTGGGGGGTGCACCCACGGTGGCCTGGCCCGTGATCGGGGCCCACCGATCAGCGGGCGGGCCAGTGCCATGGGGGCGCTCTTTTTCTTCCGCCGCCGCCACGGCCTCCATGGCGGAGGCGGAAGAGACCTCCCCTACCGCGCATGTGCCGGCGGTGACGTCAGTGGCCGCTGATGACCCACGCATGCGCGGACTCACGCCGACCGACGAAGGCCTTTTGTCCAGCCGGCCGGCGGGCGCCAAAGGCCATTGGAGTCGATTTTGGTGTAGCGGGAGCCACTCTGCCGCGGGCCTGGCCCCTAAAGGTGTGGAATCTCCACATCTTTGGGGAGGCCTGTCGCCAGAGTGGTTGGCATCACTCCGCTATGCCGGGACCCCCCGCCCCGCCGGGTAGGGGAGAATTTCGCCCCATGTCCTGGGTGCTGAAAACAAGGGTGGTGATGAGTCCAGGGGTGGCAGTTTTCGGGGTTTCGGAAGACCCGGGAGTCCAGGCAGAGAAAGAGGCCAATGTTCTGGCCTTTGCTTCCCTCATAGCCCGGCGGCGAATACTGCTGGCATGGAGGGTCTCAAAACCCCTGATGACCAAACTATGGCTTTCGGACGTGTCAAGTTTTCTGGGTATGGAAAAAATTAAGTTCGCCTTGAGGGGATCTATACTGGGGTTCGCCCGAAGGTGGCAACCATCCATCGACTTCTTCGCGGGAAAGTGAAGGTCAGCAGGGGCCGGGGGGGAGAGGGGGGGGGGGAGGAAGAGGGGGGGGGGGGAATATTAGAGTAGAGTAGGAGGGATAAATAGGCGGGTAGTGTCTATGGGAAAGGAGCGGGCTTGTGCAGTATGGTTTAATTGAAGTATTGGCTTTACGTTGATGTTTGCACATTTTAATTTTTTTGTTATCTGTAACTGTGTACAATGCCGACAAATACCTCAATAAAATTGTTTGTTAAAACAAAAAAGATTCAGGACACTAGCCTCACAATCAACTACGTCACTCTCCACCTTGATGAAGAATTCAATCATATTATGGTCGTACATCTAGATTGACAATTATTCCTTTCTCAGTACGCAATACTCAATCTAAAATAGCCTTTTCTATAGATGGTTCCTCAAAGTATTGGTCCAGAAACCATCCCAAATATACTCCAGGAATTTCTCCTCCACCGTACTGTTACTTATTTGATTTGCTGATCAATATGCATGTTAAAGGCACCCACAATTTCAGATGCTCCTTTCTTGCACACGTCTCTAATTTCCTGTTTAATATCATTCCCCAAATCAGTTTGGGGGTCTATATATAACACTCACTAACATTTTTTGCTCCTTGGTGTTTCTCAGCTGTCTATATCTTCCCTCACTATTGAACTAATTTCCTCTTTAACCAGCAATGCAACTTCACTGCCTTTTCATTTTTGCCTGACCGTCCTAAATACTGAATACCCCTGGATGTTCAGTTCCCCTCCTGGTCACCCTCCAGCCATGTCTCTGTAATCCCAACGATGTCATACCTGTTTATGTCTATTTGTGTGCTAATTTATTCATTTTATTACAACTGATGAGATGTCGAGGGTGGTGAGGGGCAACCTGCGGAAGAGGTGAAGGAAGAATCTGAGGTAATGGTCATTGCCCACATGAAGCACAGGACTAGAGGCGTCCTTATTGCCTCTCGGTTTGCCTTTCGGGCTAGGGTATCAAGACCCCTCCTACCAATAGGGTCTTACATCATCTGACCACTGTACGGCTGGAACTTTATCATCATGGTCGCACCATTCATGGTCAGGGCACTAAAGAGACTGACCAGGCGTTGCAGGAGATGGATGATGATTTGTTGTGAGGTCAGAATGATGCTTCTCTTGGCCCCTGCAAAATGCCTGACTCCTGCCTCACAGAGAGTTGAATGTGACCTGCCACTAAACGGGGTGATTCAGGAGGTTAAATGCCACATCTCAGCTGCTATTGTCTCTTCCGAAGTCATTAGATCTCCATATGCTTCTCTACCTACTGACGATGTGGACATAAACTCATGGACCATAGAACATAGAACAGTACAGCCCAGTACAGGCTCTTCGGCCCACAATATTGTGATGACAATTTATCCTAATCTAACATCAAACTTGAGGGAACTATCAATTCTACGGACACGTGCTTGTAGAATTAGAATAGCGGTTTTAATATACTTACAGCAGAGCCAGCCTGTTAGCCGTTGAACTTTCGGTGAACTGGCTGGCTGACTCTGTGGCACGGATCTTTATACAGCAGCTCCAGGGGGAGGAGTTCTGGGCGGAGCCAAGGGGGGAGCCCAGTACAAACTCTCGAGTACTCCCAGAGCTACTCCCCCTGGTGGTCAGGTAGTGCAACTGCACTTACAATATTGGTACATATATATACTGGGAACAGAGTGACATTGGTAACTTATAATACCGTGTGAATCACATTCACCACAAAACTAATCTACACCCCTTCAATTTACTGCTGTCCATGTGCCTATCTAAGAGTCACTTAAATGTCCCTAATGACTCTGACTCCACCACCTCTGCTGGCAGTGCATTCCACGCACCCACCACTCTCTGTGTAATGAACCGACCTCTGACATCTCCCCTATACCTTCCTCCAATCACTCTAAAATGATGTCCCCTCGTGACAGCCATTTCCACCCTGGGGAAATGTCCTAATCTACCCACTTTATCCATGCCTCTCATCACCTTGTACACCTCTATCAAGTAACTTTTTTGCCTTCTTCGCTCAATGAGAAAAGCCCTAGCTCCCTCAACCTTTCTTCATAAGACATGCCCTCCAGTCCAGGCAGCATCCTGGTAAATCTCCTCTGCACCTCTGAGCCTGACACTGAAGTTCGGCGGACCCCTGCCCCCACTCACGGCTTGCAGCCTGGTGACACTCAAAGTTGCGCCACCCCCCTCTTCGCGAACCTCACACCCGACTGTAAGCCCGTCGCCACCATCAAGTCAGAGGTTCAACGGCTACTAAAAGAGGGGGGTCATAGAGGCTAGCAACAGCCCTTGGAGGGCACAAGTATTGGTAGTCCACTCCGGGAAAAAGCAACGAATGGTAGTGGATTATAGCCAGACCATAAACCGCTTTACGCAATTCGATGAGTACCCACTTGCCCGCATAGCGGAAATGGTGAATCAAATCGCCCAGTATCGGGTATTCTCCACGGTCCACCTAAAATCGGCCTATCATCAACTCCCTATCCGCCCAGAGGACCGCCACTACACGGCCTTCGAAGCAGACGGTCGGCTGTTTCACTTCCTCAGGGTCCCTTTTGGCGTCACAAACGGAGTCTCTGTTTTCCAAAGTGCGATGGATCAAATGGTGGACCAGTACGGCTTACGGGCTACCTTCCCGTACTTGGACAACGTCACCATGTGCGGCCATGACCAGCAGGACCATGACACAAACCTGAGGATGTTGCAGACCGCCCGGGCCCTCTATCTGACATACAACAAAGAGAAAGGCGTGTTCCACACAACCCAGCTAGCCATCCTCGGCTACGTCATGGAAAACGGGGTCCTAGGCCCAGACTCCGACCGCATGCGTCCCCTTAAGGAACTCCCCCTCCCCCGTAGCCTCAAGGCACTCAAACGGTGCTTGGGGCTTTTCTCCCATTACGCCCAGTGATTCCCTAGATATGCGGACAAAACCCGACCACTCATTAAGACCACGGTTTTTCCCCTGACGGCTGAGGCCCAGTCAGCTTTCAGCCATATCAAGGCCGACATCATCAAGGCCGCCATGCACGCGGTGGACGAAACCATTCCCTTCCAGGTAGAAAGCAACGCATCAGACGTCACCCTGGCTGCTACCCTCAATCAGGCGGGCAGACCAGTAGCATTCTTCTCCCGAACCCTTACCGCCTCGGAAATCCGGCACTCTGCAGTCGAGAAGGAGGCACAAGCCATAGTGGAGGCTGTGTGTCACTGGAGGAACTACCTAGCCGGTAGGAGGTTCACCCTTGTCACTGACCAACCGTTGGTTGCCTTTATGTTCGCTAATGCACAATGGGGCAAAATAAAGAATGACAAAAGTCTGAGGTGGAGGATAGAGTTCTCCACCTATATGTACGATATTAAATATCGCCCGGGGAAGCTCAACTAGTCCCCGGATGCCCTGTCCCACTTCACATGCGACAACGCGCAAAAGGACCGCCTGAGAGCCATCCACGATGACCTCTGCCCCCCGGGGGTCACCCGGCTTGCCCATTTCATCAAGTCCCACAACCTACCTTACTCCACATAGGAGGTCAAAGCCATGACTAAGGCATGCCAGATCTGTGCGGACTGCAAACCGCACTTCTATCGACCAGACAGGGTTCGCCTGATAAAGGCCTCTGGGCCCTTTGAGCGACTAAGTGTGGACTTCAAAGGGCCCCTTCCATCCACCAACCGCAACATCTATTTCCTCACCGTTATCGATGAGTTCTCCTGCTTCCCTTTTGCTGTCCCCTGCCCTGATATGACCTTGGCTTCCGTGATCAAGGCACTGCACAGCATCTTCACACTGTTTCATTTCCCCGTTTATATCCACAGCGACCGGGGTACATCGTTCATGAGCGATGAGCTACGTCGATATCTGCTCAGCAAGGGCATCGCCTCGAGCAGGACGACGAGCTATAACCCGCGGGGAAACGGGCAAGTGGAGAGGGAGAAAGCAACATTTTGGAATGCTGTCCTTCTAGCCCTACGGTCAAGGAGTCTCCCAATCGCCCGCTGGCAGGAGGTCCTACCCGATGCCCTACATTCCATTAGGTCGCTCCTCTGTACAGCCACGCACAAGACCCCTCACAAGCGTTTGTTTGTCTTCCCCAGAAAGTCCACCTCTGGGGTCTCGCTTCCACGTTGGCTGACGACTCCGGGACCAATTCTACTCCGGAGACATGTGAGGAGCCATAAAACAGATCCGATAGTCAAGAGGGTCCAATTGCTACACAGAAACCCTCAATGCGCCTACGTCGAGCACCCCGACGGCAGTCAGGACACCATCTCCCTGCCAGACCTGGCACCCACTGGCTCTCCCACTGACCCCGCTGGCTTCCCCACCAACCCCCCCCACCCGCTCCTACCGACGCTCCCCTCCCCGCACCAACTGCCGACCCGACAGCGCCCCCCCCCCCATAGCGCCCCCTTCCCCCCAGCCAGCGCCGGCACCAATTATCCTAGTCACCCCGGATACCCCCCCCGCTCCAAAGCGGGCAAAGGCTCAGTCAACCGTGCTCCCGGATATACCACCACCGAAACCGACCGTATCCACGGCACCACCACCGGAGCGGAGAAGGTCAGCACGAACGGTCAGACCACCCAAAAGACCCAAAAGACTGAACTTATAATTCCACTTCACCCCCGACGGACTATGTGTTTTTTTAAACAGGGGGTGAATGTGATGAATGGTATCGGTATAACTGCTGTACCTGTACCTTGCCTTTAATACATTGGCCCTTTAAGACTGAGTTTGGAACCCTGGGGGACTCCGCCTCTGGCTCCGCCCCCAGGAAATGGTATATAAGCTGATGCTCACTGGGCAGCATGCTGTGAGCACACTTCTCGGCAGCTGTCCGGTTCTCTGGTAATTAAAGCCTTTGAATTACCAATCTTCTCTCCTGAGTTGTAATTGAAGGTATCTCACTCTACTTGTGCCTAGGTTCACCCGTGCCCAGAAGGTGCCTATAGATTCTTAGTCTTCTCACTGTCCCGTTACGTCTAGGCATATCTCCAGCTGAGGCTGAAGCAGCCTGCTGATGTCCACACTTGGCGGGGGTGGTGGTGGTGGGGGTGGGGGGGGAGGGGGGGTTGGTTACTCACAGGAGACAGGTGTCAGATGGGCTTGACACCCCCAAAGTCGCCTGGGTGGAAAGCCCCAGGCTTCTTTCCTGCTGATCCATCTCACTTTGGATTTGATGGGATAGAAGGGCAGCTGGAGTGAGATCCAGATGCCCCACTATTCTCTGGTGCTGAAACTTGTGGATTCCAACCTGTGCCTGCACCATGCAGTTTAAACCATGCATCAAGGAGCTCATGCCCTCAGTCATGGAGTGTATGACCTGAACCATGGAGGGCAGATCTCCGCCCTGGACTGCATGTCCTGCACCAAGGTCTCCACTGTGGATGCCACCCTTGTAGTGTTGGCCTGGTTGTGGAGGAGTGACGGAACCATCTGCTTGGAAAGAAGGCGATGGAACTACTCCAGCCAGCCTTGATGTCCGATGAGGGGTGCTATCATTCCTTTCTGGTGCTCGCAAGTCTGCCTTTACAGCTCCAGGAGCTCTGGGATGACCATCTCCAGGGACATAGCATCAGCCTGGGACTCAGCAAAGATCTGGACTCTATCATCCCTCTGAGTGCGGTGTCCCTAGGACATCCCTGCCTCCGCCTGCTGTGAATCATCAGGTGTGAATTGCTCACAATTGAGTGAGCCAGAAGCCAGCCTACTACTTAACTACTACTTAATCCCACTGAGTTGCGAGTATCTGTGCTGGTGGAGGGTATGGGTGAAGACACCTCTTCAATGCTGGTCTCTGACATATCTCTCTCAGAGGTCGGGTCTGTGGTGTTCAGGGGCCACTCAGATGGACCATGTTGCTCTGCTGTTGACCTGAAATTGAAGGGAGATGGCATTAGTGCGGGACAGGGGAACACTGATAGGTGACTCATGTGAGGCTTGCGCATGGCAGAATGCCTTTGGCCCCCATCTTGTTCACAGATGTGGTCCAGATCCTCACTGGCAAGCTCAAGGACTCGCTCCTCGAAGGGGGTTCGTCTTTTAAGCTCTGGCATCACTCCGGCAGGCTGTGCCCACTCACACCTGTTGTGTTCGATATGCCCTGCAATGAGACAGATGGGGAGCTGTAAGCGGTGGTCATGCCACATCAGATGGGGATGGAGTCTGTCTGGCATGTGTGGGAGGTGAGTGGTGGCAGATATGTCAGGGGCACAGGAGCTACTGGGTGCATTATGGGGAGGGGGGGCTGCATGACAAGTTGTGACCCCGCATGGTGGGTGGAAGTGGAGATGTGAGGCGTGTGTTAATGAGTGCATGGGGTACATGAGGAGGTCGACTTACCATGGCTGTGCGAAGAAGGTCATTCACCTTCTTCCGGTACTGCAGCTCCGTCCTTTTATAGAGTAGGCTGGTGCCCCAATCACGGCCATAGCCTCCCAGGCGAGGTCGACACTGACAATATATCACAAAATACCATCCGTATTTGTAATATAGTTCCTGAAACTACCATGGCCAACTTGTTCCTACACGTTGGTTTAGATTTAGACACTAGTTTTGGATTGAACTGCATGAATTTCAATCTTTATGTAAAATTTTACCACATTCTGGTCACTATTTCCAAAAGGCCCCTTTACCATGGGGTTATTCATTTGCCCTTTCTCGTTGTTACAGTTCTAGATCCACAATAGCCCATTCTCCAATTGGTTCTTCAAAATATTGTTGATCTTGTACACATACCAGGAATTTGTTCTTTTTTCTTTGTTCCTTGACAGCAATAGTGCTAATTAGGTTTACCCAGTCAGAGGTTGCCATTCTCCGAAATCCCGGCCAAGTGTTGACGCCGGCGTCAAAATTGGCGCGAGCAATGCCGGCGTCAACGGGTCTCGAGGCCCAATCATTCTCCCCGTCCTCGGGGGCTAGAACAGCGCCAGAGTGCTGTGCGCTGCTCCAGCACCGAAAGCCGGCCCGCCATGGCTGGCGCGAGTCTATGCATGCATGCCACGTCTGGCGCCGGTCCGCACATGCGTGCCACGTCGGTCTCCGCGCCAGCCCGGGGGCAACATTGCGGAGCCCTAAAGGGGCCCAGCACAGAGAAACATAGCCCCCCCCCCGGAATTAGCGCGCCCGCTGATTGGTTGCCCCCGATCGCGGGCCTAGCCACCGTGGAGGGCCCCCCGGAGTCAGCTCCCCCAGCCCCACCACCAGTGTGGCCCCCGCAGCCAGAACGCTGAGGTCCCGCCGGGTAGGATCATAAGCAAACGACGCCAGCAGGACTTGGCCTGTCGAGCGCAGAATCGCCGCGGGGGGGCGCTTTCAACGGCCCCCGACCAGCGCCGTGGCGACTGTGCCGCCGTGATTGGTGACGATTCTCCGGTTGCCCGAGAATCGGCAGCTCCAGCGTCAGAGCGGACTGGCGGGATTCCCCCCCCCCCCCCCCCCCCCCCCCCCCCGCCGATTCTCCGACCCGGTGCGGGCTTGAAGAATCACGGCCAATATGTGGATTGAAGCCTCCCATGATCACATGCTTTTTGATTCAAGCACCTCAAATTTCTTGATTTTTATATGAAATGAAATGAAAATCGCTTATTGTCACGAGTAGGCTTCAAATGAAGTTACTGTGAAAAGCCCCTAGTCACCACATTCCGGCGCCTGTTCAGGGAGGCTGTTACGGGTCATGCTCCAGATTGCTAATATTATTTGTGGTGAAGAAACAACCCCTTGGTCAAGGCCTTTTCACCAATTGGGTAGAAAGTTTCCCGCATCTAAAAATCCTGCAAGATTATAGTCGCTCTGTTGATTAGTCTATATTCAAGATTTGGGAGCAGCTCTGCAACAGAATCTAATTAGAATCCTCACTCTTTATCAGGGTCGATCTCGACAACTTGAAATGCTGTAAATGGTAAAAAAGCCTCATGTGATAGACCATCATCTGTACTCTGGAAGGGTGGTATATGATAATCAGATGGTAATTAACTGCCTTAAAAAAAGATATATGAAGTAGAAAGAAGAGAGATGTTAATTACCTCTGACATTAATTCGGCCAATTCTGTCCAGAAGTACAGTGGGAGATTTCATCACATGATCACTCCCCTCCAATTTTCTAGATTAGCCCCCGTTCCCAATGTCTCAAATCCTCTGTTTAAATCCCTTCCCATCTCTACAGCTTCACCTAACCTTACCTTACACCCGAGCCAAAGTTACCTCCCTATTCCAGATGTTGGATGGTTCATTCTCCCCACATTCACCCTATCATTGGCAGTCATGACTTAACCACCTGAGCCTTATGTTTTGTTAATTTCTGGCAAAAAGTCCTCCAGTTCTTTCTCCTTCTTAAAACCCACTTTGTTAACTACTCCAGCAAATTTTTCCTCCTGGAGTTGATAATCAAGATTTCATACACTTCTGTGAAACAGCTTGGGACAATTTTCTGTTGAATGCATTCAATAAATGCAAACTGCTATTACTGATGCACAGAACTTTTTAATCCGACAATGACTTTTTACCCTAAAGGCAGACCTAAATTTGCATTTGAAGTCACGATGAAAATTGCAAATCAGGTTAGACCAGGGAACTGAATGATGTTAATGCTTGAGATTTCATTGGATCTTAAGGCAATGCTAATCAAACTGTCTTCGACTTGAGGACAAGAATCACTTACAAGAGTACATTTCACAAAATAAATCAGATAAGAAGTGTTTACCAACCTTGGAAGGCCATACCTTGTCAGTTGTCACCACCAGTTGATCAACTTGCTAGGATAGGAAAGAAGAAATGTTACATACTGATTCATATTAATCAGTTAAAAATTTGAGAGTCAATGGTCAATATATTGTCAGAAGAAACAAAGAAAATAGACATCAACTTGACATGCTAGAAGCAAGGCTTGTTTTCAACATTCCCAAATTCCCGAATGAGTCAGCAAAGGTGACACCAGCCCTCCATCTGCAGTCCCGTTATAGGAAATCCTGGGTGCACTCAATACTGAATCAGTGTTTAAACGGAGCTACGTTTTGCTGGACCTCCCAAACCATCAGTCACTGATGCCTGGGAACGGATTCTGACAGGAAATAAAACAGTGGTGTCATGATTACATCGAAACCATGCGATAATTAAAAAGACATTCTCCAGGATACTGCATTCAAATAGATATGCTCCAGTATGCTGCTCTTGGTAATCATCAACTTGTTGGGTTTCAGTCTTTGTAAATGTGTTGTTTTGTCATCTGCTTATATGACCATCATAAAATTGTAACCATTCTTGTATCAGAGAGACTGTCTGCATCTTTTCAATCCTGCCATGAATTGGTTATCAGTCCTGAATCTGCTTGCCTCCTTCATCTAGAGCTGGTTAATAAGGAGAAATTGAAAGTTGCTGACTTCCACCGTGCAGTTCATGATTGTGAGATATTTCAAATCTTACAAAACCAATCCATTTATTGAGTGGTAATAAGACTTAAAACCAGTTTTAGTATACACAATGTCTCAATAAGCACAGAAGACAACAAGCTAATTGCATTGTTTCCCCTCAAGGTCAGGGAGGCCAACTCCAGAATCTGCATCGGGGGTGTCTACAAGAATTCTGGCATTTAGGTAATGGGCTGAAATTTAATCCCCCACACTGTGTTCCCTGATTGGATGGTTTGCAGCTCTATGGGCAAGTTCAAATAACTGAATTTAAGATTATGACCAACACCCAGCTCCAAACTCAGGGTTTTATGATTGAGTGTTTTTAAGCTCATGAGTATTCCATTTAAAGTGGGAGTTGTAATTAGTGCAGACAGGCAGGTGCCTATCACAGCAACCAATATACTTTGGTGGTGTTAATAAGGTATTTTACATTTGAGTTTTACCTAGTTCTAAATATAATGGGCAGGATTCTCCGTGAACCGGCAGGGCGGGCCACTCTGGCGGCGAGGAGTGACATGAACCACTTTGGCGTCGGGCTGCCCTGAAGGTGCAGAATCCTCCGCACCTTCAAGGGCTGGGCCAGCGGCAGAGTGGTTTGTGACTCGCTGGTGAGAAAGAGGCTTGGCGCCACGCCAGCCGGCGCTGAAGGGCTTCTGCCGGCCGGCGCGAGTTGGTGCATGCATGGGAGCGCTGGCGTGTGCTGGCGTCATCCCAGCGCATGCACGGTGGGGTTCATCTCGCGCCAGCCATCGCTGACTGTTACTACGGATGGCGCGAAGGAATACAGTGCTCCCACGGCACAAGCCCGCTCGCGGATCGGTGGGCCCCGATCGCGGGCCAGGCCACGGTGGAGGCACCCCCCCAGGGGCCAGATCCCCCCGCGCCCCTCCCGAGGACCCCGGAGGCCGCCCACGGAGCCAGGTTCCGCCGGTAAGTACCTGGTGTAATTTATGCCGGCAGGACCAGCCTAAAATGGGCGGCCACTCGGGCCATCACGGGCCAGAGAATTGCCGGGGGGGGGCCGCTACCAATGGCCCCCGACCGGCGTGGTGCGATTCTCGCCCCCACCAAATCCCTGGCGCCGGAGAATTCGACAGTCGGCGGGTCGGGATTCATGCCACCCCCAGGCGATTCTCCGACCCGTCGGAGGGGGGGGGGGGGGGGGGGGGGGGGGGTCGGAGAATCCCAACCTCGGAATCTGAGCAGGTAAACAGACGAGGGATTTGACCACAGGTCTTTAACTTATGGTTGTCCCATCTGAATACATGCTGACTTGTTGAAGCTGATGTCTCATTTTGGTCTGGCACATTTTGGCACAGCTCTTCAGCTAAAAATTAAAACATGGCATTAGTTAGGCCAGCGGACCTGATTTGCGATTTGGTGCAGCTAGCTTCTACTTCTCAAAGAAAGTCTGTCCATCTTTAATGGAAGCTGCACCTCATAAGACCATAAGACCATAAGACATAGGAGTGGAAGTAAGGCCATTCGGCCCATCGAGTCCACTCCGCCATTCAATCATGGCTGATGGGGATTTCAACTCCACCTACCAGCATTCTCCCCGTAGCCCTTAATTCCTCGCGACATCAAGAATTTATCTATCTCTGCCTTGAAGCCATTTAGCGTCCCGGCCTCCACTGCACTCCGCGGCAATGAATTCCACAGGCCCACCACTCTCTGGCTGAAGAAATGTCTCCGCATTTCTGTTCTGAATTTACCCCCTCTAATTCTAAGGCTGTGCCCACGGGTCCTCATTTCCTCGCCTAACGGAAACAGTTTCTTTGCGTCCACCCTTTCTAAGCCATGTATTATCTTGTAAGTTTCTATTAGATCTCCCCTTAACCTTCTAAACTCCAATGAATACAATCCCAGGATCCTCAGCCGTTCCTCATATGTTAGACCCGCCATTCCAGGGATCATCCGTGTGAATCTCCGCTGGACAAGCTCCAGTGCCAGTATGTCCTTCCTGAGATGTGGGGCCCAAAACTGGACACAGTACTCCAAATGGGGCCTAACCAGAGCCTTATAAAGGCTCAATAGCACATCGCTGCTTTTATATTCCAACCCTTTTGAGATAAATGACAACATTGCATTCGCTTTCTTAATCACGGATTCAACCTGCATGTTTACCTTTAGGGAATCCTCGACTAGCACTCCCAGATCCCTTTGTACTTTGGCATTATGAATTTTCTCACCTTTTAGAAAGTAGTCTATGCTTGGATTCTTTTTTCCAAAGTGCAAGACCTCACATTTTCTCACGTTGAATTTCATCAGCCATTTCCTGCACCACTCTCCTAAACTGTCTAGATCCTTCTGCAGCCTCCCCACTTCCTCAGCACTACCTGCCTGACCACCTAACTTCGTATCATCGGCAAACTTCACTAGAATGCTCCCAGTCCCTTCATCCAGATCATTAATATATATGGTGAACAGCTGCGGCCCCAACACTGAACCCTGTGGGACACCGCTGGTCACCGGCTGCCATTCCGAAAAAGAACCTTTTATCCCAACTCTCTGCCTTCTGTCAGATAGCCAATCCTCAACCCATGCCAGTAGCTCACCTCGAACACCATGGGCCCTCACCTTACTCAGCAGCCTCCTGTGTGGCACCTTATCAAAGACCTTTTGGAAATCCAGATCGACCACATCCACTGGGTTTTCCTGGTCTAACCTACTTGTCACCTCCTCAAAGAATTCTAACAGGTTCGTCAGGCACGACCTCCCCTTACTAAATCCATGTTGACTTGTTCTAATCCGACCCTGCTCTTCCAAGAATTTAGAAATCTCATCCTTAACGATCGATTCTAGAATTTTACCAACAACCGAGGTTAGGCTAATTGGCCTATAATTTTCCATCTTTTGTCTTGATCCTTTCTTGAACAAGGGGGTTACAACAGCGATCTTCCAATCATCCGGGACTTTCCCTGACTCCAGTGATTTTTGAAAGATCTCAACCAACGCTTCCACTATTTCTTCAGCCACCTCCCTCAGAACTCTAGGATGTAGCCCATCGGGGCCAGGAGATTTGTCAATTTTAAGACCTTTTAGCTTTTTTAGCACCATCTCTTTTGTAATGGCAACCATACTCAACTCAGCCCCCTGACCCTTTATAATTTTTGGGATATTACTCATGTCTTCCACTGTGAAGACAGACGCAAAGTACTTATTAAGTTCTCCAGCCATTTCCTCGTCTCCTATCACTAGCCTTCCAGAATCAGTTTGAATTGGCCCAATGTCTACTTTGGCCTGTCGTTTGTTTCTTATGTATTGAAAGAAACTTTTACTATCATTTCTTATATTACTGGCTAGCCTGCCTTCATATTTGATCCTCTCCTTCCTTATTTGTCTCTTTGTTAACCTCTGTTTGTTTTTGTAGCCTTCCCAATCTTCTGATTTCCCAGTGCTTTTGGCCACTTTATAGGATCTCTCTTTTTCTTTGATACATTTCCTGACCTCCTTTGTCAGCCATGGCTGTCTAAACCCTCCCCGGATAATCTTTCTTTTCTTGGGGATGAACCTCTGTACAGTGTCCTCAATTATGCATACAAACTCCTGCCATTTTTGCTCTACTGTCTTCCCCCCTAGGGTCTGCTTCCAGTCGATTTTCGCCAGTTCCTCTCTCATGCCCTCGTAATTACCTTTATTTAACTGTAACACCATTACATCCGATTTTGCCTTCTCTCTTTCAAACTGCAGACTGAACTCAACCATATTATGATCGCTGCTTCCTAAGTGTTCCCTTACTTTAAGATCTTTTATAAAGTCTGGTTCATTACATAGCACTAGGTCCAGAATAGCCTGCTCCCTTGTGGGCTCCATGACAAGCTGTTCCAAAAAGCCATCTTGTAAGCAGTTCATGAATTCCTTTTCTTTGGATCCACTGGCTACGTTATTTACCCAATCCACCTGCATATTGAAGTCCCCCATGATCACCGTGACCTTGCCTTTCTGACATGCCTTTTCTATTTCCCGGTACATGTTGTGCCTCATGGAGCACTCTATGAAAGAAGTCGGGTAAATAGCCAGAGAGCTAAATCCCAGAACTTGAACCAGCAGTCTAAATCTCTAATGACCCATGGACAGTGGTAGCCATGTATACCATCTACAAGATGCACTGCGGAAACTCACCAAGGTTACTTAGGCAGCACCTTCCAGATCCATGACCACTACCTTCTAGAAGGACAAGAGAAGCAGATACCTGGAAACCTCATCACCTGGAGATTCCCCTCCAAGTCACTCACCACCCTGACTTAGAAATATAGCGGCGTTCCTTCATTGTCACTGGGACAACATCCTGGAATTCCCTCCCTAACACACAGTGTGTGTACCTGCACCTGAAGGACTGCAGTAGTTCAAGAAGACCATCTTCTGAAGGGCAACACGAGTTGGGCAATAGGTGCTGGCCTAACCAGCCCACATCCCGTAGATCAATTTTTAAAAAATGGTTAAGGTCAATAAGTGCATCTTCACATGATATTCCCTACCCATCATAATCTCTCACTCTACTCAATGCACCACGCCCCAATCACTCACCCAGCAGCACTCAGGACTCACAACGAACATTCAGAGACACTACTACCTTGTCCCTCCATACAAACACCTACTATCGGTCCTAATGTTTACCCACCACTCGTTGTCTCCACATACTTCTTGTTATTTAGCTACAGTAGGCATATCACCCAAACATCGTTTGATACTGATGAAACCATCAATTCACCAGACACATGTTTCCGATATGATGTAGGCTTTAAACGACTTACTACAGAGCCAGTCTGTTACCCATTGATGAACTATCAGTGAACCGCAAGCTGACTCTGGACAAGGGTATTTATACAGCAGCACTAGGGGGAGGAGTCGTGGGCAGATCCAAGGGTGGAGCCCTGTACAAGCTCCTGAGCATTCCCAGAGCTACTCCCCCTAGTGGTCGGATAACACTACTGCGCTTACAAAGACATAGTGTGAATTATCATGTTACATTCACCACAGACACAACCACTGACATTCTACCCTCTCTCTTGCAGAACAAAGTGGAATGCATTAGGAGAGTTAGGGGACAAAGACATCTGCATCTCCTGAGCCTTATAGAGGAGATAGCCATCAACATCCTGGGCTGCCTTTGGTGTTATTGAGAACATTGTTCCTGCCTAAACTCCCAGCTCACCCACATTCTGTTAAACAAGGTGTGACCATGGACCCACCGCATCATCCTGTTCACCACATGAACCATCCCCTTCTGATTTTCTGAATT
Source organism: Scyliorhinus canicula (assembly GCF_902713615.1). Lineage (NCBI taxonomy): Eukaryota > Metazoa > Chordata > Chondrichthyes > Carcharhiniformes > Scyliorhinidae > Scyliorhinus > Scyliorhinus canicula. The sequence continues at coordinate 121,473,006 of NC_052150.1, forward strand.
GCTGCCTGGCCAGAAAGCCCAGGAGGAACAGGGAGAACATTGCAACACTAATGAAGAAACTCTTTTTCCTGATTTAAAGACTCAAGTGTCACCAGCTCAGATATTGGCATTGCATGTATTTTGGAGTTTGGTATAGAGTTGGGTTAAGCACTCAGTGAATTACTGAGCATGAGTGGGCTGCAGTCACATTTCGGGTAAAGAATAGTTTGCTGGACGGCTTAGGTGAGCAACTGAGCTGTCAGATACTCTCATGTTATAACAAGGAGCATTGCTGTGTCTAGCTGCCAACTAGACAAAGTGTCTTGCAGACTGTTTCCCTGAGGCATCTTCTGCTCCAACTCCCTGACACATGGCAATGACAGCATGCAGATCTATAGCAGCCTCTGTGTGGCAGGTTACGTATATTAAATTCTTGAGATGCAGTTGGTGAAAGCACAGACCAAAGGTCAGTCTTTACTTGGTTTTAGATTATAATGGTTGCCCCTGGCAGTGGGCAGAGGTAATGTTTTCATCCCTGTTAATCTGTTTGTCTGTGAAGAATACGGGGTGGATTCTCCGATTTTGAGGCTATGTCTGGAGGAAGTGTCTGGTCTTAGCACCAAAATGTTGGCACCGCCCCCACACCGATGCTCTCTCCGGGGGGAGCTAGCAGCCACGCCACAGAAAGCCCCCGGCTTTACCTGCATATCCGGACGGAAAATGGCCGGGTCCGTGGCCGTGCATGTGCACGGCAGCGGCCTGCAGTGGTCACACCATACAACATGGTGCCGGCCACTGGTGGACCCGGCCTGCCAGATAGTGTCCCTCTGAAACCCCCTTCGCCACCACTGGACCACCCCCGAATGGATCCTCAACTTCCTGACTAATAGACCACGATCAGTAAGGATAAAAACAAAACCTCCTCCATGATAGTCCTCAATACTGGGGCCCCAGAAGGCTGCGTATTTAACCCCCTATTATACTCCTTATACACACATGACTGTGTGACAATATTTGGCTCCAACTCCATCTACAGGTTAGCTGATGGCACAACCATCAGTACAGGAGGGAGCTAGAGAACCTAGTGAAGTGGTGTAATGACAACAATCTCTCCCTCAACGTCAGCAAAACTAAGGAGCTGGTCATTGACATCAGGAATTAACGTATCATACACACCCCTGTCTGCATCAATGGTGCTGAGGTGGAGATGGTTGACAACTTCAAATTCCTAGCTGTGCACATCATCAACAATCTGACCTGGTGCACCCATGTTGACGCTATATTCAAGAAAACACAACAGTACCCTTACTTCCTCAGGAAACTAAGAAAATTTGGTATGTCCACATTGATTCTTACCAATTGTTTCTTGTGATCTTATGGTTACCAATTTTTTTAGATGCATCATAGAAAGCATCCTATTTGGCTGCATCACAGCCTGGTATGGCAACTGCTCGGCCCAACACCGAAAGAAATTACAGAGAGTTGTGAACACAGCCCAGTCCAGCACGCAAACCCACCTCCCATCCATTGACTCGGGAAAGCAGGCAGCATAATCAAAGACCCCTCCGACCCGGTTATTCCCTGTTCGAACCTCTTCCATCGGGTATAAAGTACAGAAGTCTGAGAACCATAAGACAATAAGACCATAATACAGTAGTCCCCCTTTATAACGCGGGTGTTGGGGTCCAAGACAGCCACCCGCGTTGCATCCGAGCCGCGGATATCCACGATGGGGGTTTTAAATTTATTTAAAAATCTATGCTAGCGCTTCCCATTGAGAGTCTACGGGGGGCGGGGGGAGAGGTCAGACCCCCGTAGACTCACAATGGGAAGCGCTAGCATAGATTTTTAAATACATTTAAAACCCCCATCGTGGATCTAATTAAAACAGTGTCAATTTCAGCGGCCGGAGAGGGAAGCTGCTCTCTCACTGAAACAATCAGCCGGCCGCTGAAATTGACACTGCCGGCTGCTCTCTCCCTCCAATCCAACTTTTAAGTTTTAATGTTTCTGATTGGAGGGAGAGAGCAGCCGGCAGTGTCAATTTCAGCGGCCGGCTGATTGTTTCAGTGAGAGAGCAGCTTCCCTCTCCGGATCAAAGTGAGCCGGCCGCTGAAATTGACACAATTGACAGTTGGGGTCCATAAGCCCCCCCGCGGTATATCGCGAACCGCGGTATTGCGGAGCGCGGTATAACGGTGACTACTGTACATAGGAGCAGAATTAGGCCACTCGGCCCATCGAGTTTGCGCCACCATTCAATCATGGCTGATATTTTCTCATCCCCATTCTCCTGCCTTCTCCCCATAACCCTTGATCCCCTTATTAATCAAGAACCTATCTATCTCTGCCTTAAAGACAGAGATAGATTTGGCCTCCACAGCCTTCTGTGGCAGAGTTCCACAGATTCACCCTCTGACTGAAGAAATTCCTCCTCCTCATCTCTGTTTTAAAGGATCGTCCCTTTAGTCTGAGATGGTGTCCTCTGGTTCTAGTTTTTCCTACAAGTGGAAACATCCTCTCCATGTCCACTCTATCCAGGCCTCACAGTACCCTATACGTTTCAATAAGATCCCCTCCTCATCCTTCTAAACTCCAACGGTGCAGCCCCGTTCCTCATATGACAAGTTCTTCATTCCAGGGATCATTCTTGTGAACATCCTCTGGACCCTTTCCAAGGCCCGCACATCCTTCCTTAAATACAGGACCCAAAACCGTTCACAATACTCAAATGGGGTCTGACCAGAGCCTTATACAGCCTCAGAAGTACATCCCTGGTCTTGTTTTCTAGCCCTCTTGGCATGAATGCTAACATTGCATTTGCCTTCTTAATTGCTGACTGAACCTGCACGTTAACCTTATGAGAATCATGAAGAAGGACTCCCGAGTCCCTTCATGCTTCTGATTTCCTTAGCATTTCCCCATTTAGAAAATAGTCTATGCTTAAATTACTCCTTCCAAAGTGCATAACCTCACACTTTTCCACATTGTATTTTGTTTTCCACTTCATTGCCCACTCTCCTAGCTTGTCCAAATCCTTCTGCAGACCCCTTGCTTCCTCAATACTACCTGTCCCTCTACAGATCTTTGTGTCATCTGCAAACTTAGCAACAGTGCCTTCAGTTCCTTCTTCCAGATCATTAATGTACATTGTGAAAAGTTGTGGTCCCAGGACAGACCCCTGAGGCACACCACTAGTCACTGGCTGCCATCCTGAAAAAGACCCCTTTATCCCCACTCTCTGCCTTCTGCCAGTCAGCCAATCCTCTATCCATGCCAGGATCTTACTCGTCGCACCATGGGCTTTCAACTTATTTAACAGTCTCCAATGCAGCACCTTGTCAAAGGCCTTCTGGAAATCTAAATAAATCACGAGCGGAATTCTCCGCAAGGCCTGATGCCGTTGTGAAACCCGGAGAGGTTCACGACAGCGTCGGAGGCCGCTCCTGGCCCCCTATCCCTCCCCCCCCCCCGGGGTGGCTAGGAGGGCCGTGCCGTAAATCTCGGCTGCCGGGCCTTGTCGCTGGCGTCAAGGCCCTGTGCGCCGGGAATGACGCGGCCGGCGCGCCTAATGACGTCAGCCGTGCATGCGCGGGTTGGCCGGCTCCAACCCGGGCATGCGCGGCTGACGTCACGACGGATGACGGCTCAAACCCGCGCATACTGGTTGCCGTCTTCCCCTCCGCTGCCCCGCAAGACGTGGCGGCTTGATCTTGCGGGGCAACGGAGGGGAAAGAGTGTGTCCCTTTGAGATGCCGGCTCGACAATCGGTGGGCACTGGTCGCGGGCCAGTCCCCTCCCGAGCACGGTCGTGGTGCTCATTCCCCTCTCCGCCCCCCACAAGTCACAAAACAGTTGTCGGAGCCATGTTCACGCCGGCAGCGACCAGGTGTGGTTGCCGCCGGCGTGAACCCGTCAGGAACGGCAGGCTCCTCGGGCCATCCGGGTCGGAGAATCGCGAGCTGCCGTGAAAAACGGTGGCCCGCGATTCTCCGAACGGCGTGTCGCAAAACGTGACACGCCATCTTGGGGGTGGGGGGGTGGGAAAATCACAGGGGGTGCCAGAGCGGCCCTCCCGCGATTCTCCCACCCGGCGTGGGAACGGAGAATCGCGCCCCACGTCCATTGGTTCTCCTTTGTCTGACTTCCTTGCTACCTCCTCAAAGAACTCTAACAGATTTGTCACACACAACCTCCCTTTGACAAAGCCGGGCTGACTCAGATCTATTTTACATGCACTTCCAAGTACTTTGCAATCTCATCTTTAATAACAGATTCTAAAATCTTACCAATGACCAAAGTCAGGATAACCGGCCTATAATTGTCTGTCTTCTGCCTTCCTCCCTTCTTAAACAGTGGTGTTACATTAGCCACTTTCCAGTCCTCTGGGACCCTTCCTCCAACCAGTGATTCTTGAAAGATCATCACCAATGCCTCCACAATTTCTTCAGCTATCTTCCTTAGGACCCTGGGGTGTAGTCTACCTTCAGAGCTTTCAGTTACCCCAGAACCTTCTCCTTAGTAATGGTCACTGCACTCACCTCTGTCCCCTAGTTCTCCTGGAGCTCTGACATCCCACTGGTGCCTTCCACCGTGAAGACTGATACAAAGAAACTATTCAGCTCTTCTGCCATTTTTTTGTTCCTATTTTTACTTCTCCAGCCACATTTACCCGTGGTCCAATGTCTATTTTTGTCTCTCTCTTACCTTTAATATATTGAAAGTCTCCCTATCTTCCTTTATATTACTAGTTAGCTTGCAATTATACTTCAGCTTCTCCCCACTTATTGTTTTTTTAGTTTCCTCTGCTCGCTTTTAAAGGCTTCCCAATCCTTTGGCTTCCCACTAATCCTCACCACTTTGTATGCTTTTTCTTTAGCTTTTATGCTGTCCTCTACCTCCCACATCAGCCATGGGTGCCTTGTCCTCCCCTTAGCATGTTTCCTCCTCCTTGGGATGAATTTCTGTTTTGCCTCCCTAATAACCCCCCAAAACTCCTGTCATTGCTGTCCCACTGTCTTCCCTGCTCGGCTCCTTTTCCAATCAACTCTGGCCAGCTCCTCCCTCATGTCTTTGTAGTTACCCTTATTTAATTGTAATACTGTCACATCTGATTGCAGCTTCTCCCTCTCAAACTGCAGGGTAAATTCTATCATATTGTGGTCACTGCTCCATCAGGGTTCCTTCACCTTAAGTTCCCTAATCAGGTCTGCCTCATTACACATCACCAAATCCAGAATTGCCTGTTCCCTAGTAGGTTCTGCCACAAGCTGCTCCAAAAAAAAATCTCTTAGTCATTCCACAAATTCCTTTTCTTGGGATCCACTACCAACCTGATTTACCCAGGCCACCTGTATATTGAAGTCCCCCATGATTATTGTAATATTGCCTTTTTTACGTGCCTTTTCTACCTCCTGATTTATTTTCTGCCCCACATCCTGACTACTGCTCGGGGGCCTGTACATAACTCCCATCAGGATCTTTTTACCTTTGCGATTCCATAACTCTACCCATAGAGATTCTATGCCTTCTGATCCTGTATCACTCCGTGCTACCGATTTAACGTCATTCCTTACAAACAATGCAACCCTTCCCCCTTTGTTCATCTTCCTGTACTTTCAATAGGACACATATCCTTGGATATTTAGATCCCAACCCCTTGCAGCCATGTCTCTGTGATGCCCACAACATTGTATCAGTGTGCCGCTAACAATTGCACACAAAGACGAGAGACATGTACAATCGAGGCTTTATTGCAGTGTGATGCTATTCCTCTGGCTGCAACTGTAGAATAGGATCTCAGTGACTCACACGCATATTTATACACTAGCTCCCTGTGGGCGGAGCTAGCCGCCAGGGGCTTACCGGAGGAACCTGTATTACAGGTACAGCCATACATCCCCCTACTGCAAGTACGTATATCTACAGTGGTTATATCACCACATTCACCCCCTGTAAAAAATGAGTCCGGCGGGGGTGACGTGTAACTATAATACAAAGGATGATATATTTACAAAAGGGTTCAAACAAAGAAAACCAAGAGTCCATCCGGTCAGCAGGTTACAGGTTGAGCCGAATCGGCGTTCGAACGTTCCGCTGTGATCGGCGTAGCTGTGGTGGTGACGTCGGCCCAGGCGGTGATGGCAAGGATGTTGCAGGTTCTGGCTGTGTTGGTGCTGGCTGCTGGCGGGATGACTCCGAGAGCGAGCCGAGATCTTCCGTGTCCTCCAGTGGGGGCAGGGGGACGAGGGATGGGCCTGGTGGGGACGAATACGGCGGCGCTGGGGAAAAGGAGGGTGGGGCGGGGGGGGGAAAGGGGCGTGGGCATGGGATCGGCACCTGAGGGAGCGGGACTGTGCCCTGGCAGCCGTCGGGGAACTCCACGTAGGCATACTGAGGGTTGGCGTGGAGAAGGCGTACTTTGTCCACCAGGGGTTCTGCCTTGTGGTGCCAGACAGGCCTACGGAGAAGGACTGGTACGGAGTCATGAAATGAAATGAAATGAAAATCGCTTATTGTCACGAGTAGACTTCAATGAAGTTACTGTGAAAAGCCCCTAGTCGCCACATTCCGGCGCCTGTCCGGGGAGGCTGGTACGGGAATTGAACCATGCTGCTGGCCTGCTTGAAAAGCCAGCGATTTAGCCCAGTGAGCTAAACCAGCCCCTAAATCGCTTATTGTCACAATTAGGCTTCTATGAAGTTACTGTGAAAAGCCCCTAGTCGCCACATTCCGGCGCCTGTCCGGGGAGGCTGGTACGGGAATCGAACCGTGCTGCTGGCCTGCTTGGTCTGCTTTAAAAGCCAGCGATTTAGCCTTGCGAGCTAAACCAGCCCCATGAGCCAAGTCGGGAGCGACACCTCGGATGTAGACTTCCTGGGGAAGGCAAAAAGACGTTCATGGGGTGTACTGTTAGTTGCGGTGCACAGTAGTGACTGAATGGATTGGAGCGCGTCAGCGAGGACCTGCTGCCAGCGAGCGGTTGCAGACGGTCAGGCTTGATCCTGATGTCCATGGTGTATGGAAAATCACACTGCAATAAATTGTGGCGCTAACAATTGCACACGAAGACGAGATACATGTACAATCGAGGCTTTATTGCAGTGTAATGCTATTCCTCCGGCTGCAACTGTAGAATAGGATCTCAGTGACTCACACGCATATTTATACACAAGCTCCCTGTGGGCGGAGCTAGCTGGCAGGGGCTTACCGGAGGAACCTGTATTACAGGTACAGCCATACATCCCCCTACTGCAAGTACGCATATCTAAAGTGGTTATCACCACAACCAGCCAATTTCAATGTGCACAACAAGCTCAATTACCTTGTTCTGTATACTGCACGCATTTAGGTACAACACCTTCAATCCTGAATTGACCACCTTCCCTTTCACACTCTCCTCAGTCACTGTACTCTGTACTATGGCCTTTTTTGATTTTTGATTATGGCTTCCCTGCCTTACACTTTCCCCCTTACTGCTTTTTGTTTCTAGCCCCTCCGACTTCCTGCGTCGGTTCCCAACCCCCTGCCACATTAATTTAAATGTTCCCCAATAGCATTAGCAAATCCCCCCCCCCCCCCCCCCCCCCCCCGGACATTGGTTCCAGTCCTGCCCAGGTGCAGGCCGTCTGCTTTGTACTCGTCACACCTCCCCCAGAACCAGTTCCAATCCCCCAGGAATTTGAATCCCTCTCTCTTGCACCATCTCCCGAGCCACACATTCATCCTATCTATCCTGACATTCCTAATCTGACTAGCTCGTGGCACTGGTAGCAATCCTGAGATTACTACCTTTGAGGTCCTACTTTTTAGTTTAACTCCTAACTCCCTGAATTCAGCTTGTAGGACCTCATCCCGTTTTTTTACCTATATCGTTGGTGCCTATGTGAACCATGGCAGCTGGCTGTTCACCCCCCCCCCCCCCCCCCCCCCCCCCCCCAGAATGTTCTGCAGCCGCTCCATGCCATCCTTGACCCTTGCACGAGGGAGGCAACATACCATCCTGGAGTCTTGATTGCGTCCGCAGTACCGTCTGTCTATTCACCTTATGATTGAGTCCCCTATCACTATAACCCTGCCATTCTTCTTCCTGCCCTCTTGCGCAGCAGAGCCAGCCACAGTGCCATGAACATGGCTGCTGCTGCCTTCCCCTGGTGGGCCATCTCCCTCAATAGTATCCAACAGAACACGCACTAACAGATTCAAAATCAACTTCTTCCCCGCTGTTGCCAGACTTCTGAATGACCCACCTTTGGACTGAACTGACCTCTCCACATATCTTCTCTACTGAGTAGCAGAACACTTCAAATGCTTCACCCGATGTCTATGTATTTACATTGTGTATCTATCATACGTCCTATGTTTTTCATGTATGGAACAATCTACCTGGATTGTACGCAGAACAATACTTTTCACTGTACCTCGGTACATGTGACAATAAATCTAAATCTAAATCTTATCTAATGTAAGTTCACAGACCTGTAACATTCTCTTTCATTTTCTCTCTTCCGATGTCACCTGACCTGATGAGTAATTCCAATATTTTCTATTTTAACCTCAGATTTCCATGGCTGGATTCTTCGATTTTGAGGCTATGTCCCCATGCCGGCGTGGGTACGATGGTGTTAAAACAGCCACCGATTCCCCGTTTGGCTGGGGGCTAGCAGCCGAGCAGCGTAGAGCACCCGGCTTTAGCTGCTGATATGGCTCAGAGAATTGTCGAGTCCCTGGCTGTGCATGCGCATGGTGGCGGCCGCTCGCGGACCTGGCCCCCCTCCTTTGGCCGGCTCAAACTCCCCGAACCCCCCCCCCCCCCTCAGTGCCTCCAGCCCCTGGCAAAGTCTCCCCTGCCTGCGGATTGGCCCTCCCCGGACTGTGGCAGCTGCCATACCAAGTTACCGAAGGATGAGTCCATGAGAAACCCATGCCATCAGGAACTCAGCCGGTTGGTCGTAAGCTTTGATTCTCCGGTCGATTGCCGAACGCGATTTCGCGTCAGCGACCGGGGAATCCCGCCTCCAGTGTCTGCACTCTACTGGTCATGTGTTTGGGGGATCGCCCGCTCTCTCTCCCTCCCTACTCTCTCCCCTCTGCTACAAGCCTCTCCTCTCAGCAAGCAGCCAGGGTGTGAAACCTACAGTAAATTAAAGATAATATACACAGAACATGTTGGAAATTCTTATTTTCACATTTCCCATTCAGAACTCTGCCACCACATCCCTTCCCCACTGTTCCGAACACACCTCCCTGTTACTATCAGGGTTAATGTGTATTAAATATTATGTTACTTACGTGCGGGACAAATCCTTTGGCAAGTTTCAAGAGTACGAAAGTTATTGTCATTTCCACCACAGCCGCCATAATTGAACGAAGTACATGTGCAGGTCACTTGACTGTGGAAATACCGCACAACTGTTTCTGAACAAGGTCCTGCCATTTTTGGTTGGTTACACAATTTGGGCACAACTGTAAAGAAACCATAGCTTTGAAACAAGCTAACCTTTTGCATTGAAAACTATTATTCCATTTAAAATAACTCAATTTAAAGAAAATGTGCAGAATTCTCCATTAGTGACGCCGAAATCGGGAAACGCGATCGAGTGGGAATAGATTCTGACACTGAAATCGCAACGGGAGCTTATTTGACGCCAAATCACGATTCTCCATCAGCTCGACAGTGGTGCCAATGCAGTCCGGAATGCATGTGCAGTAGACACCGTTTGCATTTCATTAGCAGGCCCAACCCGATACTTTCTGGGCCCTCCGCGATTCTCTGCCGCCGATGGTCTGAATTTGTGCGGTGCGGTTCATTTGTGTTTTTAGAAATTGTGAAACTAGCATCATGGCTGATGAGGGAGAGATACAGGAGCTAGGACACAGAAAGGAGCGACTGTGCGCTGCTGAGCCAGACACTGGTTGGGCTGGCTGGGGTGGGCAGGGCCCTGTGAGGTTCAGGGGAGGGGGGTGATAGAGGAACAGGCCGAGTGACCAGGGTGAGCCCCCACAGGACTGGGGCAGTGCCCAGGCATGGACCTCCATTACCGCAGCCTGAAAGTCAGCTATCTTCCTGCACACCCACTAACCCACTCGCCCTGGCCCCTGATTCTTCAGAGTGACACTGGCCTTTTTGGCCATGTGGCGGTCTTGGCTTGGGTGGCACACATTTTCGGAACCACCTCCTGCTGCTGCACGTGGTTGGACTCCTCCAACAGCACCTGCAGGTACTGGACGCTTGCCGAACCTTGGGGCTGCTCTCCTCATTGCCATTTTGCTGGCTGGGGTGGTGTGCATGAGAAGTGAAGTGTGTATATGTAGCTACAGCTTGTCAGCTTCCTGATTGTCAATTGCGAAACCGGTGAATCCGGCACCATTTATCATTAGAATCGATAGTGTTCCACGTGGTGCCGGTGCGAGTCCCTCAACAGTAGCGGAATCGGTCCAGGTGTAACGCCAGTTTTGCTGTCGTAAAAGTCAACGAACCCTGCACCGGCGCCAACACTTGAAATGAATGAAAATCGCTTACTGTCACGAGTAGACTTCAATTACGTTACTGTGAAAAGCCCCTAGTCGACACATTCCGGCACCTGTCCGGGGAGGCTGGTACGCGAATCGAACTGTGCTGCTGGCCTGCCTTAGTCTGCTTTAAAAGCCAGCTATTTAGCCCAGTGTGCTAAACCAGCCACTCTTAGTCTCAGAAATGGAGAAATGGAGAATCCCGCCCAATACAGTTTGAAATCATTACGCAATACCCTTTCGTGTAAGGTGACTTGTCTGTAAGTTATTATCATTTCAGTAACAGCAAGTTAGTCCCATGCTATTATTGTGTGGTCTTTGCATGGGTCAGGAAGACCTTGTGTCATGGCACCATTCTGGGTCGCAATTCCCCCCCCCTCCCCCCCCCCTTTGCCCTCCCTTCCCCTTCCCCCCCATCCTCGCCATCCTGCTACTTTCATACAGTGGTATAGGTTTTGGAAGGTGTGAAAAAACACATTGGAGGTTTGTGAACACTGGTGAGGAGTTGGGATCATTCTGACAGTGAAATGTTTTGACAGCTTTAAATGTCACTCTTAGATGCTGAATTGTAATGTAGATGTATTGTAACTGCAGTGATTCATCATGAGACTTTGTCCTGAGAAACTTAATTGACTATTACATTGATGAGCATCACTGACATGTTAAAATGCATTAGAGTACTTCTCCCAAATGGATAAAATTGGTACTGTTTATTCAAAACTATAGAAACTTTTGCTGGAAAATACCTCCGTAAGGATTGAGACTGCAAATTTAATGCTAGACGTATTTACTTTTAAAGTTAAAATGGCCTGATATTGAAAACTTGGGGGGAGAATTCCAACCACGTGCTCCACTCTATTGATTGATAGGCTATCTGTGTTGAAATGGAAAATTAATTGACTGTAGATTAGGAAGAAATATGATCTGGCTTTCAGAGTTAATTGAATCCATTTCCTATTTACATTTAATCTGATAGCTTGGTATATTATGAATGCTTGCATGTTTAAAAAGCCCTTGTACCATTTACCAAATCAGCGGCAGGATCCTCCAAACCTGGGCCGGATCGGAGAATCACCAGTGGGGGGGGGGGGGGGGGGGGGGGGGGGGGGCAGCACGACACATGCGGCGACGGTCCACCGATTCGCCGGTCACCGGATAATCAGTGCCATTGCCACCACTGTGGTCGGCGCGGCACCCCCCCGGCGATTCTCCATGCGGGATAGGCTGAGTGGCCGCCGAGATAGGCCGAGTGCCGCCGGCGCTGTTCACATGTGGTCCTACCCGGCGGGACCTCGGCATCCATCCTGTGGGGGGGGGGGGTCTGGTGCGGGGGGAGGGAGCTCCGTCCCTGGTGGCGGGGGGGGGGGGACCTCCACCGTGGCCTGGCTCATGATCAGGGCCTAGCGATTGGCAGGGCACCTCTCCTGGTGGTGGCCTCTTTTACTCCACGCTGAGCCCCTCTAGCTCTACGCCATGTTGCGTCGGGGCCAGTGCAGAAAAGGCAAGTAGTGCGCATGCACGATTTAGCGCCGGTCGCAGCGTGCATGTGCTGCCCGTTTGACGCCGGTATCGGCAGCTGGAGCTGCGTGAGTCACTCCAGTACCGTGCTGGCCGCCTGTAGGGTGCAGGATCGCTGCTCCTGTGGGCCTTTTGACGCCGTCGTAAAACACGACGGTGTTTACTACTGCGCCAACACTTAGCCTCAGGATCAGAGATTCCGGCCCCAAAGGTCTGTGTGCACAAATTGGCTGACAGTTTTAATAGGTTATCAAATGATTACCTTTGTTTAGTATGGTAAGTGAATAATGCATTTAATACAGGCTGAATTTCTGAGGGGATTAACATTTTTAAATGGCTATGAATGAGTGATTCTTTTAAATTTGAGATGTGACCGTAAGAAATAGGAGCAGAATAACAGTTCTATTAGTTTGCTATAACGTTACGTTTTTAAATATCCATTTCAAAAACATGAGGCAGGATTCTCCGTTCTTGAGACTGGAGCAGGATTCGTGGACTTCTATGACAGCAAAACTGCCGCTGCACCAGGACCGGTTCAGTGGCCATTGAGGGGCTAGCACCGCCGCCAAGTAGACCGATTTCAACGAAAAACGGTGTCTGATTAAGCAGGCCTTGATTGACACTCAGGAGTCTGACGAGCTGCAGCCACATATACAAACTGCAATCCCCACATACACTCATCCCAGCCAACAAGATGGCACTGGTTTAGTTGGAAGGACTTGTGGTACTAAGTTCACAGTAGGAAGTTGACGCCGTGTGCAGCTGCATGGCTGCCTTGAGGCTGCAGCAATGGTGTTCCATGCTCGTCCTCCCTGACCTCACAGCACACCTCCTGGCCACACCCCACTACTCCCCCCAGCCCTGGCAGAAACCCCCTGACCAGCGGCACAATTGTCAACACACAGTTGGCAATGTTGACACTTTCTGTACCCCCTCTCTCTCACCCTCAGCAGCCATATGCCGCCTGCTTCACAATTTTTGAAAGCACAAGTGAACCTCGTCATTGAGAATTCCCCCAGTGGAGGCGGAGAATTGCGGAGGCCTCGGAGAATACTGGGTCAGTCCCACTAATGATATGAAAATGGAGTTTACTGTACGGAGGGAGTGGAATGCATTGGCACCACTGTTGAGGCACCGGAGAATTCCAATTTGGCATTAATCCGACACCCTGAACAATTTTGATATCAAAACCGATTCTCCGCCAGACTCCTTTCCCGATTGCAGCATCGGCCAATGGAGAATCCCAACCATGGATTTAACAATAATCAGCAATGGTTTCATGGTCATCATTAGACTTTTAATTTCAGCTTTTTATTGAATTCAGATGTCACCATCTACCTTGGTGGCACTGTGACCCTGGCACTAACTCTCATTCAACACACACTGCTCTCCCCCACCCAGGGATGGCCCAATCATGCGTCTTGTCCTGTGTCTTGCAGGATCACCTGGCCATGAGGTGGAACCTACTCCAGGAGGAGATCAGTGAGGAGGAGAAGGACACGGACATGGATGGGAAACCTCATCCCGCCGCCGGAGACACCTGGAGCACCAGTCTGGTGACGACACCGACTATCCGTCACAGCTGTCTCCAAAACCCTCCACCATCCCAGAGTCACTCAGTTCAGTTCGGCATTATAGTGTGATGTACCATCAATTGGACTCGAGTCATGAAGAAGTTCCATATATCAAGCTTTAATCAACTAGTTGTGTGCCCGACAGTCGACTTACAGAGAAAGGCCGGCTGTCGGGTCCTACGGGTTCTTATACCCCGCTTCATAGGCGGGACTACTTGCCTCTCGGCCAATGGGGGATAAGTCACATGACTAGCCTCAACCAATCAGCAGAGAGGCACATGACCGACCTGAGCCAATGGCAGATAGGTACCTTAAACCTCCTAGTTATACCACCACATTCACCCCTTGTGGAGAAAGAAGCCGGGGGGGGGGGGGGGCAGGAGTAAGAAGGGGGGGAGGGCTGTTGGACTGGTGGTATGACTAGAGAGAATGAGGTGTACCGAGGTAAATGGCGGCTGGGCTGCCAACTGGCTCGCGACGACAAGATACAAGCTATGAACATTACATAATTAGAAATAAAAAATGAAAAACATGTGCAACTTGTACATTGGAACTCTGAATGACACAAGGAGTCCAATAAAAGTCCAGTGGAACATCAGATAGACGCGACCAGTCTGTCGGGCGCCCTCGATGTTCTGCTGGACCGTCGCAGCGGTGCCGGTGACGTCGGGCCGGTGGCCGTCCTTGACTCCGGAAGCGGCGGTCGTGATCCTGTGTCCGTACCCCTGGTCGGTGCTAGCGAAGCTGTGGCCGGGAGAGGGGGTTCCTGTGCGCTGGGTTGCTGGGGCGCCGGGGGGGGAGGGGGGGCGGGGGGCGGGGGGTGGGACTGGGCAGAGGGTGTTGATGTGTGGGGTTGGGGCCGCACGCCGGCGGGTGCCAGGTCCCAGAAGGAGACCGTGTCCTGCCGACCGTCGGGGTACTCCACGTACGCATACTGCGGGTTAGCGTGGAGTAACTGGACTCGTTCCACCAACGGGTCGGACTTGTGCACCCGCACATGCTTCCAGAGCAAGATGGGCCCGGGTGTGGCCAGCCAAGTCGGGAGTGGGGATCCGGAGGACGACTTCCTGGGGAAAACAAAAAGACGTTCATGAGGCGTTTAGTTTGTGGCAGTGCAGAGGAGAGAAACCGAATTGAATGGAGGGCGTCAGGGATGACCTCTTGCCAGTGGGAGATAGGGCGATCTCTGGACCGTAGGGCTAGTAGGATGGTCTTCCAGACTGTACCATTCTCCCGCTCGACCTGCCCGTTACCCCGAGAGTTATAACTGGTCGTCCTGCTAGAGGCAATGCCCCTGCTGAGCAGGAATTGACGCAGCTCGTCGCTCATAAAGGAGGACCCCCGGTCACTGCGGATGTACACAGGGTAACCAAACAGGGGGGAAATGGAGAGGAGGGCCTTGATGACGGTTGTCGTGGTCATGTCGGGGCAGGGGATGGCGAAAGGAAGTGGGAGAACTCGTCAATCACACTTAAGAAGTAGGTGTTGCGGTTGTTGGAAGGGAGGGGACCCTTGAAGTCCATACTAAGACGTTCAAAAGGGCGGGACGCCGTTACCAGATGCGCTTGCTCGGGGCGGTTTGCACTCTGCGCAAATGTGGCAATCCCTGGTCACGGTCCTGACCTCCTCAATGGAATAGGGCAGGTTGCAGGTCTTGATAAAGTGATAGAAGCGGGCTACCCATGGATGGCAGAGGTCCGCGTGGAGGGTGCGGAGGCGGTCAATCTGCGCGCTGGTGCAGGTACCGCGGGACAGGGCATCAGGAGGCTTGTTGAGCTTCCTAGGACGATACAAGATATCGTAGTTGTACATGGACAACTCGATCCGCTATCGCTAGATCTTGTCGTTCTTGATCTTGCCCCTCTGTGCATTGTTAAACATGAAGGCCACTGACCGCTGGTCTGTGACAAGGGTGAACCTCCTGCCGGCCAGATAGTGCCTCCAATATCGCACAGCTTCGACTATGGCCTGTGCCTCCTTTTCCACCGAGGAATGGCGGAGTTCGGAAGCGTGAAGGGTCCGGGGGAAGAAGGCCACGGGTCTGCCCGCTTGGTTGAGGGTGGCCGCCAGAGCTACGGCAGACGCATCGCTCTCGACCTGGAATGGGAGGGACTCGTCGGTAGCACGCATCGTGGCCTTTGCGATATCCGCTTTGATGCGGCTATAGGCGTGGCGGGCCTCCATCGACAGTGGAAAAGTGTTGGATTGGATGAGGGGGCGGGCTTTGTCGGCGTAGTTCGGGAACCACTGGGCGTAATAAGAGAAGAAGCCCAGACAGCGTTTAAGGGATTTGAGGGAGTTGGGGAGAGGGAGTTCCATCAGGGGGCGCATGCATTCGGGATCGGGGCCTATCACTCCGTTACTCACTACATAGCCGAGGATGGCTAGACGGTCGGTGCGAAACACGCACTTATCCTTATTATATGTGAGGTTAAGGAGTTTTGCGGTACGGAGGAATTTTTGGAGGTTGATGTCGTGGTCCTGCTGGTCGTGGCCGCAGATGGTGACGTTATCAAGATACGGGAAGGTCGCCCGTAAACCGTATTGGTCAACCATTCGGTCCATCTCCCATTGGAAGACCGAGACCCCATTTGTGACACCGAATGCAACCCTTAGAAAGTGATAGAGGCGCCCATCTGCCTCGAACGCGGTGTACTTTCGGTCACTCACGCGGAGGGGAAGCTGGTGATAGGCAGACTTAAGGTCCACCGTGGAGATGACTTTGTACTTTGCAATCCTGTTAACCAGGTCGGAAATATGAGGGAGAGGGTATGGGTCCAGCTGCGTAAACCTGTTGATGGTCTGACTGTAATCAATGACCATTCGGTTTTTCTCCCCAGTCCGAACTACCAGCACTCGGGCTCGCCAGGGACTGTTGCTGGCCTCGGTGACTCCTTCCTTAAGGAGCCTCTGAACCTCGGACCCGATGAAGGTCCGGTCCTGGCCACTGTATCGTCTGTTCCTAGTGGCGACGGGTTTGCAATCCGGGGTGAGGTTCGCAAACAAGGAAGGGGGGTCCACTTTGAGGGACGCGAGGCTGCAGACAGTAAGGGGTGGAATAGGGCCGCCGAATTTAAAAGTCAAGCTCTGCAGATTGCACTGGAAATCCAGTCCTAAGAGTGGAGTCCTAAGAGCAGAGGCGGGGATGGACGAGGAGTTTGTAATTTTTAAAACCCCTCCCCTAGACCGTGAGGTCCACTACGCAGCACCCGGTGATGTGGACGGAGTGCGAACCTGAGGCTGGAGCTATCTTATGCTTGACCGGGTGAACGGGGAGCGCGCAGCATCTTACCGTATCGGGATTGACAAAACTCTCTGTGCTCCCCGAGTCTAGTAGGCAGTTCGTTTCGTGTCCATTGAGAAGAATCTGTGTCGTCGGCGTGGAGAGTGTGCGTAGTCGCGACTGGTCGAGAGTCACTGCAGCGAGTCGTGGCAGGAGGTCTGGGTCGTCTTCGCTTGCGGAGTAGTCGCTGGTGGGGTCCTGTGTATTGGTCCAAAATGGCGGCGCCCATTGGCCGCACGTGGGGTCGGGGTCCCAAGATGGCGGCGCCCGGGACCCACACGTGGTGTCTGGGACCCAAAATGGCGGTGCCCGTGGGTCACTCGTGGTGGTTACAGGCAGGGGCAAAGAGGTCTGTGGATCGGCCGTGGTGGCCGGGAGCGGGGGCAGAGAGGCCTGTGTGCCGCGCGGGGCCCTGGAGGAGCGCGGGGGGGGGGGGGGGGGGGGGGGGCGATCTGTGGTCGCTGCACGGAACAGCAGTAATGAACTTTGATTGACAGGCCACTGAATAGTGACCTTTCTTACTGCAACTCTTACAGACTGCGGAGCGGGACAGACAGCGCAGGAGGGTGTGCTTGGCCAGGCCACAGAAGTAACAGCGGGGCCCCGTGAGCTTATCGGGGCACCCCGCAGTGCAGGCCTGGGGGGTGAGAGTTGGCGGGGGACAGGGGGTTGCGTGCCACGTTGCCCATGGGGCTGCCGCGTGGCCGGGGGCATATGCGCGGGCGATTCGGTCGGCAACCTCCAAAGAGGATGCGAGGGCCCATGCCTCAACAAGGCTTAAAGTGCCTTTTTCTAATAGTCGCTGGCGTATTGCAGAAGGTTGCATGTCTGCAATGAAGCCATCCCGAATTAACAGTTCCGTATGTTCTGCCGCAGTAACTTGCGGGCAGGCGCAGTTTCTCCCCAAGACAATGAGGGCCCGATAAAATTCATCAAGGGACTCACTGGGGAACTGCTGCCTTGTAGCCAGGAGATGCCGTGCGTAGACTTGGTGAACAGGACTGAGAAAATGTCCTTTCAGAAGGTCCATGGCCGCGTCATAGTCTTGTTCATCCTCAATCGTCGAGTAGACGGCGGTGCCCACGCACGAGTGGAGGATATGGAGTTTCTGCTCCTTGGTGGGTTGGCTGCCTGTGGTGGAGAGGTAGCTGTTGAAGCACGCCAGCCAATGTTTAAAAGTTGCTGACGCGTTTGTAGCATGCGGGCTGATGCGGAGGCAGTCTGGTTTGATCCGAAGCTCCATTTCAAAATTCTAGTTGATTAAATTGATGTACCATCAATTGGACTCGAGTCGTGAAGAAGTTCCATATATCAGGTTTTAATCAACTACTTGTGTGCCCGACAGTCGACTTACAGAGAAAGGCCGACTGCCGGGTCCTACGGGTTCTTATACCCCACCTCATAGGCGGGACTACTTGCCTCTCGGCCAATGGGTGAGCAGTCACATGACTAGCCTCAACCAATCAGCAGAGAGGCACATGACCGACCTGAGCCAATGGCAGATAGGTACCGTAAACCTCCTAGTTATACCACCACATAGTGAAGAGGTTCCTGGGGCACTCTCTGGTGCGCATCACACACGTGCAGCAGTACAGCAGGTGGAGGTAGAAACCCCCAAGTGGGGGAAGATCGGAGGGCGACCCGACCACAGTGATCAGCTGTCGTCCGGATGGGTTTCGGGCTTTAGGAAAGGACAGTCCCATGTACAGTGGAGATGCTGTTGCAGTGCCAGGAACTGCATGGGGGGGTGTTGCCGAGCGTTCAGTGTCTGCAGGTGCAACTTGAGGATTCAAAACGCCCGCAGGAGCAGGAAATGGTGTCAACCATGTGTGCCGCCCAGGTCAACGAGGCCTTGGGGGCAAAGGTTTTGTCTATGACTCAGGATGTCCAAGGCCTGGGATTCTCTGTGCGGGCAGTGGCCAAGGCCTAGGACAGGGCTGCCCACTCACAGTTAGACATGTATCAGGGCAACCTGGGCATTGCAATGGCGCTCATGAGTGTGGTCCAGTCACAGCATGCCAAATCTGAGGGCATCCGCGGCATTGCCGAGGTGCTGGCTGACATGGCACAGACCCAGAAGGAGGTGGCACAGTCGCAGCGTGATGTGGCACAGTCCCAGAGGGAAGTGGTCCACTCCCTGTACTCCATGGTCGTGAGTCTCCACATAGCAGCAGTAGCTGGCGGGGGAGCCAGAGGGAACAGCTCCACTTGCATCCCCGGCCCATGGAATAGGTCGGGGGCCATAGGACAGCCCGAGGTAAAAGGTGGTGATGGGGCCTGTACCAGTGACCCCCGCAACAACACAGTGCCTCGTACACCCCCCACCCCTCCCTGTTCTGATGCACCTGGTAGGCAGCGGGCAGAACATGGCAGCACCATACCAAGTGGGACACCCAGGCAGCAGCCGGGCCTATCCAGACCCGGTAGCCACAGAAGTCGCCCGCCAAAGGGGATCCAGGTCACATGGTGAGAATCACATCAGGCCAACTCCACTCCTGATATATCGGCTGGGGACCCACCTAGACTTGGCCTTAGGGCCTGTAAGGCCAGAAAGGTAGACACCAGTTAAGTTGGCACAGGCTAGGGGATAGTATAGCAATAGGGGCGAGAGCACAGATCTGTGTATACAATTCATTCAATACCTGTGCACAATGTTACAACCTGCCTTGGTGCTCTGTCAGAAGGGTATGAGGGATGGTATAGGCTGGTCTGGGGACGTAGGGGGCAGGGGGGGGTGTAGAGAGATGGGTGAACATTGAGGGTGGGCTTGGCCCAGGCATTGGAGTTCAGCCAGGGCTCCCCGCTGTGCTGTCTCCCCCCTCCCACTCGGCTCCCCCTGCACCCCTCCACCTCCGCCACCCCAGGGATTCGATGGGACCATGTGATGGAATGGCTAGCTTGCATTCAGGGATCACGCAGGTGTATGGTGGTAAGTGCTACCGTGGACAGAGGTCAGACATTGTCAAGTGATACAGACCACCAGAGCTCATAGCAGAGTGGGTTGTCATCATCCTCCATCCCATGGACCAGATTCACTGTTACTGCCAATCCAGGATCTGCACCCTGTAGCGAGGCAGGTAGGAATCATGGAGGGGGTTGCAAGGGCGGGGGAGTTGTGGAGGGAGGGTTTTCAGGGGAATGGCGTGATGGCCAGGGTGGGGGGTACATGGGGAGGGAATGTCCGTGCCACTGGCCACTCCTCCTAATCGTGAACCTGGAGGCGATAAGAGTGTCCCATGCACCTTGTCCAGGCGCACACATTGCGCAGCCTCCCATGCCTGCCGAGGCTTCATTTGCTGCCCATTCTCGCCATGCCCTCGCATCCACCTCGTTGGACGAGGCCTGGGGTTCACCCACATCCTGTAGCACGTCGCCCCTTTGCTGCGCGATGTTGTGCAGGACAGAGCAGGCCACCATTATGTTGGAGACTCTCGTCGCGCTACACTGGAGGGCCCCTCCAGAGCGGTCCATGCACCCTAAACCGCATCTTCAGGAGGCCGTAGGACCATTTCATCACGTCCCTGGTCGCTGCATGGGAATCGTTGCAGTCGGTCTCTGGCCTCTGGAAAAGCGTCATCAGCCACGATCGCAGAAGATAACCTCGGTCATCAAGGAGCCAACCCCTCACGAGGTCAAGAACCATTGAACGATGACAGCAAACCTCGCTGACGGAGCATCCTGGTGGGCTCGGTCCACATTGAAGTGAATGTATTGTGCTGACTGGGCATATAGGGCCTCTGCTACGGCATGGATGCACTTGTGCACCAAGGTCTGTGAGATCCCACTTGGCGCCTGGAAGGACCCCATTGAGTAAAGGTCCAGGGTGACCTTAACCTTGATGGTCACCGGGAGCGAGGGTCTTCCCCTATTCCTCCGTGATGCAAGGTGCACCATGATTTGGCAGATATACTGCACTATTCAATCAGAGTCTTCGACGGCATACCTGGACCGGCTGGTCCTCGAATGACAAGGGCTTCCGGTACACATGAGACATCATGAGGCACCTCCCTTGCAGCTCCTCCTCATCGACCTCTTGGGCGGCCAGTTCCTGATGCTCACCGGCTGCCTCCTAGTCCTCTGGTGCAGGCTCTGCTGCTGCAGTGTCCTCCTCCTAGAGTAGTTTCAGCTCGTAAGGCCTCAATGCATCCCACAGAGCTACGGCGACTATGATGAAGGCCACAATTCCTGGTTGTTGCAAAGTCCATTGTCTGCAGGGGTGAAAGTCTGACAGGTTTGCATGGTGCAAAACTCCATACCCAACCAGGTCCACCGGGTACACGGTGACCTCGGTCTGCACTGCAGTCCCTGCTCCGGCATTTTCCCTCCCCATCCCTAAACCCACTCCCGGCTGTTCCCCGACATTCTGCCCACCACACCCATGGCTCCGTCAGTGCCCGGCACCATGGGGGCCTCTGGCCCTGGCACCCATCCCTGCTATCATTGGACTGGTGGCTGGCAGGACGGTCTGCTACCCCTGTTGGGCGCCCTCCTGCAGGGGCTACTGTAGGCTGCGTGCTGCCCTGCCAGCGGGTGGTGGCCAGTTGGTGGCAAATGTTGGTGGGGAGAGTGGGGCTGGGCTGCATGGGGTGGGGGCACCCATGCCGATGTGACTCTGCACGACCAGGTGCCACGGTGGGCAGTCAGTAGGGTGCGCAGCAAGATGGCTGCCTTGCGGACCGTTAAAATGACGGTCCATGCCTGGACACCCTGGTCCCATGGAGGTGGGGGGGGGGGGGTCACCCCGACGCCATGGCCCTTCACCTGGTCACTTCTGTCAACCCCGGCTGCCTCCCCTGGGCTTGGCGGAAGCACCCCGGCACCACACCACCAGCCCCGCCAGCGGCAGGACCGGTAGCCTCTGTATGTCCCAACTTGTCTCTCTCCCTCATCAGCCATGTCGCCTATTTCCTGATTATTAAAACGGCAAGTGAAACTTGCCGTCGGTAATTCTCCCTGGTGGAGGCGGAGCTTCATAGAGAAACCAGAGAATACCGGGTCGGGCCCGCTAATGATAGCAAACAGAATTTACTGTAGGTGCGGAGGAGAACACATTGAGGCGCCGGAGCGTGGAAATCTGTGATGCGCCTGGCGCCCGCCATGATTTTTGACTTCATGCCTGATTCTCCGCCCAAACGTCTTTCCCAATTTTGGTGTCGGCCTACAGAGAATCCCAATCCTAATATTAACAGAAATCCACTCACATGAGAATTAATGCAGAAACGTGTATTGTGCTTCTAACTTTTAGTTCATAATCATCAGTTGCACAGTTCAGTTTTTCAACTATCCAAACCATTTAAAATAGTTCCAATAAGTGGAAACTCTCACTATTCCTGTTCTTAGAACAGTACAGCACAGAACAGGCCCTTCGGCCCTCAATGTTGTGCCGAGCCATGATCACCCTACTCATGATCACCACGTATCCACCCTATACCCGTAACCCAACAACCTCCCCCTTAGCCTTACTTTTTTTTATAAGGACACTACGGGCAATTTAGCATGGCCAATCCACCTAACCCGCACATCTTTGGACTGTGGGAGGAAACCGGAGCTGTTATGTTTTCTTTTTTCCGAATGAACATCCCCTTTTGGCAAAGCTGCACATTATTTAACAGGATGAGATGCTTCCACATATACTCACGGTGAACTCCACTGCAACGGTTTTCACAATCACTTACAGTCAAAAATCTGTTTTCATTACCGCCACAGCCACCATAACTGAATGGCTCGCAGGTCTCCGTGCTTCTATTGTAAAAAAAGCGAGGCATTGAGGCCCTGCAGTTTCCTGGACTTGGCAACGAATAGCAGAATTCTCGCTCATCTAGAAAAAATACATAATAACTGAGTCAGTAAACAATTAGCTTGGTGCCTAAAAACATAAATCAATGGAAAACCAAACCATTACTGACTGGTAAAAGTATAAGGTATAATTCAGGATGGTGGTGGCTGACATTTGCCATTGCAACATCAAATGTGTTATTACCGCCTCAGTCCACTGAACTAGGAAGAAGAAAGTCAGCCCGTTTCCCATTTCTGACCATGACCTATCATTCCTGATAGACAATGTTTATGTGCGTCAATTTTTGGTAAGGAGTAGATTAAATTTGCCATTATGCCGGCCTCTCCTATTGAATAATCCAACAACACATGAAAAACAGTTACTTAAGTGACGTACTCAAGGGGGATGGAGATGTGGAAAGCAGGGTGGCGTGTTGCCTCCCAGTTGCCAGAATCAAGGATGTCACTGGACAGCTGAATGACATTCTGAAGGGAGAGGGTGAACAGCCAGAGGCCGTGGTCAATATCGATACCAACATGATGGACAAAAAGAGGGATGATGTCCTGAAAGCAGAATATAGGTAGCTGGGAAGTAAATTAAAGAGCAGGATCTCAAAAGAAGTGATCTCAGGATTACTCTATGTACCAAGTACGAGCGAGATCAGGAATAGGAGAATAGACCAGATTGATGTGTGGCTAGAAAGATGATGTAGGAAGGCAAGATTTAGATTCCTGAGGCATTGGGGTCAATTCTGGCAAAGGTGGGGTGTGTACAAACTAGAAGCATTGCACTACAGCATGACTGGAAGCAATATCCTCACAGAGGTACTGCGGGGTAGTGTTTAAACTAGAGTGGCAGGGGTTGGGAACTGGAGCAGGGAGACACAAGAGGGGGAAACAAAGTTGGAAATGAAAGATTGAAAAGCAGAAAGCAAAAGTAGAAGACAGAGAAAACAAGGGCCAGCAGGTTTTTGGAGGAAGTGACAATGATAATTGATCAAGGTAGGGCAGTGGATGGCATCTGTATGGACTTCAATAAAACCTTTGACAAGCTCCCTCACGGCAGATTGCTACATCAGGCAAAGTCACATGGGATCATAGGTGAGCTGGCAACATAGATACAGAACTGGCTCGGTCATAGAAGACAGAGAGTAGCAATGGAAGGGTGCTTTTTTGCTGAGTGGAGGGCTGTGGTGTTCCACAGGGGTCAGTGCTGGGAACTTTGTTGTTCGTAATATATATAAATGATTTGGAGGAAAATGGTAAATTTGCGGAATACAAAGATTGGCGGAGTTGCAGATAGTGAAGAGGATTGTCAAAGGATACAGCAGGATATGGATCGATTAGAAACTTGGGCAGGTAAATGGCAGATGGAGTTTAATCAGGATAAATGCATTTTGGAAGCCCTAATACAAGTGGGAATTATATAGTAAATTGCAGAACCCTTCGGAGTATTGACAGGCAGAGAAATCTGGGCATACAGTTCCATAGATTACTGGAAGTGGCAAAGGTAGTCAAGAAGTCATGCTGAAGCTGCACAGAATCTTAGTTCAGCCACATTTGCAATATTGGGTACAATTCTGGTCGGCACACTACCAGGAGGATGTGGAGGTTTTGGATAGGGTATAGAAGAGGCTTACCAGAATGTTGCCTGGTCTGGAGGGTATTAGCTATGAGGAGAGGTTGAACAAACCCAGACTGTTTTCACTGGAACGAAGGAGTTTGAGGGATGACCTGTTGAAGTTTACAAAATTATGTGTGGCATGGACAGAGTGGATAGTCAGGCATTTTCCCAGGTTGAAAAATTTAATTACTAGGGAACACATGTTTAAGGTGCGAGAGGGAAAGTTTAGAGAAGATGTGCAAGGCAAGTTTTTTTTACACAGAGGATTGTGAGTGCCTGTAATTGGGCTGCCTGGGGAGGTAGTCGTAGCTACAATAGCGACGTTTAAGAGGCATCTTGACGAATACATGAATAGCATGGGAATAGAGGGATATGGACCCTGGAAGTGCAGAAGGTTTAAGTTTTATAATAATAATCTTTATTAGTGTCACAAGTAGAATTACATTGCACTGCAATGAGGTTACTATGAAAATCCATGAATCTCCACATTCCGGCACCTGTTCGGGTACACAGAGGGAGAATTCAGAATATCCAAGTTACGTAACAGCACGGCTTTCAGGAATTGTGGGTGGAAACTGGAGCACCCCGAGGAAACCCACGCAGACACGGGGAGAACATGCAGACTCCACACAGAAAAGCCAGGAATGGAAACCGGGTCCCTGGTGCTGTGAAGCAATATTGCTAACTACTGTGCTGCCTCAGACAGGCATTATGATCGGTGCAGGCTGAAAGGGCCAATGGGCCTGTTCCTGTGCTGTACTGTGCAAACACAATGCATAAAAATGTTAAAAAGACAAGTCAAAAGACATTGGGCTGGATTCTCCGTCTGGGAGACTATGTGCTGACGCTAGCAGAGCATGTGTGGTCTTTAATGAAAGGAAAATTGGCATGAAACCCTCACCGATTTCAGTACCCGTGAGGGGCTAGCACCGGCACCGACTGAAACTCCCGCCGCCCGCACCATAAACAGATGGAGAATGGGCAGGTTGCGGGCCGCACATACGCACGGCTGACTAGTGAACCACTAGGTATGGGAAGAGAATTGGAAAAAAATGGAAACAACCCCCAAGTTAAATGAATATAAAATGAAAATGATGAGGACAATGTCAGAATTCAGCAGGGCAACAATGCCTGCAGTGCCCACATCCAGAAATGATTAAATAAAATAAAGAATGCTGCACAGTTTTCTCCATTTTTCATTCCTGTTGCTTTACCAGTAAAGCTGACAGCAAATTCTACACCGGATCTCTGCTATAAACACAGGAGGTTGTGATAAATTTGTTTGCCAAGCTAAATTCAGTTCCAGGAGTTATTACTTTGAGGGGTTATTACATCACAACTATTTTTCTGTAAAGTCACAAATATTTTTAATCGTTGATATTCAAAACAAGTGAAAACTTCAACTTCTACACGGTGGTATATTACCTGTCTGCACAATGCGAAACTGCGGAGCCAGCAGTAAGATGCTGCAGATCACAGTGAGAAGCTGAAACTCCATGATTTGGACAGAGTGGGTTGAGTTGTTTCACTGTTGATTTCTCGCTGTGACTCGTGACTTCAGTCTACTCCGGATCAGCGGAATCAAGTGGACTCTTCACCCTCTGATTGAAACTGGTACATTTATAGAGCGGGTGTTCCAGCCACTGCACTCAGTCTGACTCAGAGATGCACCAATGTGACTCCAACTGGAAAACAAGGCGTCAACCTTAACTACGTTATCTGTTTCTCAAACCAAAATAAAGTGCAGTCAGTGATGCATATAACTCCCACAATGTTTAATATCCCTGGTGCATGTTTTATAAGTTCCAAAATAATTTAAACAAATAGATATTTTTGTTCAATGCCATTAGGTATCTTGTTGGGCGCGATTTAATTGAAAGGTTTCTCAGTGTGGTCGCGAGCGGGAACTGTCGCGAGCTTCCCTACGCTCGACCTGGCGAGGTCATCACTGCTATAAAACATGAATTGGTCCACTTAACAAGGCCCTACAGGCTTCACGCCCCAAATGATGGTCCCGCCGACTGAGTAGCCAGGACTGTGCCCGCCAGCCCCTGCTACAAGAGAGAGCAACACCTAAACTACTCCTGCACAGCCAACCCTACTCAGCTTGCAGCCATGCTGCCGAGACAACCAGTCCTATGATTCGGGGCTGCCGATCTGGGCAGATTATTGAATGTGGTCGAGGCCAGGTGGGATAGCCTGTTCCGACGAGGGTCTCTGAGGGTCAGCCACAGGGCAGCCAGCATCGCCTGGGAGGCAGCGACAGTGGCAGTCAGTCAGGGTGTATGACCAGGGAGACCGGTACCCCGTGCCGTAAGAAGATTAACGACCTGCACCGGGCCTCATGGATTGGCACTGGACCCTGACCCCAATCCCATGAGAGTGTGCCTGGCACCGCTCCCATCCAACAGTGTTCCGTCCCCCCAGCCCACCCATGTGCAGCACTGCCAACATCCCCCCCGGACCTCCCCATCGCCCCCCACCCCTACTCCCCCCTCCCCACCCACACTCCCAATCCCTTCCCAGCACCCCCCGTACTCCCCATTCCCCCCAAAATACGAGCCCATTTCCTCCTCTGAAAACCCCCACACCCCCTCAGGCCCCCTCCCACTCTCGTGCTGAACCACGCGTCCAGGTAACGATGCCCCCTCTGTGTCCCCGCAAGAGAAATTAGCGCACAACAGACGGGAGAGGGCCTAGATGGGCGGCGTGGTGCTAGACACACAGAGTTCTCAACCCCTACAAGGAACAGACCTGGAGGTCACGGGGTGGCCGAGGACAGATCTGTCACCAACCTAGATGTTTTCATACGGCGCAGAGGTGAGGGTCCATCAGCCGACATCCAGCTGAACTGTCGCATGTGAGTTAATACCATACAGAATGGCCCATCCCTCCCAGTGAGCACATGTCCAATCCCCAGCGGGATCCTCATGTGACGGTGCCACCCATCTGGAGTAGTTTCCTCCACACTCCCCCCCCCCATCTCCCATGGGAACACCTCGGAGGAAAGCTTCGAGGAAGCCACCATCGGTGCGTTACAGCTGTCATCCCCACCCTCCAGTAGTATTGGACAGGCTTCTGGGGCACATTCTGGTGAACACCACACAGTTGCTGATGCACATCAGATGAAGGCAGGAACGCCCAGGCGAGTCAGCAGTCGGAGGTCTGCTGGATCCTGGGACCGAGCTGGGTCTCAGTCAGATGCTGGTTTACCCGGAGCTGATGCAGGTGCTAGGGTGCGGCCTTGAGATTCAGAGCGGGTGTCAGTGACCAACCAGCAGGCCTAAAGCTGAATTTATTTTTAATTTATTTACAGGATGTGGGCGTTGCTGGTTAAGCCAGAATTCATTGCCAATTCCTCGTTGCCTTTTAGAAGGTGGTGATGAGTTGCCATGTTGAACCGCTGCAGTCCTTGAGGTGTAGATACACTCACTGTGCTGTTAGGGAGGGAGATTGGAGGCGTGACAGTGGCTATGGGTGCAGGAGATGGTGCCAGCAATGCACATCACCGAGGTCACATTGCTAGGGTGGTGACCGCAGTGGACTGCAGTGAGTGCTCAAGTCCTGGAATCATCCTGAGGCGTAGAAGTTCAGGGCTGCGGTGTCCTAGACAGCCACGGGAGTAGGTCTCCTCCTCCCCAACATGGTGCCAAGTCCGCGAGGACATGGCACAGGTGCTGCAATATCCCCTTGTTGAGGTAGAGCCTCCTGCAGCACACACCATCCGTCAGTTGTCGAAAGACCAGGGACGTCTGTATATCTTGGGTTGTCGCAGACCTCCCCCTCTGGGTCCCCCCCTGGCCTGTTGGGTGGTTGGGTCTGCAGGGTGTGGGACGGGACCCTGCACATGGACCACCATGTTGTGCCTCTGTCGATGCTGCTGCTGCTGCTATCTTCTCCACTGTCTGCCCGCCTGGTCTGCCAGCAATACCACTAGGGCAGCTTTCACAAGGTGCAAGATATTTCCCATCCTGTCCAATATCTGTAAGGAATTGGGAGAGGGTACGGGACTGACAACCAGCTGTGTCTCCCACCATGGGACACTCCAGTCCCCCCATTGCTCCCGCTACCACATCTTGGCCTTGCACTCCTGGCTGCAGTGGGGGCTCCTGCTCACCGGACCCCAGACATTATTCCCCAGACACCCAAGTTTAGCGATACTTAACGACATGACACTTTATCAACCCTTCCTCATTACATAATACTAAATCAAAAATAGCCTACTCCCTGGTCCCTTCCACGGTGCACAAACCCATCCTCTGAATGCGGAGCTGTTATGGAGCCAACCAGGGAGTAGGCTATTTTTGATTTAGTATTATGTAATGAGGAAGGGTTGATAAAGTGTCTTGTCGTTAAGGATCCTCTTAACGTTAAGGATCCTGGGGGATGCCCAGAGGCTGTAAGAGCTGAAAATGCTCGAGGAGGAGGAAACTGCAGCAGCGGAATGTGCAGCAGTGTAGCGTACCACAGACGGACAGGTGGCAGCTGCTCAGGATAGGGAGTGAGGCACCCAAAAGGCCGAGGAGGAGCTGCCAAGGAGGCGCTACATGAGACCTCATGTGTACAGACATCCCATGTCATTCGAGGACCTGCTGACCGGGTATGCTGTTAAAGACTCCAACTGAGTAGGGAAACAGTGCAACACATCTGCCAGATCATGGCACACCTGGCACCGCGAGGGCATGGGGTAGACACCCGCTCCCGGTAGCCATCGAGGAGATGGTCGCCTTGAACCTTTGCGCGACAGGGCCCTCCCAGGCGCCGAGTGGGGACCTGCCTGGGATCTCACAGAGCTCAGTGCGCAGGGGCATCTGCACCGATAGGGAGCCCAGCCTACCCACAAAGTCTACCAATTCCAACCCCCTCCCACAACGTTCTCCCATTTCCCCCTGCAGCCCCCCCCCTCCCCCCCCCCCCCCCACCCCCCTGGACAGTCCAGGCCAGCCCATCCGTCACACCCATCTGACAGAGGATTGAGGCAGGTTGTAACAATGGTAACAGGTGTTTAATGTGAACAAATATTCACAGATTTGTCTCTAGCCCTGTAACTAAACTGTG
Organism: Scyliorhinus canicula; assembly: GCF_902713615.1. Lineage (NCBI taxonomy): Eukaryota > Metazoa > Chordata > Chondrichthyes > Carcharhiniformes > Scyliorhinidae > Scyliorhinus > Scyliorhinus canicula. Next base: position 121,502,329 of record NC_052150.1, read on the forward strand.
CCTTGCACCTGTGCCTTGGTGGTTCCCCAGATAGCACAGCAAGAGTGGAGGTGGCCTGCTGCGATCAGAGTGGTTTGGGGGTGAGGGTGGTGTGTGGAGATGGTTTTGGGGGTAGGGTGGACACATGTGTCATGGGGAACCGCAACTAAGCGGGGTCCCACTTTTTCACCCCGGCCGGACTCCACCTCGACAACCTCCTTTTTGTCCGGACCACCGACCAAATCCAGGGCCCTCTGCTCTGCCATGGTGAGGAGCCACAGGTCTGGCAGTCCCACCCCTCTCTTCTCCTGCTCCCGTCGGTTGTGTGCGGCCCTCTCGGGGGCGGGCGGGGGGGGGGAACAGAAGACGACAGTGTTGGACAGTCTGACTTATACAGCCCAGGGAGTGGGCAGTTAGTCGCAATGTCCAGGGCGCCCGGCCATGGCGGCATGTATGGGTACCGGCATGTGGGGTAGGGTGGGGGTTCGACCAGCTTGGGTTTGTTGGGGTGGTAGGGTTATGAGTGTGTGGGATGGAGGTTCGTGACAGGGACACAATGCTGCCTATTCACCCTGGTCACCCTGAAGAGGTGGTGCTGTTTTTTTCTGCACTGCTGGCTGGTCTGGACTACGTTGCCCACGCCGCTGACCACCTCTGCACCCAGGCACGGTGAACAGCTGCAGCTGGCAGCCTCCTTCCTGGGCCGGGTACAGGTCATCCTCCTCTCTTCCACGCCATCAGGAGGGCCTCCAGCTTGGCGTCCGTGAACCTTGGTGCTCCTCTCCTCGCTGCTATCTTGTTGGCTGGGATGGTGTGCGTGGGGAGTGAAGTGTGTATATGCGCCTGCAGCTTGTCAGCCTCCTGAGTGTCAATCTCAAAACCAGTGAATCCACACCATTTATTATTAGAATCGATTGCTCTCCATGTGGCATTGGTGCTAGCCTCTCAACGGTAACACAATTGGTCCAGGGGTGGCGTCAGTTTTGCCATCGTGAAAGTCCACAAATTCTACGTTGGCGGCAACACAGGTCTCAGAAACGGAGAATCCCACCGGGTAGATTTAAAACAGTGACGAGGAGGTACTACTTCTCACAGAGGGTGGTGAATGTTTGGAACACGATGCCCCATAGTGCCCCATAGTGCGGTGGAGGGAGATAGATACATTTCTGGTAAAAACTTTTTTAAAATAAATTTAGAGTACCTAATTATAGTTTTTCCAATTATGGGGCAATATAGTGTTGTCAATCCACATACCCTGCAGATCTTTGGGCTATGGGGGTGAAACCCACACAGACTTGGGGAGAATGTAAAAACTCCACACAGACAGTGAACATGTGATAAAGGGATATGGGGAACAGGCAGGGAGGTGGATGATGTGTTAGGCACTTTGGATTTGTGAAGCAGACATAGGCCACCAACACTGAAGATGGTTCAACACTATTTTATTAACTCTTATAAAATATAGACATAGTATGTGGGTTTACACGATGCTAGATTAACTGGAGACCTGTGCCTGTCCGAACCAGTTGAATCACTCAGCACGTGGTGAGAGTCTGTACTGTAACTGATAAGCTCTTGTGCTCCTGAGAGGCAGCATCCTGAATGAACGGGAAAAGTGATGCCCTCTGTCTTTGTAGAGAGTGTGTTCTAACTGGTGATTGGCTGCGGTGTTTGTGCATGTTGATTGGTCCTAGTATATGTCCATCAGTGTGTGTGTCTGCACCATGATATGCTGGTGTATATTATGACATCCCCCCTTTTAAAAATAATTGATGTGAATGTGTGACAATAAATAGTGTGGGTGTGTGAAGAATGTTCCTAACTACATGTGAGGTGCAAAGACATATGTACAGATCTATATACAGGAAAACGAAGCTATAGGGAAGGTGCCTGGTGCAGATAGTTAGTATGCAACAAATTGAACAAGAACAGTGCTATATACAAACCAATAGAAAACAATTGAACAAGGAAGGAAACTTCTCAGAGTCCATAAATTTGCAAAGTTCATAAATTCAGCCTCTGAGGTGGGCGACGAATTCTGGTTGACCGCCTCAAGGGTGGGTCGAGAGCCACCAGGTCAGGAGCTGGGTGGGCTGCAACACAGTCAGGGGGAGGCAGAGTGACAGGAAGCTTTGCACAGTCCATGGCAGGGTCAGCAGAGGGGCTGGGTGGGCTGCAGCACAGTCAGGGGGAGGCAGAGTGACCGGAAGCTTTGCACAGTCCATGGCAGGGTCAGCAGAGGGGCTGGGTGGGCTGCAGCACAGTCAGGGGGAGGCAGAGTGACAGGAAGCTCTGCACAGTCCATGGCAGGGTCAGCAGAGGGGCTGGGTGGGCTGCAGCACAGTCAGGGGGAGGCAGAGTGACCGGAAGCTCTGCACAGTCCATGGCAGGGTCAGCAGAGGGGCTGGGTGGGCTGCAGCACAGTCAGGGGGAGGCAGAGTGATCGGAAGCTCTGTACAGTCCACGGCAGGGTCAGCAGAGGGGCTGGTTGGGCTGCAGCACCGTCAGGGGGAGGCAGAGTGACCGGAAGCTCTGCACAGTCCATGGCAGGGTCAGCAGAGGAGCTGCTCGGAGGATCCCGTGATGACTGTGGAACAAGGTGAAGGGCACGCCGATTGCGGCACCGAATGGATTCATCTGGTAACCGAACCAGGAAGGAGGAGGGGGCCACCTGCCTGAGGACAACAGCAGTTGCAGACCAGCCACCATCCGGGAGATGAATGCGAACCTTGTCGTTCGGCTGGATGTCGGGGAGATCAGCAGCACATGTGTCGTGTGTCGCCTTTTGCTGCGCCTGAGACGTCTGCATCCTGTGAAGCACTGGAACATGATCAAGATTCGGGGTGTGAATCGACGGCACCATCGTCCTCAGGGTGCCATTCATTAACAACTGTGCGGGCGACTGCCCAGTGGAGAGCGGGGCGGAGCGATAGGCCAACAGAGCGAGATAGAAGTCAGATCCGGCATCGGAGGCCTTGCAGAGTAGTCTCTTGACTATGTGAACACCCTTTTCTGCTTTGACATTGGACTGAAGGTACAGGGGACTGGGTGTGACATGTGCGAAGTTGTACTGCCGGGCGAAGCTGGCCCATTCCTGGCTGGTGAAGCAGGGGCCATTGTCCAACATCACTGTGAGCGGGATGCCATGCCGGGCAAATGTCTCTTTGCACGCCCGAATGACAGCGGATGAAGTGAGGTCGTGCAACCTGATGACCTCCGGGTAGTTTGAGAAGTACTCTATAATTAATACATAGTCCCTACCCAATGAGTGGAACAGGTCGATGCCCAACTTGGTCCAGGGCGATGTGACCAACTCATGGGGCATCAGAGGCTCCCGTGGTTGGGCCAGCTGAAAACGCTGGCAGCTGGAGCAGTTGATTACCGCATTGGCAATGTCATCGTTGATTCCCAGCCAATACACAGCTTCCCTGGCCCTGCGGCAACATTTTTCAATGCCCAGATGGCCCTCGTGCAGCTGTTCCAGGACCAGCTGGTGCATGATGTGCGGGATCACAATGCGGTCTAGCTTCAGGAGAACCCCATCAACGACTGCCAGATCATCTCGAACATTGTAAAACTGCGGGCATTGGCCCTTGAGCCACCCATCCGTCATGAGGCGCATGACACGCTGTAGTAGGGGGTCAGACGCTATCTCACGGCGAATTTGTACCAGGTGTGCATCCGATGCAGGCAAGTGGGAGGCTGTGAACTGAACTTGGGCGTTGACCTGGCAAACAAACCCTTCAGGATCGCATGGAGTGGTGACTGACCTGGAGAGGGCGTCGACAATGATAAGGTCCTTGCCAGGGGTATAAAGAATTGGAAATCATACCTCCGGAGCCTGAGCAGAATGCGCTGGAGGCGAGGCATCGTTCAAATCCCTTCTGAATTATATTGACGAGCGGACGATAGTCGGTCTCGACAGTAAACTGGGGAAATCCATAAACACAGTCGTGGAACGTCACGACACCAGTCAGAAGGCCGAGACACTCCTTATCTATTTGCACGTAACGCTGTTCCATGGGGGTCATTGCCCGTGACGCATACACAACGGGGGCCCATGACGAGGCCTCATCACTCTGCAGAAAACGGCTCCAATGCCAGACTGACTGGCGTCTGTAGAGATTTTTGTTTCCTTTGCCGGATCAAAGAAGGCCAGAACTGGGGCCGTGGATAGCTTGGTCTTCAGTTCCCTCCACTCGAGCTCATGGGCAGGGAGCCATTGGAAGTTCGTTGTCTTCCGGACCAGGTTCCTGAGAGCCGTGGTATGCGAGGCGAGGTTGGGAATGAACTTTCCTAGGAAATTTGCCATTCCCAAAAGCCGGAGGACCGCTTTCTTGTCCTCGTGCGTTTTCATGGAAGCAATTTTGTCCACATCCGGCCGCACACCCAAATGGGAAATGTGGTCACCCAGGAATTTGATGTCTGACTGGGTGAAAGAGAATTTAGCTCTATTGAGGCAGAGGTCATGCTCGTGTATGCGTTTGAAGACACGCTTGAGGCGACTGATGTGCTCCTGCGGGGTGGTGGACCAGATTATTATGTCATCGACGTAGACACGAACACCTTCGATTCCCTCCATCATCTGTTCCATTTTTCTGTGAAATACCTCGGACGCCGAGATGATCCCAAATGGCATTCGGTTGTAGCAGTATCTGCCAAAGGGCGTATTGAATGTGCACAGCTGTCTGCTAGATTCATCCAGCTGGATTTTCCAGAAGCCTTTTGAGGCGTCGAGTTTTGTGAAGAGTTTGACATGGGCCATTTCACACGTGAGTTCCTCACGCTTGGGAATCGGGTAGTGCTCCCTTTTGATTAAGATCCTTAGGATCTATGCAAATCCTTAGTTCACCGGACGGTTCTTCACACAGACCATGGAACTCACCTAGTCGGTCGGTTCCGGAGATAGCCCCTTGATCCTGGAGGTCTTGGAGCTGTTGCTTGAGGCGGTCCTTAAGGGGAGCTGGGACCCTGCGAGGTGCGTGTACCACAGGCGTGGCATTTGGCTTGAGTAGAATCTTGTATGTATACGGGAGCGTGCCCATGCCCTTAAAGACCTTGTGGTACTGTTGGATGATGGAGTCGAGTTGCGCCCCGAAGTCGGTGTCAGGAGAGGCAGACACATCGATGGGAGAGAGAGAGTGAACCCTCTGCACCAAGTTCAGCAGCTTACATGCCTGTGCACCAAGCAAGGAGGCTTTCGAGGAGGCAACGATCTCGAAGGATAGTACAGCTGTGTGAGCGCGATGCGTCACCTCCAGTTGGCAGGAGCCACTGGCAGCAATGGCATTCCCGTTGTAATCAAGCAGTTGGCATGCAGATGGCAGAATGGCAGGCTGGACACGAAGGCTGCAAAGGTCAGACCACGCAATGAGATTGGCGGAGGCACCGGTGTCCAGGCAGAACCTTACTCGGGACCGGTTGACCGTAAGGGTGGCACACCACTCATCATCCGGATCAATGCTGTGTATCAGAATGGGCTTGGTGCTGCGCTTTGGAGACATCCTGTGCTTTGTTATGATGCCGACTTGAAAAGGGGCTTGCAGGTCATCGCTGTCAAAGTCGGGGGACACGTCTGGGACAGGCTCGTTGATTGTGGGCTGAATAGCCCAGACATCCCTGCGAGGCTGGCTGGATCGTCGGAAACTAGCAAGCTGAGTCGACCTCCATAAAGCAGCATAGTGGCCAAGTTTGCCACACTGCAAACATCGTTGGGACTTAGTGGGACATTGCCGCTTTAAGTGGGAGGAGCCACAGTTGCCGCACGCCATTGCGTCAGTGCGTTTGTTATGCCACCGCGCATGCGCGGTGTGATCCAGCGTGGTCCGTGCCTGCGCAGTACGTTCTTCGACATCGCCATGTTCGTTGCATCCAAGCGTGGGAGCCCGCGAAAAGCGCGTAAAATGGCCACCTTCATCCAGGCTTAGGCCCTGGAGCGATTTGATGACCTGGACCCATTTTGCCTTGTGGGGAGCTTGCCGCGCCGTTTCAGCGGCCTGGATGCGGGAATATTGCGTGGAGGCGTGCTAATGGAACACGCAGGTCTCAATGACAGTGGACAGGGTGAGCTGCTTGACCTTAAGAAGTTACTGGCGAAGGGGGTCCGACTGTACACCAAAAACTATCTGGTCGCGTATAATGGAGTCAGAGGTGGACCCGTAGTTGCAGGACTGCGCAAGGACACGGGGGTGGGAGATAAAGGACCGGAAAGGTTCGTCCTTAGCCTGTAAGCGCTGCTGAAAGATGTAGCGCTCGAAGCTCTCGTTTATCTCAACCTCGCAGTGGCTGTCGAACTTTAGGAGGACTGTCTTGAACTTAGATTTACCTTCCCCGTTGGCGAAGGTGAGCGAGTTAAAGATGTGGCGGGCAGGTCCCCGGCTGTGGAGAGGAAGAGAGCTTTCTTCAGTGCGTCCGAGGCAGCTTCCAGGTCCATAGCGTTGAGGTATAGCTGGAAGCGCTGTTTAAAAATCTTCCATTTGGAGCCCAGGTTGCCGGTAATGTGGAGCGGCGGCGGCAGGCGAACGCTGTCTGTACTGCAGGATGGCTGAAGACTGGTGGAATGCTGATCACTGGAAGGTAGGTCTCAGAAGTTCTAACATCCCTCAATTACTGGTACCATGACGAAAGGGAAAATGCTGGAAAATCTCAGCAAGTCTAGCAGCATCTGTAGGGAGAGAAAAGAGCTAACGTTTCGAGTCCGATGACTCTTTGTCAAAGCTAACAGTCAGAGAATGTGGGGAATATTTATACTGTGGAGTGAGAATGAAAGATGAGTCATAGCCACAGAAACCCAGGGAAACCAGGTGCTAATGGCCACAGATACCAAGGAGAAAGAGTGATAATGGCAGTCCCCAGAGAGGACAAAAGATGTGAAAGGCCAAACAACAGGGAAACTAACATCAGAGGATGCACTATAGGTGTGGGGGGAGGAGAAGGGGGAAGCAAACAGAAGAAAGGTACAGGAAAGGTGGATAAGATTGGGGGGGGGGGGGGGGAATTAAATGTATATTAAGAAAGAAAGAAATGGTAGAAGACAGTTAAAATGAAATGAAAACAAATGGGTCGAGGTGGGGCTGATCATCTGAAGTTGTTGAATTCGATGTTCAGGCTGGAAGGCTGTAGCGTGCCTAACTGGAAGATGAGATGTTGTTCCTCCAGTTTGCGTCATGCTTCACTGGAACATTGCAGAAGGCCAAGAACAGACATGTGGGCATGGGAGCAGGGTCTTATGTTAAAATGGCAAGCAACAGGAAGGTCAGGATCCTGAATGCGCACAGACCGAAGATGCTCAGCAAAGCGATCACCCAGTCTGAGTTTGGTCTCTCGATATAGAGGGGACCACATTGGGAGCAGCGAATGCAGTTCATCAAATTGGAAGAGATGCAAGTGAAAGGCTGCTTAACCTGGAATGAGTGTTTTGGAACTGGAATGTTAAGCATGGAAGAGGTAAAGGGGCAGGTGTTACACCTTCTGCGATTGCATGGGAAGGTGCAATGGGTGATGGGAGAGGTACCATGATGTACCATCATGGTATCATGATGTGGTACCATGATGTGTTGGGCACTTTGGATTTGTGAAGCAGACATAGGCCACCAACACTGAAGATGGTTCAACACTATTTTATTAACTCTTATAAAATGCTACACATACTATAACTGTGGGTTTACACGATGCTAGATTAACTAGAGACCTGTGCCTGTCCTAACCAGTTGAATCACTCAGCACGTGGTGAGAGTCTGTACTGTAACTGATAAGCTCTTGTGCTCCTGAGAGGCAGCATCCTGAATGAGCGGGAAAAGTGATGCCCTCTGTCTTTGTAGAGAGTGTGTTCTAACTGGTGATTGGCTGCGGTGTTGGTGCATGTTGATTGGTCCTAGTGTATGTCCATCAGTGTGTGTGTCTGCACCATGATATACTGGTGTATACTATGACAGTGGATTTGAGACCTGGAAGAGATCAGCCATGATCTGATTGAATGGCAGAGCAGGCTCAATGGGTTGAATTGTCTACTTCTGCTCCTAATTCCTATGTTCCTATGTCCCCGGTGCCAGGGCTCAGCCCCACGGGTGTTCGGGTGTTGGCCACTGGGTCCTAGGTGTTGCCTCCTGCAGTGTTCAGGCACAGTGTCCAGGCATCACGCTCTGATTCGGATGCTGGACAATAACCCCCACATGCTACATGGTTCGCCTACCCACGGGAAACCACTTGGGATGTGTGGAGTGCTCACACGATTGCCAATTCCCAATTCGCTATAGTCTTCAGCCGTATGGCCAGAGGCCTCCACCGTCAGTGGGGGTTATGGGTGGTCGGTGGAGGTTGGGGATTCCCCCGAACAAGACCACATGGGCCATGGGTTGGCATGACAGAGTTCTGGTCACTGAGACAGCTCTCTCCCTCTCTCCCCCTCCTCCGCCCACCAAGCCCATGGGCGGCCAACCCCCTGCTCCGTATCGCCCCCCCCCCCCCAACCCACCCCACCCCTCCACCGATGGCAGCTCACCCTGACAGAGGCTGGACACGGGGACTCTCCTGCCCCACTGAGCACCATGGCAGCAACTCCAGTGTCCTGACCTCTTTGCCTAAGATCGAATCTCGAATCCTCGGATCCCCACAGCAGCCCTTCTGCCAGGTTCACATTTTTAAAAAAGTGTATGTGGTGAACGTACTTCACCTAATGCATGAGCTGTCTGTACTATCTGTATAATGATGTGATCCATGACCTGGAAGTGATGATACGGGCTACTTCCAGGTACTGTACTGAAACCCCGGTGGGCTCCACCTTTGTCTCCGCCCTCACCGGGGCCATATATAGTCCGGCCGCCTGTGGGTGGCCCTCATTTGTACAGCCGACTCTGGAAGGCGAGTTCATGGATATTAAAGCCGAATGTTCACTCGTTCTCATGGTCTCACAGTGAATTGACAGTACAACAATTTAATATCCATCGACAGCATCATGGAAGCCGCTCTAAAGCCAGATAGGCTCGAACTTGTTGCGCGCGCGTCAGAAGCCAAGGAGATCTTCGAACATTGGCTCCGCTGCTTCGAGTCCTACCTCGGCTCCTTCACAACGCCTCCCACTGAAACCATCAAACTACTACTCCTCCATGCTCGGGTGAGCCATCGAATCTCCGTGATGATCGAGTAAGTGGCCACGCACGAGGCGGCACTCGCAACCCTCAAGGCGCATTTCATGAAGCCTGTAAACGAAGTGTACGCCTGACATCTCCTGATGACTCACCGTCAACGCGCTGGGGAATCACTAGATGAGTACCTGGAAAAACTGACCCTACTCGCGAGGAACTGCAGCTATCGGGATGTGACGGCCGAGGAGCACATGAACCTACAGATCCGGGACACCTACGTGGCTGGGGTCCGATCGAACTACATCCGGCAGCGATTGCTGGAAAAGGGGACCACTGACCTGCGGGACACGGTAAAGCTTGCGACCTCATTAGAGATGGCCTACCAGAACCTCAGTGTTTTCCCCGCGGACCCGGCAAACGCCTCGCGGATGCCATCGTCGCAACCCCCGTTGGACCCGACTACGTCATAGGCCTGTGCCGTGCAGCTTCCAGTCCAACCCGGGGAACCGCAGTACTACTTCTGCGGTCAGGGTCAACGCCCCCGGCAGTGTTGCCCAGCCCGCACAGCGACGCGCAGTGACTGTGGGAAAAAGGGACACCGCCAGATTCTGTCTGGGCTGACCTAAAGCCCAGAAATCGAACACTCACCAGGCCCGCCTGTGGACTCATAGGCCAGCAGACCCCACAACGTGGCTGTGTACCTGACCGGAACGCCCCCTTCAGACACGTCATCAGCCTTGTGCGACTCATGGGGGCCGCCATCTTGCCTGCCAGCTCCAACACCGACCGACACGTGCGACCCATGGGGGTGGCCATCTTGGTCGCCATCTTCGACCCGGCCCGACACATGCGACTCGTGGGGACGGCCATCTTGGTCACCATCTTCGACCCAGCCCGACACGTGCGTCTCATGGGGGGTGGCATTTTGTGACCCTGACACAGCCGGCCACGCTGGCTACTCACAGCTGGGTGCAATTACCCTTGACCAGTCGCAGCCGAAGCACTTGAAAAACTCAATGATGGTCGTCCGGGTCAACGCAACGAGACCCCCTGCCTTTTCGACTCTGGGAACATGGAGAGCTTTCTTCACCAGGACACGGTAAGGCGCTGATCCCTTCCCATATACCCCGCATTCCAAACCATCTCCCTTGCCTCCGGATCCCATTCGGTCCAGATCCGGGGGTACTGTATCGTTAACCTCGCGATGCAGGGCTCGAGTACGCTCGTTTTAAGTTGTACATCCTCCCTCATCTCTGCGCCCACCTACTGCTTGGATTAGACTTCCAATGCAGTCACCGAAGCCTGACCCTACAGTTCGGCAGACCCTTGCCCCAATCACGGTATGCAGCCTCACGACCCTCAAGGTCTCCCCCCGCTTCGCTCTTTGCGAACCTCACTCCTGATTGTAAGCCCATCGCCACTAGTAGAAGGCGGTACAATTCCCAAAATATGGCTTTTATCAAGTTGGAGGTCCAGCGACTGTTGAGTGAAGGGATCATCGAGGCCAGCAACAGCCCCTGGAGAGCGCAAATGGTGGTTGTCCGGACCGGGGAAAAGAATCGGATGGTTGTAGACTACAGCCAGACTATTAACCGGTTCACGCAACTGGATGCATACCCCCTCCCCCGCATCGCAGAGATGGTCAACCAGATCGCACAGTACCGTGTGTTGTCAACGGTCAATCTGAAGTCGGCCTACCTCCAGCTCCCAATCCGCCTGGAAGAACGTCACTACACTGCTTTTGAAGCAGCCGGCCAACTATTCCACTTCCTCAGGGTCCCCTTCGGCGTCACTAACGGGGTCTCGGTCTTTCACAGAATGATGGACCGAATGGTGGACCAGTACGGTTTGCGGGCTACATATCGGACTTGGACAATGTCACCATCTGCGGCCATGATCAGCAGGACCATGACACCAACCTTCAGAGGTTCGTCCAGGCCGCCCAATCCCTCAACCTCACATACAACAAAAAGGTATGTTTTCCGCACTACACCACTGGCCACACTCGGCTACGTCGTGGAGAACTGAGTCCGAGAGCCCGATCCCGACTGTAGGCGCCTCCTTACGGAACTCCCCCCTCCCTACAGCCTCAAGGCCCTCAAACGATGCCTGGGGCGGTTCTCCTACTACGCCCAGTGGGTCCCCAACTATGCGGATAAAGCCCACCCACTTATTCAAACCACCAATTTTCCTCTGACGGATGAGGCCCGCTCGACCTTCAGCCGCATCAAGGCCAATATCACCAAGGCCGCTAAGCACGCGGTGGACGAGTCCATCCCCTTTCAGGTAGAGAGCGATGCGTCACACGCTGCACTGGCTGCCACACTCAACCAGGTTGGCAGGCCAGTAGCATTCTTCTCCAGAACCCTCCACGCTTCCGAGATCCGACACTCCTCGGTCGAAAAGGAAGCACAAGTGGAAGCCGTATGGCACTGTAGGCACTACCTAGCCGGTAGGAGGTTCACCCTTGTCACCAAACAGCAGTCAATCACCTTCATGTTTGACAACGCACAACGAGACAAAATAAAAAATGACAAAATCCTGAGGTGGAGGATCGAACTATCCACCTACATTTACGATATCAAGTATTGTCCTGGGGAGATCAACGAACTCCCGATTGTCGACAAGTATTTCCGTTTCCCCTTCGCTGTCCCCTGCCCCAACATCACCTCTGCCACTGTGATAAAGGCACTGCACAGCATCTTTACACTGTTCTGTTTCCCTGCTTACACCCACAGCAACCGAGACACATTGTTCACATCAGTACCTTCTCAGTAAAGGCATCGCCTCGAGCAGGACGAGCTATAACCTGCAGGGAAACGGACAGGTGGAGAGGGAGAACGCGATGGTATGGGAGGCCGTCCTTCTGGCCCCATGGTCTAGAGGTCTCCCGTCCCCTCGCTCGCAGGACGTCCTCCCCCATGCCCTCCACTCCATTAGATCACTCCTCTGCACAGCCACAAACGAGACCCCTCACGACCGCTTGTTTCTTTTCCCCAGGAAGTCCATCTCTGGGGTCTCGCTTCCATCTTGTCTGACAACTCCAGGACCTGTCCTTCTCCGGAGGCACATGAGGAGCCATAAGACCGACCCCCTGGTCGAGAGGGTCCAGCTGCTGCACGCCTACATCGCGCACCAGGACGGATGGCAAGATACGGTCTCCCTACGAGATCAAGTGCCAGCTGGGTCCCCTGCCAATGCGCCCCCCTCCCTGCTGCCTACAGCCACCCCCTGCATCCCTTACACCCCCTGGGTCTTCCGTCTTGGCCCGCACTGGCACTGCCGCCACCCGCCACCCTCTTGCCTAGCCCCACCCCCGAACCATCTCCGACACGCCGGACTGAGGCTCAAGCTCCAGACACTAACTCCCCAGAGTCATCATCTGCAACGACGGTGCCCGCCGCATCGCCAGAACTGAGGAGATCTAAAAGATCGATCCGGCCTCCAGACAAACTGAAACTCTAATGACCCCACGTCACCCCCGCTGGACTTGATTTTTTCAGCAGGGGGTGAATGTGGTGAATGTACTTCACCTAATGCATGAGCTGTCTGTACTGTCTCTATAATGATGTGTCCCATGACCTGGAAGTAATAATACGGGCTCCTTCCAGGTACTGTACTGGAACCCCGGTGGGCTCCGCCTCTATCTCCGCCCTCACCGGGGCCATATATAGTCCGGCCGCCTGTGGGTGGCACTCATTTTTACAGCCGACTCTGGCAGGCGAGTTCATGGATATTAAAGCCTAATGTTCACTCATTCTCATGGTCTCACAGTGAATTGACGGTATAGCAGTGTACTAATCAGCTCCCATGTGACCACCTTTTGGGAGGGCATGAGGTCACAGGGGGTTGTTAGATAGGGGGTCGCTCCTGTTAATTGTATGGAGATTGGGCTTCAGTGGTGATTGGTGGTTTGTCTCCACGCTATGGCGGGATCCTGATTTCACCAACAGGTGACAGGGGCACAGTGCTGGCTACTCACCCTGGTCACTCTGAGGAGGTGGTGCAGTTTTTTTCGCGGGCCAGTTAGATGGCAAACAGATTGGCCCCTCACACGGTTCTTGATTTTGGTCTCTGCCATGATTTAACGGGCTTGTCGCGCTCTCGCTTAAGTCCAGCACAGCCATTAAATTATGCCTGTTAAGTGTGGCAGCATTTCTCGGCCTCAAATTTATTCAATTAATAAATAACCATGTCATATAACTTAGCAACACTACAAGCACAATCACAATGGGAAATCAAGTTGATTCAAAACACGTTTTGGGACTCTGGTGGTCCCGTCAGAAGACAGGAGTGGAGTGGACAATGTTCCCAATGGAACCATCTACTTTAAAGACTGTAGATACCAGGTTAAATGAAATGCTGATCTCTAGACTGATAGATTGATTTTGAGTAACATATTCAAGAAATATTAGAGAAATGGGAGTAAATGGAGTGAATACAGATCAGCCATGGGCCATATGAATGCAGAACATGAATGATCTATTACAGAATCCTTAAAAACATGGTAGCATAGTGGTTAGAACTGTTGTTTCACAGCACCAGGGACCCGGGTTCAATTGCCGGTTTGGGTCACTGTCTGTGCGGAGTCTGCACGTTCTTCCCGCATCTGTGTGGGTTTCCTCTGGGAGCTCCGGTTTCCTCCCACAAGTCCTGAAAGACGTGCTTGTTAGGTGAATTGGACATTCTGAATTCTCCCTCTGTGTACCCGAACAGGCGCCGGAATGTGGTGACTAGGGGCTTTTCATTGTAACTTGATTGCCATGTTAATATCAGCCTACTTGTGACCCTTTTAAAGATTATTATTAGTAAACTAAAACCTTCTGCACTTCCAGCCTCCAAATCCCTCTATTCCCATCCTATTCATTTATTCGTCAAGATGTTTCTTAAATGTTGCTATTGTAGCTACGACCACCTCCCCTGGCAGCGCGTTCCTTAGGGAGGAGAAGAAGCTGGTGCACAGTCCGAGCCAAACACCCAGGTTGTCGTAGTCAATATTTTCCCCGCTTCTGGACTGTGATAGAAAGATTCAAACATGATTGTTAGGTAAGAAAAACTAAGCTTTATTTACGGACTACAACTGCTAGCTATTGTCAAAGTTCCAAGATCCCTGTGTAACCTAGTGGCCAGATATCGTTACCTAATTTATTGTTTAAAGCAGCGCTGCAGCCAATCTTCGAATATTACGTTCTTGAGAAGGGGTTTTCTAAACACATGAAAAATAGACGGGAATTGCCGCTAGTTTTATCTAAAGTTTGTCCCATAATGTCAGTAAAATGTGCCCCTGGCAAAAATAATGCTCAAAAATTTTTTTCTGGTACCAAATCAAATTGGAGGGTCCTTGACCCCAAAATAAATTACTGACAGGGTCCCTGACCCCAAAACTTAATCAAAGGGTCCCTGACCCCAAATTTATTGACAGCCTGTATAAATCTGATCCGGATGGAAAACGAGATCAACAAGGTCCCTGACCTGCGGCTAATCACAATCGGGTCCCTGACCCCAAAATTACTCACAGTCAAATTTAGATTTGAGAACCGTCACCTGTTTAGTTACGTCCGTCAGGGATGAGGGGTCGCAGCACAGATCCGAGAGAGAGAGAGACCAAGGTTAATCTTACCTTGTGCCGGCGTCTGTCTCTGTACTCCGGTCGTGGCCTTGATCACTTTTTCTCAGTCCCTCACGGAAGATCACTCAGGATATTGGATTTTTTCTCGCAGCGCCAAATGTCGTAGTCAATATTTTCCCCGCTTCTGGACTGTGATAGAAAGATTCAAACACGATTGTTAGGTGAGCAAAACTAAGCTTTTTTTACGGACTACAACTGCTAGCAGTATGGCTGAGACTTGAAGTCGGAAGGCAGTCAAGTACAAACTGCTGGGTCCGTCCCAAGTCTGCAATATCACAAAAGAATAAGACGACTTTTATACATTATCGGATCAAGATAACATGAATACAGCTTAGTCAGGAATTTGATCAAAAGTAAAACATAAGTAATAATCATTACAATGGCATCACCTTGCTGACCTTTAGAGGACTCGGGGTCTCATATCATTATCTTGTCTTTGTTTTAAGAGATGGAGCAAATTTGTTTAAGTACAGAAAGAGACAGTTTTTTAGTTTATCATATGTATTTAGACTGCTCTGGTCTCATGACGAACGCGCTTTATCCGAGTTTAGAGTCAGTCAGTTCTCGGGTCAAGTTGACCTTGGCCTGCTTGTATTTGTGCCTTAGGTTATGTGAAGTCAATTTAAATTTAATTGTACCAAGGGGCCTCACGGTAGCATGGTGGTTAGCATCAATGCTTCACAGCTCCAGGGTCCCAGGTTCGATTCCCGGCTGGGTCACTGTCTGTGTGGAGTCTGCGCGTCCTCCCCGTGTGTGCGTGGGTTTCCTCCGGGTAGTCCGGTTTCCTCCCACAGTCCAAAGATGTGTGGGTTAGGTGGATTGGCCATGCTAAATTGCCCGTAGTGTAAGGTTAATGGGGGGATTGTTCGGTTATGGGTATACGGGTTACGTGGGTTTAAGTAGGGTGATCATTGCTCGGCACAACATCGAGGGCCGAAGGGCCTGTTCTGTGCTGTACTGTTCTATGTTCTATGTTCTAAAACCTGACTAGTTTTCCCATCATGCCATTATTTTCTTCGCACAATACCACAAGGTAACCCTGGAATGTCCTGCCTGGCCGAATTCTGTCTTCCAGTGATCGCTTCAGCTCCAGCTCCACAGGAGAGTGTCACTGCCACATAACAAGACCCCAAAAGCAGGCCGGAGCCCTCTAGGTCTCCGTTATCCAGAGGATGCCTATCAAGGTTATTACAGACAAAAGGTTGTGGAAGACAATAGGCTGCCTTCACAATGTTCAAGGTTACCATCGCTCAACACAGTCATTGTTAATTTGTGCTCTGCACATATTCCAATAATAACTTTGGTTCACCAGCTGGGTACGAAACAACTAGGCCGGGATTCTCACTTTTGGGGACTAAGTCCCCACGCCCGCCGGAAAACGGGCAAGAATTGTTTTCCTCGAAAGTCTGGGGCAATTCTCCGTTTTCCAGGGGGTTAGCAGGACCCCGGCATGCGTCCTGCGGCTCCGGCTGCCGATGGGACTCTGCTGTCCAGACCGCGCTGCCGCAAGCGGGTCCTTGCATGCGCACGGCTGCCCAACGCATGCGTGTGGTGGCCCACCCCGGTGCGGGCGCAGCCGACATGGCGGAGCCACACAATGGGCCCGCGCGGAGTAAGGTAGGTGCCTCCCAGATCGCGGGCCTGGCCACCGCTAAGGCCCCCCCTGGAGTCAGATTCCCACCACCCCCCACCTGGACTGCCCCCTGCGACCGCGGGTCCCAGCTCCCATTAGGTGGTACCACATGTAAACCATGCTGGCGGGTGTTCAGCCGGTCAACTGCAGAGAATGGGCGCTGGGTCCTGTTCCAACGGCCCTCGACCAACACCGGTCGACCGCACGTGCGGGACTGGCGGGTCCATTGAGAATCGCGGACATTTCCGGCGTGAACGGCTATTCTCTACCCCCTCCCACTGGGCCCGATTCCGGCGCGGAGAGTCAGAGAATACTGCCCCTAACGTTTATTTCGAACATACTGCTTTACAAAATATTGCAGCTTCGTGGCTGCCAGTTAGTGTCAGGAGTCGATCTGACGCAAAAGCCATGCTTGCTCGGGTGAACTCCCCACCCTGACCCCAGATTGTTTTTTCTGGATTATGTGACCCTAGCAGCCAATCGCCCCTTAAAGGACCAGGCACCACAGTTGGCCAGCTGCTTGACCCAATACAAATTTAGCCTCAGCCTCTGGTAATGCTGAACCTCAAGGGTACAGATTACTAAAGAGGAGCTAGATCAGGAGAGAATAATCCCTCCACGCCACTTCATCCTGATACGACTCTGGTCATTGAGACTGAACGGCAGGTGTCAGAAATTTGCAGAAGCTCTTTCAGGGTCCATGTACTGTTCCACTGCAAGTCGGCATCGTCCTCCTGTAATGTCGGCACTGAGGGCTACCATTCCCTCCTTATGATGAAAGTGTGCACTGCCAGCAGTCGGCCGGGAGAGTAATGCTTACAGACAGGACTTTAGGATGTTGGAACGTGATCAGTGGTCGTCATCATCTCCATCTATGAATTGGGTGGCTCTGAGCACATCCCAAGTTGATATACCTCGTCGGGGCATTGCTACTACTTCATGGTTAAACCTACACACCCTTCAGAATCCTTGATGTTCTAATCATTTGAGGAAACATGCCACTCCTCCATCTTCCTCTCAAGCAGCTTCTCACCTCATTGAAGTGGCAGGTTGTGAAGGGGGCAGCAGATGACTATGATGTTTGACACCTTTTGTGGACTGTATTGCAGGGCTACATCAAATTTCTCCAGACACCTGAACCCCATTTTCAGCATCCCGATTGTCTGCTCCATCAGATTGTGAGTAGCAGCATGAGCCTCATTGTACTTGGTCTCAGCTGCACTTTGTGGCCTCTACACAGATGTCAGCAGCCATGTATGTGCATATGGGTATACCTTGTCCCTGAGGAGCCAACCCTGGAGCCGCTGTGGACCCTCAAAAACGTTGGGTATCTGAGAGCAGCTCAGAATGTAGGATTCATGTACGCTCGCCAGGAACTGAGCACACAACTGGAGATGTGCTTCTTGTGGTCGCAAACCAGCTGGACGTTTAGGGATGGGAGCCCTTGTGGTTGATGAACCACGTTTCATGATGGGGATTAGAGAGCCATGTGAGTGCAGTCCATGGCACCCTGCACCTGTGGAATGTCTGCAATGTAGTCAAAATCCTGGCTCTTGTCTCTTGGTTAACCTGATCCAGGTCGAAGTTGACATAGTTGTTTGCCATAGTGGTGAGTGCACCCATCACCTCCTTGATGCACCTATGAGCAGAGGATTACGAGATGCTGCTAAGCTTACAGGTGGGTCTTGGAAGGAGCCAGTCGTGTAAAACCTGAGGATGGCTGTGACTTTCAAATACACAGACAGTGGATGCCCTTCAAGTACCATTGGTGCCAACTCATGCAGACATTTACATAAGTGAGCCACCATATTCCTGGCATCTCTGAGGGGTTCTATCCTGTGGCAGCAGTGCAGGTCCTGCCACCCTTTCCTTAGGGTTCGGCTCCTGCATCTGGAGAGCCAGGTAGCCTTCTCTTCTCTTCTCTCAATGCACAAGAAGAATGATAGCCAGTTTCACAAGCTCCATATCTCTCGTGCACTAATCAGTGTAAATATTAAGAGAGAGAATTAACAGTTTGTTTTTTTGCCTCCAAAGGTTCACCCTTGCCCAAAACCTTTGTTAGCTGCATCTTGATGGCCAGTGACTAATTTGCAGGCCATCACATTGAGGACCTGTCTTTCATTAGCTCCCAGAATGGACAAGAGTGGCTGAGTGACTACAGCTGAGAGCACTTCACAGCTGCAGGTTGTGTTTACTGCTTGCTCCTGCTGGTGGCTGCAGATGCCCGGAGGCTGCTGTTTCCATTTCCTTCTTTTTCTATGGCCGGAAAGAGGGAGATTTTTTCTAAGATACCTGGGTCCTGGAACACCGGGCTCAGGGGGACGTACGAGTCCAGGATGCAATCCAGTTTGAAGCAAGAAGACGCTGCGGGACTTGGTGCGCGACATTGTTCCAAATGGGCCACCTGATGATGCTGTTGAAGAAATGCTTTCGCAGATTGCTGATGCTTTTGTTGCTGGTGTGGCGGGTGCTGCATGTAACTGGCACATCACTGCGGGTTAAACACGCTGGAAGCCAAGGATGTTCAACTGCACCTTGAGCGCCAGTGGAATATGTGGATTCCAGGATTTGGTTTCGGTGAGATTGGGCTGTGTCAGAGGGCCTGCACAGCAGCGGCTCCTGGACAGAGAACGGCACTGATACGTGGAACAAGTCACATATTGATGGACAGATCATTTTGACGACAAAGTTCTGTCCATGATAACATATTCTCAGGTTTCTCCTCTTTCTGTTGAGGAACCTGTGAGGGGTGATACAGTGTGTTTGGGTTTTTTTTGTGAAATGAGCTGACATATTGGTACAAATGTGGAACGGTGATGTTTCCTTGTTGTTTAATGGTGAGTGTGATGTAAGGGATTCAAAATAGTTGATTTTAAAATCTTTGTTACTGTTGATCGTTTGATAAACAAAATATTTTCCATTCAACTGTATCCTGAGCACTGATGTAAGGTGCAAACATTTTCACAAGCTTCACTCCAAAGACTTGTGCAGAATCTGGTCAATGGGGTGCACCTATAAAGACACACCAGCATTCATCTGATGGATTGGTTCGCTCTGTCTAGATTGTGTGCCCTTGCTCACCATCAAAGGGGCTGTATGTGCTTGCCCATTCGGCCAGTGGTGCAGAGAAACCGGTGAGATTGGGCCGTTCGTGTGCCAAAGGTTAAGTGCTGAGCAACAATCTGTGGCACTCACGCACATCAGTGGTCAGTTAGTGGGCATAATTAACTTAGCTGTCAGACTGAGTGAATGTTAATTGACTTGTAGCTGAAAGATCTCATTGAATGTTCATTGCTAACATGCCTTACCATTACACTTGACCTTGTCAAGCTTCTTGATTAATAAAGGGATCAAAAGTTATGGGGGAAAGGCAGGAGAATGGAAAATATCAGCCATGATTGAATGGCGGAACAGACTTGATGGGAAAAGTGGCCTAATTCTTCTCCCATGTCTTATGGTCTAATGGTCAGTAATTAACGCACAGGCTACCCACCCTCCACCCCCACCCCACCCCCACATATGAGTGGATCTTTCAGCCTGATATGTAAAGCCACCCAACCAAAGCACTAGTCTCGACTTCCTTTTGCAGGGCCTGGGCCTTCCAAGAAGGCCGAATCCCAACAGCAGAAGAATACAGCCTCAGAAAGGGTCAGTTGAAAACTAAGCTTTTTTCCCCTTCTTGATCTCACTACAGCCCCATTTTGGGCCCACCTCTTTCCCTTGCTGTCTTCAGGCCTTTGCTCCTTTTCTGGGCTCCAATGCTCTGCACCAACTGTGCCTTCAGCCCCAGTATCTTCAGCTTTCTGTCCTGGTTCATTGGCCCTAATGGTGCTGCTGCCTCTGCTAGTCCCTCCTCTGCTGCCCCCTCTGTTGCTGGACCCCACCACTAGCAGCCCCCTCTGCTGGCACCCTCCTCTGCCGCTGATCCCCTTCGATTGTTCATCCCCCTCACTTCTCACCCCTTCGCCAGTCCAAAACCGTCAAACCCCCTCACCCCTTCACTGTTTCATCTCCCTCATTGCTCACCCCTTGCCGGTTCACCCCCCTGAATATGATTCCTTTACCTGGTTCACCAGCCTCCATCACCCCGAGCCCTATGCCAGTTCAAAACCTTTAAACCCCCTCACCCCTTTACTGGTTCACCTTCCCTCAGCGCTCACCCATTCATCGATTCATCCACCTGAACATGATACCTTTAGCTGGTTCACCCCCCCCATCACCCTGAGACCCTTCGCCAGTTCCCGCTCACCCTTACCAGAGCCCTCTCTTCTCTGTAATTGAGTGGTACCCTGTAGCCGGCTCCGTATTCAACTCCAAACTCCGCTTGGAGGTGGGTTCGCCAGGTTTCCGTTTTTAAAAAGCTGTCATAAACGATGTTGTTATGACATCACGCCACCATGGGCAGGGTTTTGCGTGTGGAGGGATGATGGCTGTGAGGACTCCTTACAAAGAGATGCAAATGTATTAAAATACGGCTCCCAATGTAGCATGGTGGAACTACCATTGCTTCACTGATAGGAGGCGGGGCAATTGCAACTGGACGTTCTCCCGTTGTAAAGCACAATTTGGGCCTCCTATGTTTATTCACACTCGATGTGGACGGGAGTGCAAAATCCCGGTCTTGGTAAATAACATTTGTATTGGCAGTTGATGATTGCTCTGATAACATTTTAGCATATGATGTCTTTGCTGAATATTTCCATTTATAAGCTTTCCTCAGTGGAACTATATTTTTCTAATTGACATTTCTATTAATTTTGTAATTAACAAAGTTACCTAAACATTACTACATTTGACATAAATACAACTTGCAAAGGAGGGGAGCAGCATTTGGAAGATCAAGTGAAACATCTATATTTGTGTCCGATAGTCCTGGACTGATTTTTAGATGTAATTTTAAAAAAGTAATTTTCATGCTCATCATGGTGAAGGATGCTAGTGTTTGTTTTTTATTCGTTCCTGATGTGGACATCGCTGGCTGGGCCAGCATTTATTGTCTATCCCAAATTACCCTTGAGGTGGCAGTTAAGAGTCAACCACGTTACTGTGCATCTGAAGTCACATGTAGGCCAGACTAGGTCAGGATGGCAAATTTATTTCCATAAAGGGCATTATAACATAAAACATAGAGTGCAGAAAGAGGCCAATTGGCCCATCGAGTCTGCACCGACTCACTTAAGCCCTCACTTCCACCCTCTATCCCCGTAACCCAATAACGCCTCCTAACCATTTTGGCCACTAAGGGTAATATATCATGGCAAATCCACCTATCCTGCATGTCTTTGGACTGTGGGAAGAAACCGGGGCACCCGGAAGAAACCCACGTGGAGAACGTGCAGACTCCACACAGGCAGTGACCCAGCGAGGAATCGAACCTGGGACCCTGGCGCTGTAAAGCCACTTGTGCTACTATGCTGCCCTAGATGGGTTTTTATGGCAATTGACAATGGTTTCATGGTCATCATTGGACTTTTTAATTCCAGATTTGTATTGAATTCAAATTTCACCATTTACAGTGATGGGATTTGAAATGGAGTCCCGGGAGCATGATTCTTGGTAAACTGGCTTATTAGTCCAGTTACTATACCACTATGCCACCGCCTCCTGTTATGGTTCCTCATGTGAGAATTTGGTCAGGCTGTTATGTGTATTGTGTAAGAGTCCTTCCTGTTGATTCTCTTCTGTCCCCTTTCTTTATTTTTTGCTGTTATTAGTTTTGATCCAAGGGTGCTTAATGGACATGTGTCGAGCAGAGGAAACGAGGAATTCAAAAGTTACAAAAGAGAACACTTTGCTAGCCTTGGACAGAAACATTCAGAATCTGTGGCACGCAAGGTGGGGTGGGACTTGGTTTGATTGGTTGGCTGGGGGCAAATAAATTGGCCAAATCACCTTGGCCGGGATTCTCCCGGAATTGGCGGGGTGGCCCGTAACGGCACCAAACAGCGTTGTGAACCACTCCTCTGTCGGGCCGCCCGGAAGTTGTGGAATCCTCCTCACCACCGGGGGCTAGGCCGGCGCTGGAGGGGTTGGCACCACGCTAACTGGTGCCGAAGGGCCTCCGCCGGCCGGTGCGAGTTGGCGCATGTGCAGGAGTGTCAGTGTGCCTGGTGCATGCGCAGAACCACTGGCGTGTTTCCTGTGCATGCGCAGGGGGTTTCTTCTCTGCGCCGGCCATTTTGGAGCCTTACAGAGGTCGGTGGGGAGGGAAAGAGTGCCCCCAAGGCCCGGGGCCCTCCCCGGGGCCGCATCCGCCCATGCCCCCTGAGGGCTCCGCTAACTGCCCTCCAAGCCAGGTCCCGCCGGTATGGACCTTGTCTAATTCACGCCGGTGGGACTGGCCAGAAACGGGTGGCCACTCGGCCCATCGGGAACCGGAGAATTGCCAGAGGGGCTGCTGCCAATGGCCCCTGACCGGCGCGGCATGATCCCCACCCCCGCCGGAAAAATGGCACTGGAGAATTTGACAGCTGGCATCGGAGTGGCGGGGCCGGATTCATGCCACCCCCCGGTGATTCTCCCACCCGGCGGGGGGGTCGGAGAATCCCGCCCCTTATTCTGTCCAGTAACTGGTGGTGATTGGATCCTGCCTGAGTGGGATGATTTCCAGAGACCGAAGGAAAGCAGAGTTGAAACTGGACACACAGTGAAAAGGACCTGCTCTCTCTCCCTCATGTTTTCTCCAGAAATGCTATGAGCTGCCCAATTTTGGAAACAGCAGAGACCTGAATGAATCTACTATGAAAACCATTATAGACTGGAAGCCAGAAATGTTGTCCTGAAAGCCTGGTTTGAAGGAGCGTGCTGCAGAAACCTCTTCCACTCTGTGTTTGTTTGTCTTGAGTGTTTGTGTAGCGGGTGGGAGCAAGTTAAAGTGAGGAATTAGGAATTAGGCAAGAGTTAACCAATTGGATTTGCTGCATATTTCATTATAGTTTGTGTTATTACTAAAAAGTAATTGTGTTTACATTTACAAACGTGGTGACTGTAATGATTGGGCAGCCGGGGAGGAAAGACTTTGGGTATTTTTCTAAGAATTATTGGTTATAATCATAGAATTCCTACAGTACTGAAGGAGGCCATTTGATCCATTGAATCTGCACCAACCCTCTGAAAGAGCACCGTGTCCACTACCTAGGCCCACTCCCCTGCCCTTTCCTCCTAACCCTATAACCCCACCTAAACTGCCCATCTTTGGACACTAAGGCCAATCCACATAACCTGCACATCTTTGGATTGTGGGAGGAAACCGAAGCACCCAGAGGAAACCAGGTTCAATTGGGTTGCGACTCCGGGTCAAAAGAGGGCTGGAATTGACCATGCCCTAGCCCAGGGTGTTGTAATAATAGTAGATTTTAATTCTGAAGGAAACAAATCCCAGAGGGAAACTTGGCTAATGTGCCATACCCTTTTTTGTATTCTGAAAACAAGAAGAAAATGTCAGGGCCTCAGCAGCATGAAATCGAGGAACAATTTTGGGATTTTAAATTAAAAGTATAAGGTTTATTAACAAGAATAAAATAGGATAAAACATAACCCATAAGATTACAGTTACATAGTTAAAATTGGTCTTAATAAATATTGCGCCTAAAAGACGCACTTGATCAGACTCACAAGGAAACACCCTTAAGACAATAATCCTTTATAGATGTTTAACCTTAATAATCCAGTAATATGACTCCAAGGCAAAGCTGCTCTAGATTTATTAAGGCATACCGCATGACCTCTTAAAGTCACTTCCACTCTGCTGTGGAATCCAAAACTTAGAAAAAAGCTGCAAAGAAGTTTTGTCTTGTCTGGATGGTTGATTCAAACAGTGCCGTTTCCCCCGGCCCAGAGCTGTTTCCAGCAGCTCTTCGTCATACAGACAACCATTAAACTCTCAACATCTCTCCCTCAATAACCTTTTTATCTTTTATCAATGATTCCATTTCCTCAGCACTTCTCTGAACTTAACTTTTCCAAAATATAAATGTCTTTCATGTTTTCCTGTGGCCTCCACCTTTGGGACAAATAAAATTTATTAACCTGCCATTGTTTACTTATGAAACATTCGCAAGCTATAAAAGCCTTTTTATTCCCCCTTTAAATTTAACAGCTGAAAACAAGGGGCGCAATTCTCCGCACTCACGACGGTGCGGAGAATAGCGTGGCTCGTAAAATTTTACGGCCACGCTAGTCCGACGCCCTCCCGCTATTCTCCCCCCCCCACGCCCAACTCCCGATACGAATCGCTGCCGCCGTTTTTTTACGGCCAGCAGCGATTCTCAGCTGTCCGATGGGCCGAGTTCCCAGCCCTTTACGGCTGTTTTTACGAACGGCAAACACACCTGGTCTGGCCGTTCGTAAAAACGGCCGTAAAGTCCCGATTTTTAAAACCATGGCACCGATTGGCACGGCAGTACCACGGCCGTGCCAAGGGTGCCATGGGCCCGCGATCGGTGCCCACCGATCACGGGCAGCGGGTCCGATGCCCGCGCTTTCTTTGTCCCTCCGCCGCCCCGCTGTATCACTTCGCGGGGCGGCTGAGGGGCATCCCGGCCCGCGCATGCGCGGGTTTCGCGCAAATGCGCGATGACGCCATCCGCGCATGCGCGGGTTGGAGTCTTCCAATCCGCGCATGCGCGGCTTACGTCATATGACGCGTCAGCCGGCGCAAACTCTGGCAAGCGGGCTTAACGAAATTCGTTAAGCCCGCGATGCCGGAGTTTACGGCGGCAGCATGCTAGCCCCGACCGGGGACCAGAATCGGTTCCCGGTCGGGGAGGGGGGGCTGGCGTCAAACCCGGGCGGATTTGACGCCAGCCTTACGATTTCTCCCCCTCTGGGAGAATCGCGCCCAAGATTCGTAGGTTTCTGCCAATGAACTTTTCTAAACCTAGCCTACTTACTTTAAACCACTTGACCATGAAAGTCTCCTTGTAAATGAATACATCTCACACCTTTATTCCTTTTCCTACAACTCTTCCAGTCAAAAGGTCTCCATTAATCTTTTTCAACTTAATTAAATCATTTGCACACAGAGACAAAAATATAAGCCTTCTTTACAGAATAACACAATATCCCGCCAAAATACAAAAAAATCATCTATTTTGAAAGGGCAGAAACCTGTATCATAAAATGAGGCCCAAACTATTCATGAAGTGAATTCTGTGGGGGCACTGAGGCCCCTGGCACACACCAACCACCCAAACCTCACTAAAAAAGTAGTGTGAAGTGCACCCAAGGAATTGTCGACTTCAACCCCAGTTATTTAACAGCCAATTGGCTGTTAATAGACTGGAGGCAACATTTACTCCTCACAGGGAGCTGCCGGTCAATTGGATGGCTGGCATCTCTGTAGTGGCAGCCATATCAGGTGGGAACAGTGGCCAGTGCTGGACAACAGGCAGTCCCTGTTTGAGATTGTGGTAGTCACCACTGTTGTATATATCACATACGAAATGTAATACGGTAAGGCCCCTGTACTACAGGTACGGGGGTATATCCCTGCCTGTTGGCTCCGCCCAGTCGGCGGAGTATAAATGTGTGTGCTCACTGAGCTGCAGCCATTTCGGCAGCAGCTGCGGGAGGCTGCACATCTCTACGTAATAAAGCCTCAATTACTCTCTACTCTTGTCTCGTCGTAATTGATAGTGCATCAATTTATTAAGCAGTGATTTTACAATGATGGACCTCCGCATCAAGCCTGATCACCTGCAGCTGCACCCTCAAGCAGACAATGCCAAGTCGGCCTTCACCCATTGGCTAGCTTGCTTTGAGGCCTACTTCGGATCTGCGACAAAACCACCCACAGAGGCACAGAAACTCCAGATCCAGTATATACGGCTGACCTCCGATATCTTTCCCCTCATCCGGGATGTTCCTACCTATGCTGAGGCCATGGCGCTTCTGAAAGAGAACTACAAACTATACGCCAGGCATCTCCTGTCTACGCGGCATCAACTCCCCGGTGAGTCTCTGGTGGAAGGTTTCTGGTGTGCCCTGCACGCCTGGTGAAGGACTGCGATTGCCAGGGCATTTCGGCCGTTGAACATTCTGAACTCCGAATCAGGGACGCTTTCGTTATGGGCATAGGGTCAGCGTACATCCGCAGTGCCTCTTATAAGGGGCTACCCTTGATGTCGCGGCAACCAAGAAACTCGCAATCTCACTGATGGTCGCCTCCCGTAATGTACAAGCGTACGCCCCCGACCGCACGGCGCCCCCCTTCCTGGAAATTGTGGACCCCACCAGCAAACACCCCATCGTGGACCCCAGCCACAACCGCCCCCCAGCCAACCCCAAGTCTGCGTCGTGTGGCAGCCAGCCAATCCCGGAGGACCCAAGTGCTACTTCTGCGGACAAAGCACCCCTGGCAGTGCTGCCCGGCGGGGAGCGCACTTTCAAGGCCTGCAGGGGCTGCACGGTAGCATGGTGGTTAGCATAAATGCTTCACAGCTCCAGGGTCCCAGGTTCGGTTCCCGGCTGGGTCACTGTCTGTGCAGAGTCTGCACGTCCCCCCCGTGTGTGCGTGGGTTTCCTCCGGGTGCTCCAGTTTCCTCCCACTGTCCAAAGACGTGCGGGTTAGGTGGATTGGCCATGCTAAATTGCCCGTAGTGTCCTAAAAAGTAAGGTTAAGGGGGGGGGGGGGTTGTTGGGTTACGGGTATAGGGTGGATACGTGGGTTTGAGTAGGGTGATCATTGCTCGGCACAACATTGAGGGCCGAAGGGCCTGTTCTGTGCTGTACTGTTCTATAATTTTGCTGCTCTGTGCCAGGCCCGCTCAATTGCTGCGGTAACCAGGCCCATTGTTCCTGCACCCCACATGCGACCCTTGGGCGCCGCCATTTTTGACCTGCCACCCACGTGCGGCCCGTGGACGCCGCCATCTTCCTCGCCTTAGAACACGTGCACCCCGTGAGCGCCACCATCTTCCCCGCCTCAGGGCCCCTGCTCATCGGGCACCTCATCAGGCCGCTCATCGCCTGCAACCACTGCCGACCAGCCAGGGGCCATCCAACACCAGCTACATCTCGCCTCCATTATGATCGACCAGTCGCTGCCGCACAACCTCGCAACTGCGTTGATGACGGTAAAGGTCGATGGGCACAAGACATCATGCCTTCTTGACTTCGGGAGCACCGGGGAGCCTCACCATCCAGGGCGTAGAGTTCAGTGACTTCAGGCTTCAGGCTCTACGTCCTCCCCAACCTCTGCCCTGACTTCAGGCTCTACGTCCTCCCCAACCTCTGCGCTGCCCTGCTACTCGACCTGGACTTCCAGGGCAACCTCCAGAGTCTAACCCTGAAATTCGGTTGGGCCCCTACCACCCCTTACTGTCTGCGGTCTCACGACCCTTAAGGTCGACCAGCCTTCTCTGATTGCAAACCTCACTCCGGATTGCAAACCCGTCGCCACCAGGAGCAGACGGTACAGTGCCCAGGACAGGACCTTCATCAGGTCTGAGGTCTAGCGGCTGCTGCGGGAAGGTATCATCGAGGCCAGCAACAGCCCCTGGAGATCCCAAGTGGTAGTTGTGAAAGCTGGGGAGAAAAACAGGATGGTCGTTGACTACAGTCAGGCCATCAATCGGTACACACAGCTTGACGCGTACCCCCTCCCACGCATATCTGATATCGTCAATCAGATTGTACAATACCGGGTCTTCTCGACAGTGTGCCTGAAATCTGCCTACCACCAGCTCCCCATCCGCAAGGCGGACCACCCATACATTGCGTTTGAAGCAGACGGCCACTTTTACCACTTCCTTAGGGTTCCCTTCGGCGTCACTAATGGAGTCTCGGTCTTCCAACGGGAGATGGACCGAATGCTTGACCGGTACGGACTGCGGGCCACCTTCCCGTACCTGGATATCGTCACAACCGCTTAGCCATCCTCGGCTATATGGTGCAAAATGGAGTTCTAGGGCCCACCCCGATCACATACGCACCCTCATGGAACTCCCCCTCCCCCACTGCCCCAAGGCCCTCAAACGATGCCTGGGGTTCTTCTCATACTACGCCTAGTGGGTCCCTAACTATGCGGACAAGCCAACCCACTCATTCACTCCATCGCTTTCCCCCTTACGGCCGAGGCTCACCAGGTCTTCATACGTATCAAGGCCGACATCGCCAAGGCCTTAATGACCGCGGTTGACAAGACACTCCTCTTCCAAGTCGAGAGCGATGCATCAGACGTCACTCTGGCCGCCACCCTCAACCAGGCAGGCAGGCCCGTGGCATTCTTTTCACGCAGCCTCCATGCCTCCGAAATTCGGCACTCCTCCGTCGAGAAGGAGGCCCAAGCCATTGTAGAAGCTGTGTGGCATTGAAGGTATTAACTGGCCGGCAGGAGATTCACTCTCCTCACTGACCAACGGTCGGTAGCCTTCATGTTCAATGACACACAGTGGGGCATGATCAAAAATGATAAAATCTTGAGGTGGAGCATCGAGCTCTCCACCTACAATTAAGAGATTTTGTATCGCCCTGTTAAGCTCAATGAGCCCCCCAATGCCCTATCCCGAGGTACATGTGCCAGTGCAAAAGTGGGCCAACTCCGGACCCTACACGATGCTCTCTGTCACCCAGGGGTCACCTGCTTCTTTCATTTCATAAAGATCCACAATTTGCCCTACTCCATTGAGGAGGTCAGGGCTATCACCAGAGACTGCCAGGTCTGCGCGGAGTGCAAACCGCACTTCTACTGGCCAGACCGAGCGCATCTAGTGAAGGCCTCCCACCCCTTTGAATGCCTCAGCATGGATTTCAAAGGGCTCCTCCCCTCCACCGACCGAAACACATACTTCCTTAACATGGTCGACGAATACTCCAGATTCCCCTTCATTGTCCCATGCCCCGATATGACGTCTGCCACAGTCATCAAAGCCCTCAACACTATTTTTGCCCTGTTCGGTTTCCCCGCCTACGTCCACAGCGACCGGGGAATCCTCATTTATGAGTGATGAGCTGCGTCAGTACCTGCTCAGCAAGGGCATTGCCTCGAGCAGGACGACCAGCTACAACCCCTGGGGAAACCGGCAGGTTGGAGCGGGAGAATGGGACGGTCTGGAAGGTCGTCCAGCTGGCCCTATGGTCCAAATATCTCCCGATCTCCCGCTGGCAGGAGGCCCACCCCCGATGCCCTTCACTCCATCCGATCGCTACTTTGCACTGCGACTAATGCCACCCCCCATGAACGCTCCAGGACCCGTTCTCCGCAAGCAAGTGTGGCTCCACAAGGCGGACCCGTTGGTCGAGAGGGTACAGCTACTCCATGTAAACCCACAGTACGCCTACGTGGCATACCCCGACTGCCACCAAGACAGTCTCCCTCAAGGATCTGGCACCAGCAGGTTCCCCCCCCCCCGCCCTGACGCCACCCTTTCTCCCCCCAGCGCACCTCACGACAGCCCCTGCGCCAGGACAATCCGTCCTCCCCTTGGTCCCACCCGGGGATAAAGATGAGGTCTGCACGCTCCCGGAGTCACCGGCGACCTGCATCACCACCAGGACTGTGGAGCTTGCAAAGGAGGATCAAGGCACCCGATCGGCTGAATTTGTGAACTTTCCCCAAAATGATAACCTTGAAATACATGTAAATAATTTTCCACCACCCCCTGCTGGACTCTTTTTTAACAGGGAGTGAATGTGGTAGTCACCACTATTGTATACCGTATATACTCGCGTATCATGCGACCCCTAAATTTTCGTCCCCTAAACATGATTTTATGGTATACCTCATGTATCATGCGAGTCACTTT
Organism: Scyliorhinus canicula; assembly: GCF_902713615.1. Lineage (NCBI taxonomy): Eukaryota > Metazoa > Chordata > Chondrichthyes > Carcharhiniformes > Scyliorhinidae > Scyliorhinus > Scyliorhinus canicula. Next base: position 121,532,398 of record NC_052150.1, read on the forward strand.
TTTGGAAATTAATTTTGGAAACTAAAACTTCCAAATGGTATAACTGTGTGTGGTTTCTGCAGAGTGGATTCTGCTGTGAAAGCTGTTCGTAATTCGAACAGCTTTCCAGCTGGCTTTACTAGCGTCGTTCAGCCACTTGCCGTTTCCATTCATAAAAACATGAATGGAAACGTCAAGTGGCTGAACATCTTCCCATCAGAATGCTGTGGTCAAAATCTGAAGAGTAGTATTCTGATGGGAAGATGTTCAGCCACTTGACGTTTCCATTCATGTTTTTATGAATGGAAACGGCAAGTGGCTGAACGACGCTAGTAAAGCCAGCTGGAAAGCTGTTCGAACAGCTTTCACAGCAGAATCCACTCTTCCCATCTTCCCATCAGAATACTACTCTTCAGATTTTGACCACAGCATTCTGATGGGAAGATGTTCAGCCACTTGACGTTTCCAATCATGTTTTTATGAATGGAAACGGCAAGTGGCTGAACGACGCTAGTAAAGCCAGCTGGATGCTATGTGACTTATCTTGGCCAGCATTTCACACCCGCGATTTTTGTACCTCGCGTATCATGCGACCTCCGAAATTTAGGCTTCAAATTAGGTGCTCAAAAGTCGCATGTTACGCGAGTATATACGGTATATATCGCATATAAGGTGTATTACGCTGAGGCACCTGTACTACAGGTAGATCCCTGCCTGCTGGCTCCGCCCAGTAGGTGGAGTATAAATGTGTGTGCTCACCGAGCTGCAGCTATTTCGGAAGCAGCTGCGGGAGGCTACACATCTCTGCTTAATAAAGCCTCGATTACACTCTACTCTCGACTCGTCGTAATTGATAGTGCATCAGAGATGTTGCTGGAGTCAGACACTGAAGGAAGTGATGGAATTTCTCTGAGGCATGGTTGCCAACTGTGTTTTCATGTGTTCCTGGAGGTTTCATCACATGACTCGCCCCCATGTTCCAGCCATTAGTTGGCCAAAACATCCATCTTTGTGATGCAATGTCTTCCTACTCCAGCAAAAAAACTCACTATCCAATTGTATGATGCTTGATTGTCATAAGAATAGCCTTTATTTCCCACTTTTGATAATTTTATGATAAAGAAAAATGTGCATAGAAAGAGATAAAAAAAATATTTTTAATGTCCTGATATTTTTTCTGCAGGATTGCATGCAATAATGTCCTGGAGATTTATTTAAAATTTTTGAAGACTCTGTACCTGGAAGCAACCCGATACTGGGATCAGGCTGGTAGGTCCTGACAATGGGATGAGAGCCTACGTTTGAGAGGACAGGGGACTACAGGATGATGGGGGAAGTGTGATCCTTGGGGACGGAGTATCCATGACGGGTACAGAAAGGAAGCTGGCACCGCGCCCCACCATCTCCCCCCCAGCCCCCAACTCCATCCTCCCCTCCGCTCTCCCCTCACTGACCCTAAACCAGCTTGACAACTGTGGCTGCCAGACTGGCCACTTGGCATGGGACTCCAGGGGTAAAATAGTGATGGTAGATGATGTGGCCCTTAAATGGCCATTAATTGGTTCCATAAAGGCCTCAATATACCCAAGATGAGTGGGCCTGGTGCCCTGTATAAAACTTCAGACAAAAGGTGGGTGGGAGATGGACGGAAGATCATGCGCTTGGATTTATAAGCCCCTCCCCCATTACTGCCCCATCATTGTCTCGCTCCCTTCAGTACCACCCACTCCCATCACTGTACCCCTCCCCCCATGACTGTCGCTGCCACCTCACCTCCCCACCCCACCTTGGTAGGATACCGTAAAATCCAACTCCATGGTTTTCCATCAAATAAAACTTATTAAATTCACACTGAAAATTTTAAACATGATCCCAATAATATCATCAAACACTCCCAATATCTCCTTCAAACTGCCCCCACCATCGTGCCTCAGTCCGAATCCCAGATAAGAAAATCCTACTGTACTAGTGTGGCAGTTTATCATTTCTCACACCAGTTATCCTTTATAAAAGTCTGAATTATATTGCCAATTCACGTGGAATTGGTGATCATTTTGTGCTGTAGAAATCACTAGAGACTTGGTGGAGATTGCTCAAACATTTTGTACATTGGACCCTGTGGCAGCAGATGAAGGAGCTTGGGCGATGATCCCATTCTGAAGACACAGATAAACGTGGGGAACTACAACCTTTTAGAAATTGCTGTAAGTGTACAACCTGGGAGAAAATTGAAGAGTAAAGTGGAGACGCTGCGCCTTTGGTTTACTCACACCTGTGATTTATACCTGTTTCCTAATCCTTGGGTCATTCCTCGAATGAAAACTGCTGTGGGGCCACAGTGATGTGACAATGAAACAACAGTAAGACAGAACCCTCAATTTAAAGGAAACATGTTAATGTGCTGGTTGTTCCCTAGGTAAACAATGGGTGGAGATAATCAATTCTAAATATAGGAAGTAGTCTTTCTGAGATTCTATTCTTTACAAATTTCATCACACATGTTGGGAGGTATGCAGAGGATGGAGAATGGGCCCTAAATTATTTGCTACCCAGGACCACTGGTATTTTAAATCTGGCTGCTCAAAGGGAACGTACATCTATCACACTGGGCTTGGTTAGAAAAAAAAAATTGCATTTATATAACTTGTTTCAAAACTTAAAGTAGCTTCTTAATAGCCAGACAAGTGCTTTTGAAGTTATTGGTATAGTTCGTAGGACACTTGTGGCTCATTGGGTCGCACCCATACCTCTAGGCCATAAATCCGGGCTGGTTTTTAAAGCTAATCTCACAAGTAAAAGAAAGTTAGGAAAAAAGAACCAAATTGTATTTACACAACTTCTTTCATGACTGTAAGTCACCCATAATTAGATCGAAGCTGAAGAAGTTCTTTTGATGTCAATGTTATAATTTAAGCAGCGGGGAATATTTTATGCACCAAATGCCCACTGCAGATAACAGGGCCGATTCGCGTTAACTGATTAACAGAAAATAACAATTGGAGGGTAAATATTTAATTACTGTCTTCCAAACACAAGCCAGCATCACATAATCATGCAACACCAATGACTCGTAAATACTGCCACACTTCCAGACCTGACTGTTGGTGATTCAATCTGAGAATCACCACATCTCAGATAAGAGGCAAGTTTGCGAAGCTGGGGTGTTCATGAATAATCTCAGCCGGTGGGCAAATTGAACCCATGCTGTGGTGTCACTCCAACATTACAAACAAGCCAACCAACTGAACTAACTGATTCCCACAGCAACTTAAATGTAAAGAGAGAGAAAGATTTGTGTTTACATAGCACGAGCCACTGGTGGCGGGATCTCCATTTCTGAGATGAAGTGTTGATGCCAACTTAGAATCCATGGACTTTCAAGACAGCAAAACTGGCACCACACTTAGACTGATTCAGCTACTGTTAAGGGGCTATCACCGGTGCCACGTGGAACACAATTGGCTCTGCTGAGAAACGGTGCGGGATTCGCCGGTTTTGCGATTGCCACTCAGGAGGCTGACAGGCTGCAGTTGAATATGTACACACTTCACTCCCCACACACACCATCCCAGCCAACAAGATGGAAGTGTGGCACGCAGCCCCATGTTTCGCAGACTCAGAGCTGGAGGCCCACCTGGACGCCATGGATGAGAGGAGGATTACCCGGTACCCCAGCCCAGAAAGGAGTCTTCCAGCCGTCGCCACTTGTCGTGCCTGGACGCAGGTGGCAGAGGTGGTCAGCACCATGGGAAAATTAGTACAGGCCGGCCAGCAGCGCAGAAACAAACTGCACGACCTCCTGTCCCACATACCCGTAACCCTACCTCCCCCCACCTGGAGGGCAGCTGAAACCCCACCCTATACCCATACCGGCCGTCATGGACAGAAGCCCTGGCTACTGATGCCACCAGCTACCCACCTTTTGGGCTGCATGATTCAGCTGCAGTCGTTTTTTGTTTCTCCCCCTTCCTTCCCCCTGGAGGAGAAAGCCGCGCACAACCACCGGGCGTGGGAGATGACAGGAGGCTGACCACTGGACCTGCACCCCATCACCATGGCAGAGCAGAGGGTCCTGGACATGGATGGAGGTGCGGAGGAACGGGAGGCCGTGGAGGTGAAGTTCGGACATGGGTGAGGAAGTTGCATTTCCCCATGACACCAGTGTCAACAGCCCCCCAACTCACCCTCCCCTCACACTACCCTCACCCCGACACCACCTGCACCCTACACCACCCCCATGTCCACCCCCACTCCCACCCTCCTGGCCCATGGTCTAATCATGCGTCTTGTCTTGTGTCTTGCAAGGCCTGCTGGAGATGGGGCGGGTCCATCTGTCGTGCCCCGCCCCCCCAGCCAGTGCCACAACTGGAGCCCCCGCCCCCCCCATGAGCCGAGCAGCGATGAGAGCAGCTCGGACACCAGACCTCTGCCCAAGACTCAGGAAACCCCAGAGCCCGGTTGGAGGATGACAGTAATTTCCTGTCACAGCTGTCTCCAACACGCTCCACCATCCCAGAGACACTCAACTCGGTTGGACACTTTAGTGAAGAGGCTCCTGGGACATTATTTGGTGCAATCACACAGTTGACCAGGTACAGCAGGTGTAGGTAGGAACACCCGAGCGGGCAGATGATCGGAGGGAAGGCCCAACCGAGGAACTAACTGCTGTGGGTTTTGGGTGTCTGGAACGGAGAGTCCCAGCTACAGTGGAAATGCAGTTGCAGAGCGAGAGACTACATGATGGGTTGTCGATGAGCATCCAGAACCGGGAGGTGTAGTTGGAGGAGTCCAACTGCGTGCAGCTGTAGGAAGTGGTCCCGGTAGTATGTGCCACCCAGGCCAACACCACAAGGAAGACATTGGGAACAACGGCTGTGGCAAGTCAAAGGCCTGGGGGCAGTATGGTGATGCAGTGGATAGCACTGCTGCCTCAGGGCACCGAGGTCCCAGGTTTGATCCTGGCTCTGGGTCACTGTCCGTGTGGAGGTTGCACATTCTCCCCATGTTTGCGTGGATTTCACCCCCACAACCCAAAGATGTGCCCTGTAGGTGGATTGGCCACGCTAAATTGCCGCTTAATTGGAAAAAATGAATTGAGTACTCTAAATTTATGCAAAAAAAAAGTCAAAGGCCTCAGCATTCTGTCCAGGCACTGGTCGAGGCCTAGGGCAGGTTTGCCACCTCACAGGCAACCATGTGCCAGACCCACCTTGACATTGCAGTGGTGCTACTGGGCATTGCCCAGTCACAGCAGGCTATGGCTGTGAATATTGACGGCATTGCCAGGACGCTGGCCGACATGGCGCAGACACAGAGGGAGGTGACCCAGTCCCAGAGAGAGATGGTGCAGTCACCCGAGAGAGGAGGAGATGGTGGGGCCTGTGCCAGTGACTCCCACAGGGGAGGTGCCAGAACACCGTGGCACCTTGAATTCGCCCCCCTTCCGTCCCTGGTGCATCCGGTGGGCAGAGGGCAGAACGTGGCGGCACCACGCCACCCGGGATACCCGAGAAGCAGCCGGGCCCATATAGGCCCGGTCACCCCAGAAGACGCCCGCCAACGAGGACCCAGGATGCAAATCACAGCAGGTCGCCTCCACTCCTGCTGTACCAATGGGGGAATCCACCTACACGTAGTTATGACTCGGAAGGCCTGGATGTTAGACACCAGTTAAGTTGGCACGGGAGCAAGGCATAGTTTAGTTATAGGGGCTAGGGTTCAAATCTGTAAATATTTGTTCACATTAAACATCTGTTCCACTGTTACGACCTGTCTCGCTGCTCTGTATGATGGGTGGTAGGGGTGCGCTTGTCTGCGCTGGCCAGGGGGAGGTGGGGGATGGGACGGATGGTGGGGGGGGGGATGTGTGGACCCTGTGGACGGCCTGGGCTCCACCCCCCCTCCCCTGACTGGCCCCACAACCATCACCCCAGGGATCAGATGGGACCATGATCGCAGGCAGGGATCACCCGGGTGGTTGGTGGAAAGTGCTACCGTGGGCAGGCAGGGATAGCCAGGGGAGAAGTGACAGGGTGTGGGAGTGGGATGTTGTTCATGTGACCCTGGCCAGTACCCCCTTTTACCAACCCTTACCCCTCTAGTTGGTGAACCTGGCGGCGATCAGAGCATTGCATGTGCGTTGGCCCTGGCGGACACGTCATGTGACCTCCCATGCCTGCCAGAGCCCCATGTCCTGTCCACCTTCACCCCCCTGCATCCTCCTCATCGGATGAGGCCTGACATTCCTTCACCAGCGTGTCGCCCCTCTGCTGCGTGATGTTGTGATGGACACAGCAGGCCAGCACGATGCGCGCAACCCTCGCAGCATCATACTGGGGACCCTCTCTCTTCAGGAGGCTGAAGAACCGCTTGATCACATCCCTGGTAGCCTCATGGTGCAGTTGTAATGTGTCTCCACGTCGGTCTGTGGCCTGCGGACAAGTGTCATCATCCACGACCGCAGAAGATAACCCCTGTCATCCAGGAGCCAGCCCCCCCTGGTTGTGTGGGGGGTTGGAGGCGTTGGCGGCTGCACGTCAGGAGTCATCGAATGTGCTACACACTGCCCGGTTGCAGAGGTGAATGATGCGCAGCTGATGGTCATATATCGGCTGCACATTCATAGAGTGGTACCCGGTTTGTGTAGAGCAGCCTATCAACTGCTGGTGCTCGTAGGGGGCCATGCATCCTGTCGACCAGCCCATGGACCTGTGGCATCCTGGCGATGGTGACGAACTCTGCCGCCTGGGCAGCGTAGTGGACTGCCGATCCACTTTGAAATGCGTCTATTGAGCCACCTGAGCATATAAGGCCTCCGTGATGCCACAGATGCATCTACGCATCGAGGTCTGTGAGATCTCGCTTAGGTCCCCACTCCTGGAAGAAAGCGGTTGTGAAGAAGTTCAGGGCGACTGCCGCCTTGACGGCCACCGGGAGCAGGTGTCCTCCCCATACCCCCCAGCGCCAGATGTGCCATCTGGTAGATATGTCGCACTGTCTCTCTGCTCAGCCAGAGTCTTCGACAGCATGCGCAGCCCACACAAGGCCTCATGCAGCACCTCCTTGGCACCTCCTCCTCCTCATCCTGTTGACAGCTCGCTCTCCATTCTGGGCTGCTGTCACCTATCCTCCTGCGGTATGTACTGCTGCTGCATGCTCCACTGCTGCATGTTCCCCTGGTGCAGCTTCCTCCTCTTTAGCAGCTCCAGCTGCAGGGCATCCCCCAGGGCTGTGGCAACCAGCAGGAAGGCCACCATTGCTGGTTGAATTCCAATATCCATTGTCTACAAGGGGTGAAAGGCCGACATGTTACCATGGTGCATACCCTCGTGCTCAACTGTCGTGATCTCTGCATGTGTTAATACATGTTCAGCTAATGTAAAGTAAGTACAGAAGATGATCACTAAATGGGAACACTAACAGGTGCTATATAAGGAATTTCCCGCTCTTTATTTATTTAGTGTAGAACAGCTAGAGTGAAGACATGATCAGATCAGTGTATTATCATAATTGTTAGTTGAATCTAAACTTACTTATTTATCTTACAAGTCAATGTATTAAAGTGAAAGAACTCACAAGTATATTATTATATTTTTCAATAAATAATTTGTCATCATCTGGAAGACCTCAACAATTTATCATCAGAATTCAATACAACTCGGCAAGACAAAAGAATAATATTTATATTACAATTCAGTAATATAACACAACCAGGTCCAACGGGTACATGGTGGCCCCGAAGGCACTGCGGACTCTGCCCCAGCATGACCCAACCCCATCCCCTCACTCCTGGCCCCATCGGTAGCTGGCATCGTGGGGGCCTCTGGCCTTGGCACCCGTCCCTGATGCCAGGAGTACTGTTGGCAAATGTAGATTTTGCCTGGGTCGGCTGTTCGTGAGTGGTGGCTGGTTGGGTGGGGGCGGGTGGGTGGTGTACGGTGGGGTGAGGGATGGAGGGGTTGGGGCATCCATTCGGCTGGTGTCACTCTGAAGAACCAGGGGCCAAGGTAGTTGGTCAGTGGAGTGCACAGCATGATGGCTACCCTGCAGGCCTGGGTGATGGTGGTCTGTGTCTTGGCACCGCTCCAGTCCCATGTGGGGCCACCCCAGCCACTCAGCCTGTTCCCCCATCACCCCGCTGCAGGGTACCATCCCACCCGAGACAGCCGGCTCAGCAGCCCACAGTCGCTCCTATCTGTATCCTATCTCCTCTCTCTCACTCATCAGCCACGATGCCGGTTTCATGATTTTTAAAAGCACAAGTGAACCTTGCCATTGGGAACTCGGCCAGTCAGAGGAGGAGAACCGCAGAAATCTAGGAGAATATTGGGTTGGGCACGCTAACAATATGCAAACAGCGTTCACTGTACATGCATTCTGGTGCACATTGACCCCACTGTCAAGGTGAAGAGAATTGCGATTTGGCGTCAAATGGGTGCCTGCCGCGATTTTGGTGTCTGAACAGATTCTCCGCCCAATCGCATTTTACCATTTCGGCGTCGGCCAACAGAGAATCCCGCCCTGGATGTCTCAAATTTCTTTACAGTCGAGGAAGTACCTTTTGAAGTGCAGTCGCTGTTGTAATGTAGAAAACACAGCAGGAACTTTGTACAATCTTCCGCAAACACAACTGTGATAATGACCAGATGGTCTGTTTATTGTGATATTGATGGAAGGATGACTATCTGCTAACACACCGGGAATAACTCCCAGCTCTTCTTTGAAACAATGCCATGGGATCTTTGACATCCACTGGAATCGGCAGATGTAAACTTGTTTTAGTAGCTCCTCGACAGTGTGGTACTCCATCAATACCACAAACTGGTGTGACAAACTTGATTTTTGTGCTTGAATCTTGAAGTGGTACTTAAACTTAAAACCATGACACTCACAGATGTGAGTGCTACCAACTCATAGAATATCATAGAATTTACAGTGCAGAAGGTGGCCATTCGGCCCATCGAGTCTGCACAGGCTCCTGGAAAGAGCACCCTACCCAAGACCAACACCTCCACCCTCTCCCCACAACCCAGTAACCCCACCCAACACTAAGGGCAATTTATCATGGCCAATCCACCTAACCTGCACATCTTTGGACTGTGGGAGGAAACCGGAGCACCCGGAGGAAACCCACGCACACACGGGGAGGATGTCCAGACTCCGCACAGACAGTGACCCAAGCCGGAATCGAACCTGGGACCCTGGAGCTGTGAAGCAATTGTGCTATCCACAATGCTACCGTGCTGCCCTGACTGAGCTACAACTGACAAACATAGCTGCTTCAAGATTACAAATCGTCTCAAGGTGCTTCACACGAGCATTATAAATGAAAATATGGTATTGAGCAACATAAGGAGGAAAAAGCTGTGACCAAAAGTTTGACATCCAGTGGATATCAAATGCCAGGGTTTAAGGATAAAAATGTGGAAGATGTAGAGAGTTGGGTTTGAAAGTCCCTTTTGGAATCTCGCTTAAATTCAGAGTCATACCCTGGGAATAGCAGGAATGTGTGACTATAACAAGTGATGTGTTAAAACAGCTATTTTATTGAATATTGAACTGTTAGAGCAATAAGACAATTATAATTGATCACATAAAAAAGAGAAAATAAATAAAAAAAATCAAGATAGCTTTGTATATATCAGAAGAAAAGAAGAAAGGCAGATTTTTTAAAGTAAAAACAATAACCCAGATTGGTCTGTTTCACAACAGCTCTCCAAACTGAATAATCACAATTTAGTCTGATCCAGGAAAGCACCCTAAATTGGTGCATAAATTGCCACCCCCCCTTGGTACATTATCAAGTCGCAGAGTAACCTTACTAGTGGGAAGTCTGGTCAGTCAGTCCATTCCTGGCCCTTTGTCCCATCTTCAGTGGTGAGTATTCCAATATGGCTGCAGAGCTGAGTCCAGGAAGCAGGGTCTCTTTAAGTAAAATTTCTGGCTCCATACCAAACTTTTGAGGCCTCATACCGATATTGTCAAAACAAATCTCAATCCTCGTCAACTTTCCTCACAGGCACCGCAAGGTATCTTCTGATGCCATCTTCTCATATCTGCCGTAAGTGGCAGCATGGGGGGGTACAGTGGTTAGCTCTACTACCTCACGATGTTGAGGTCCCATGTTCGATCCTGGTTCTGGGTCACTGTCTGTGTGGAGTTTACACACATGTTTGTGTGGGTTTCGCCTCCACAATCTAAAAATGTGCAGGCTGGGTGGATTGGCCAGGCTAAATTGCCCCTTAATGGGAAAAAATGAATTGGGTACTCTAAATTTATTTTTAAAAAAGAAAAAAAAAATATCTGTCATACGTCAGGTGTTATTTCCATACTGGGAGAAATTTCCTGATGCACTGTCAGATAGTTCATTGAACAAAGTTTGATATAGGTGGAAAGAAGTTGGGCGGGATTCACCGTTTCCCGAAGTCGATTCCGTAATCGGCGATCGGGCGGAGAATCACTTTTAACTCTGAAATCGGAGGCGGCACCTGTTTGATGAAGGTTTTGTATCCTCCGTCCCCTCCGAAATGGTGTCACCATGTCGCACGGCGATCACTGTTGGAATGGCGTTGGCACGTCACCTAAGGCCCTCCCTTATAGCTCCAACCCCGATGGGCCGAGTTCCCGACCGCACAGTTGATGTGTGGTCTCAGTGGACTGTGTCCAGCACCGCCACTGTCAGACGGGAGCTGTGCTGCTGGCTGGGGGCGATTCTGCTCTGGCTGGGGTGACTGTTGGGGGGTGGCCAGAGGGTGGCCAGGTGTCACTATCTGGCAGGTCGGATCCGTGCATGGTCGGCGCCATATTTTACGGCGCGACCTCTGTAGGTCGTCGCCATGCACATGCACGGCCATGGACTCAACCATTCTTGAACTGTTTTTATCGTGGGAGCTGAGGGTTTTACGTGGCGCGGCTGCCAGCCCCTCACCTGTCATAGGATCAGTGAGGGGGCACCGATGATTATTTTGACGTAAAACGCCACAGATCCTCCGCACTTAGGCTCAAAAACAGTGAATCCAGCCCGTTGTATTTACATTTGTTTTGTGAAAAAGCTATTAGCGCTGGCTCCTCATTTACTCCTGACATGAAAATCACATGATCAATATTTGCTTCTCACCACAGAAGTATTCAATTCATTCTTCAAAAGGAAATCCTTGCAAATTTAGATCTTTGCATACCAGGCCGCGAATAGTGGAAGAGAAATGGTTGAATTTATGTTCTATAGTTAGGCTTCCCTGGACTAATTGTATCATTCTTATACCTGAAGCAAAGACTTTGAAGATGACTGGGAATTGAACCTAGGCTTGTGTATTAATGGTCTTTATCAAATGAAGCACTAATGTCCTGTGTTCACATAATCTTGCTGATTCTGCAATGAGTCAGAGAACGACCTCTTTGATTATTCTCTTCTTGGGACAGCACCCACGTTTCCTGAAAAAAGAATGCCCAGTTTTCGGACAATTTTGATTTTCAGATAGATGAATTTTGGATAACTTACCAGTAGATTATTTTTTCCTTTTCCACTACTTATCCAGTTCTCTTTGAATATTAATATTGAATCTGCTACCACGACTCTTGTGGCCATGCATTCCAGATCTCAATGAGTGTGATAGATGTCAGACCACCTGCAAAGGAGAATGATGCCCATATTTCAGAATTGAAAGAATGGAATAATATCTACCTTCACTCCCACCAACACCCCACCTGCATGAAATAAAACAAAATAAAAGCACTATCAGAAGAAGACCTTTCCTAATTCAATTTGACAGTTCTTACCTGATAAAGCATATTTTGTTAAAGTAATAAGTAAATCAATAGCATTTTCTGGCAGCCATTTGGTTGTGTACTACTATGCCTGAGAGAGCTGGAACAATATTTGAAAAAACCTAAATGAATCTTCTGATTTTTATTGTTGCTGTTGGGTTCATTGAACAAAGTTTGAAGTTGTTAATCTTTTTCGATAAAGCCATTTAGTTTTTTTTTTAAATGGTGAGCTGAGCTCTCTAAAAACTGCTCAACTGTTAAGAAAATTGCACAACAAAAGCAGAGTTGTGTGATGCTGTGTGATGTCTGGGCCTTGTTCTCAGCCACTGCAGTTAGCCGGGCAAAACACCTACATTCATTGGATAGAGGGAAGGGAAATCAAACAAGATCCCCATCTGTGATTGGTGCAGTCTGAGATGAGCATTGGTGAATCGTAGGTCCTATCACTTTCATTCAGTTCAAGCCTGTCCTCTCCTCACAGGCTGAGTGACTACCGTACTATCTTTACTTGTTTCTTCCTGATGAAATCCCAGAGGATTGGAGAATAGCCAACATTGTTCCTTTGTTTAAGAAGGATAGCAGGGATAATCCAGGAAATGATAGGCTGGAGAGCCTTACATCAGTGGGAGGGAAATTATTTGAAAAGATTCTTAGGGACAGGAATTACTCCCATTTATTACTCCTATTAACGATAGGCAGCACGGTTTTGTGAAGGGGAGGTCATATCTCACTAACTGGATCGAGTTTTCTGAGGAGGTGATGAATATGATTGATGAAAATAGGGCAGTGGATGTTGTCTACATGGACTTTAGTAAAGTCTTTGGCATGGCAGACTGGTACAAAAGATGAAGTCACACGGGATCAGACAGGGAGTGAGACGGGATCATCGTCCATCTGGCACAATGGATACAGAACTCACTTGGTCATAGAGGACAGAGGGTAGTGGTGATGGTGGAAGGGTGCTTTTCTGATTGGATTGCTGCGACTAGTTGTTTCCACAGGGATCAGTGCTGGGACCTTTGTTGATTGTAGTATTTAGAAATGATTTGGAGAAAAATATAGCTGGTCTGATTAGTAAGTTTGCAGACAACACAAAGATTGGTGGAGTTGCGGACAGTGAAGAGGGCTGTCAGTGGATACAGCAGGATTTAGATCAGTTGGAGACTCGCGTGGAGAAATAGCAGATGCAGATTAATCTGGACACATGTGAGGAAATGCATTTTGGAAGGACTAATAAAGGTGGAAATTATACAATAAATGGCAGAACCCTTAAGAGTATTGACAGGCAGAGAGATCTGGGTGTACAGGTCCACAGATCACTGAAAGTGGCAACGCATGTGGATAAGATAGTCAAAAAGGCATACAGCATGCTTGCCTTCATCAGTCAGGGCTTTGCGTATAAAAATTGGCAAGTCATGTTGCAGCTGTACAGAACCTTAGTTAGGCCACATTTGGAATATTATGTACAAATCTGGTCGCCACATTGCCAGAAGGATGTGGATGTTTTGGAAAGGGTACAGAAGGTTTACCATGATGTTGCCTGGTCTGGAGGGTATTAGCTATGAGAAGAGGTTGGATAAACTTGGATTGTTTTTACTGAATTTAGATTTCGATTTATTGTCATGTGTAACGAGATACAATTCCATACATGAAAAACATTGGAGATATGATAAATACACAGTGTAAATACATGTACATAGACATCGGGTAAATGATACAGAGTATAGCGCCACAACAATAGAGAAGATGTGTGAGAAATCAGTTCAGTCCATAAGAAAGTTATTCAGGAGGCTGATAACAGCGGGGAAAAAGCTGTTTATGAATCTGTTATAATGTACCATGGATCTATTTCATACCCATCTTCCTGAAGGGACATAAGGAATGAGGACAGTTGGTCAGCAATGACACTCTGGTGACACCTGGGTCTCCTCAGTGTTAGTGCTCAAATCCAAGGCACGTGCTTGAGGATGACCTCAGCAGGTCCTCATCTGAGTTGTGGCAATGCTTGAAACATTAGCTGAAAGTGTCAAGCCTTGCCTCACATTGCTGTCATTACTCAGGCATTTTAAGTGAGCACATTAGCAGGGCATCACTGAACAAAGCTGAGCTCATGCTGTAGTGAGTCATGAGGCCAGAATGCACAGGTGTGAATGCAGGGTTCATTCTCTCAGTGATAGTTCGGCTGTCCGCAGAGATGACAGGGAATGGCTTTGAGGGGTAGAGGAGATGTTTCCAGATGACCTCACTTAACTTTACTTTCCCTGGAACCTGACAGCAATTAAAGTATCCTGGGCAGGTCTGCCAAACCTTCCTTCCTCAGAGGTCCGGGTGGGAGAGCGGTAAGTGACGGGGGGGGGGGGGGAGGGGGAGAGCGGGGTAAGTGACGGGGGGGGGGGGGGGAGGGGGAGAGCGGGGTAAGTGACCGGGGGGGGGGGGGGGGGAGGGGGAGAACGGATTCTCGGGCATCTAGATTGGGGTGTCCCTCTCGGCATGTTTATCGTGAACGCACGCGATTTACTGTTTGATATCTCTCGGCCGGCAACACAAAAACATCCAGTGAGCCGGGGACACTGCAAACGGTTAGAGTCAGTCACACAACACACTCAGAGTGCTGGTTATCATGGCGCTGGGGTGACTGATCCACCTGGTGTTCTGCTGCAGCATATCGATGGAAAGCATTTAACCTCCCAGTTAAAAACACCTGCCAGCTGGTGTTAGTGGCCACCTGCCAGTGCCCTTAAAACACAATCTGGACAGGGGCTACTCACTTGGGTCGGGATTCACTGAGGAAATTCCTGCCACACGCTCCGACGCCGGGAAGTGATTCTCTGGCGACTGGAGAATCTTCGCCAGTCGCATGCGCGCATTTGACGCGGCGCCGGTCGGGGTCCGTTGAAAACGTCCCCTGCGGCAATTCTCCGCGATCGACCGGGCAATTCCCACCGAGTTCTGCCGGGGTGGTTCCAACCTGGTGGGAGCTCAGACCCGCGGCAGCGCTGGCGGTCCTGGTTGGAGGCCGGGAGGATCAGACTCCGGGGGTCCTCCACGATGGCCAGGCCTGCGATCGGGAGCTACCGATTAGCGGGCACGCACGATCCGGCTGGGGGGGGGGGGGGTGGCTATCCTTCTTCCGCACCGGGCCGCTGTGTCATTACGCCATGTTGCGAGGCACCAGCACGGAAACGGCCACCACGTGCACGTGCCGGCGTGGAAACGGCTGCCGCATGCATGCGTGGACCTGCGCCGGCAGTGTAGCACTCCAGCGCCGTGCTGGCCCCCTGTAGGCCACTGAATCACTGGGCCAAGAGTCCCGTTGACGCCGGCGTGAAACACTTTGGTGTTTACGCCGGTGTCAACACTTTGCCGGGATTTTGGAGAATCCCGGCCGATATCATTGATGTGGGTGACCAGACCAGCTTAAACTCTGCCAAGAGACAGATAAGACACAGGCTGGAAATATTTGGCAGTTTGGGCAACGTTTGTGGAGAATTGGGGATGGGGGAATGTTGATGTTTTAGAACCTGACTTGCCAAACTTTTAAATTCTTTAAACTGAAATACAAAAAAGCAGAAGGCTATAATGGGGAAATTAATCTTGATTTACTTATTAATAATTTTGTGGTGATTTAACCTTGTGGGCAGCACTGTAGCACAGTGGGCAAAACTGTTGCTTCACAGCTACAGAACCCAGGTTAAATTCCTGGCTTGGGTCACTGTCTGTGCGGAGTCTGCACGTTCTCCCCGTGTTTGCGTGGGTTTCCTCCGGGTGCTCCGGTTTTCTCCCACAGTCCAAAGATGTGCAGGTTAGGTGGATTGGCTATGATGAATTGCCCTTAATGTCCCCAAACAAAGGTTAGGTGGGGTTGCTAGGTTATGGGGTTGGGGTGGAGGCGTGGGCTTAAGTGGTGTGCTCTTTCCAAGGGCCGGTGCAGACTCAATGGGCCGAATAGCCTCCTTCTGTACTGTAAATTCTTTGATTCTATCCTCCAGAAACGTATAGCCAAGTTCCGCACACATGAGTACGGCCTCAACCGGGACCTTGGATTCATGTCGCATGACATTCATTCCCCACCATGGCGTGGACTTGCAAAATCCTACCAACTGTCCTGGCTTGAGACAATTCACACCTCTTTAATCTAGGGTTACCCCTATCTCTGGATCTGTAAAGACTTAATTACCTGCAAATGCTTGCATTTAAAGCATTGTCTTGCATCTTTGAATTTGTCAATATATATATATGTTTCAGGAACATAACTCTTCATTCACCTGAATAAGGAGCTGCGCTCTGAAAGCTAGTGATTTGAAACAAACCTGTTTGACTTTAACCTGGTGTTGTAAGACTTCTCACTGTGCTCTATCCTCCATGGCATCAATGTGTTCATAATGTCCCTCAGCAGGCCCCTCGGCTCCCGGGATCCCCACCTCTTCAACTTCCAATGAGTTCTCATCCTCCTCCAGTTCATCCTCAGGTTAGGAGTCATCTCTTTGCAGAGCCAGATTGTGAAGGTCACAGCACACTGCAATCATGTGGGAAACTCTCTCCGGAGCGTATTGCAGAGAGTCACCAGAAAGGCCCAAGCATCTGAAGTGCATCTTCAGAAGTCTGTTTTGTAAGGAAGTGTGTGGAGCTGTGAGCAATGTTGTTCATTTACTTGGCCTGACTTTGAGAGTGACGCAGAGGAGGCATTAGCTAGAGTTTAAATGGGACACCTCTTATTCCCAAACAGCCATGTTCTGGCTCCTCCACAATCAGTTGCACATTGATGCAGTGGTAGCCCTTTATAAACGGTTTATAAACATTAGGGCTGTAGCCAGGGAACCCACACAGCTACCTGGTTGTAATATATTGCACCCTGCAGCCTTGGGAAGCCTGAGATAGCTGGTATGCCCAACACTGCCTCCCACCTATTTGTAAGTAGGATAGTCTTTGACCATAAATCCTTGGTCTGGCAAGTCACCTCCACTGTCTGGGTCTCTCCTTCTCACCCTTCTGTTGATGCTCTGGCCTCTCACTTTCACCTCCTCCATTGAATGAGGACACTGAGAAATGCAGCATTTGAAATGAAACATTGAAAACAACAATGATTAAAGAGTGCAGAACATGAAGCTCTGATTTTGAAACCTGTGCAAAATGTTGGGCTGTAGAGCTTTGGCTGCCTTAGTTATATTGCCCGATGCAGCCTTTGCTGCTGAGATGCCAGCACGCATTTTGAGGTAATCAAAATGCCATTCCAGAGATTTGACACCTAGAGCCCTATGGGGCTGGGGTGCACAGGGTGTGATAAGGATAAGTGTGAATTGAACCAAAGTAGCTCTGTTCTCCATTCTTTTAAGTGGCATACCAATGGCCTTTTAGTTGCACATGGTCAATGAGTGGAAGCTGTTTGGCCAGTGATAAATGACATTCATTGTGAACCTACGACTGCCCTTCATTGATGGGATGGCAGATATGATGCACCAGTGCCGCCTTCGTTATCACCTTTACTCTCCAAGGCTGCATTCTCACCTTATATTCTGTCGATTTTGAGTATTTACTGTGAAGCTGTTGAGTTCTGTCTATCTTTTTAACAGTGCTAAAGGAAATGTCTTTCACTTGCTTCCTGGGCACTGAGGGCTCTCTCTGTAACTGACTCAATACTATTCAGTGTGGTGGAACAAACAAGTGACAGTGCATCCTTAGAAAGGGCCCAATAGCTCGGCATAGCAATCCTCCCACACTGCCTCATACCCATCCCAGACAGAACTGATGCTCCTTTTAATTTTCCTCCTTGCCATAGAACTGGGATGTTAGACCAAGTTCGACGCTCCCTCGCTCATTGTCTGTATTCCTACAATTTACCCCAAGCCTCATGATGTGAAAGAAGAGCTACCTCCTGCTATTCTCCAGCCTCCTTAAATAATCCAGGATCCAATTATTGTGGTGGTGGACATTCTGACCCTCCTCCACTGTGCCCATCATTTGTGAAATGTCCATACCACACATGGACCTCTACCCATTACATCAGAAGGCTGTGTGCACTGATATCTACAGAGGTGAGCCGCATATTATGGAGGTTTCCCAACCCATTATAACGGGCACCAACAGAAGATGCCGCAGGAAATTCACATTGGCATGTAACCAATTTTTGGCCTCGCCGATTTCTATCCACTTGCGTACAATCGTGGATCCCCACGGGTATTGTCTATGATCCCAATCAGACCGTGATGCCTCGCGATTGCACTAGAACACTGCGGGAGGCAACACCACGGGACACAGTGCACAACATCTGAACAACAAGGGGCTGGGCCCTAACACCAGGGATATCTCCACAACCAGAGAGTGAGTGTGTGCACCAGGGAAAGGACTGGTACCAGGGCCCCCCGCATGCCTGGTGGGGGGGGGGGGGGGGGGGGTGGGAACAAACGGTGGGCTGCAGGGTCCCGGGGTGGAAGTCACAGCTGTTTGTCAGTCCCTCACCTTCTCCAATTCCATGCAGATATTACCCGAGATGGATGAAATCATTGACCCTGAGGAAGCTGCCCTCATGGTGTTGCTGGAAGGCCAGGTGGCCAGACACAGGAGAAAATGGTGGCAGCAGGGTCAGCAGAGACTCGAGATGGTGGCCCATGTGCAGGGCCCCACCCCACACTCTGAGGACCCAGCCGACAATCAGGCCAGGGAGGGATCCAGAAGGGGGAGGCCCACGACGGCCCAAGGTGTACAGGCATCACTGATCTTTCGAGAGGATGATGGACAGCATGTGCCGCAGAAGACTCTGCCGCAACAAGGAGGAGGATGCCTGCTCCCGGTGGCTGTAAAGGTCACCGCAGCCCTGAACGTCTGTACCTCAAGGTCATTCCAGGGCTCAAGCGAGGACTTGTGTTGCACATCACAAGCAATAATCCATAAGTGTATTTGTGAGGTCATTGATGCCCTGTTTGCCCGGGCAGCGAAGAATGTAAAATTTGCATGGACCAGATCCAACAGAATGCCCAGGCAGCAGGATTCTCTCCATCAACAGGATGCCCAGGTCCAGGGGTTAATAGATGGCATGCATGTCGTCTTTCCCTCACTGTGCCCTCTGGGAGTGCCCTTCATTAACAGAGAGGGGTTCCATTTCCTGATCGTCCAGCTCGTGTGCAATCTTGAAGATCATGCACATGTTTGCACACTTCCCAGGGAGTAGTGCACATGACAGGTACATCCTGGGGCAGTCAGACATTCCCGGCCTTTTCGAGGACCAGGATGGCTGGTTGGCTCTTGGGGATAAGCGGTACGCACTGAGGACCTGGCCAGTGACGCCAGTATGGAGGTCGGTGACCAGTCCGGTGACCTGATACAACAAGACCTATGCAGCCACCTGGGCTGCCATTGAGCGGTGCATCGGACTCCTCAAAATGTGTTTCTGATGCCTCAACCACACAGGTGGTGCCCTGCAGTACACCCCGCAGATGGTCGCCTGGTTTGTGGTGGTCTGCTGTCCTCCATAAACTGGCAAGTTGCTGGAGGTGGAAGGTGGGAGGGGGGTGGGGGCGGATCTTGTGGCCACATCTGTGGAGGAGGACGAGGACAAGGAGGCACCAGACCAGGAGGGGTTGGAGGATGAGCATGGGGAGGATCAGGGATGACCTCATCCTCACCCGCTTCACATTGGACGAGGCCTCGTCCATCATTCCCCCTCTGCAAAACCACCCCCACCCCAGTTCCCACCCAATTTCCTCCCATCCTTCAGCTTCCCCCTCCCCCCCTATTCACTCTCCCACCCCCTGACCATTCCACACCCACAGTGTGTGTAACCCCCACTCCAGGGTGGTGGGACTGTGTCGACAATGTCAGCAAGTTACTGTCGAGGGCAGGGGGACTAACTGAGACTGAGCGCTGGTGCTTATCATTCCATGTCATAGTCTGATCCCTGCCTGTCTGCTGAGTGCTCGCTCACATCCATCACCTTCACATGATGTGCTGGGGTTGGGGTGGGGGGTTTGGACTAGGAAAAGGTGTCCAAGACATCTACATCTGTTGAGATTGGACATGGGATCGGTGCTCCACCCACATTGCGTCAGAAAACACCAGAGGTGTCATGTTGGTTGTGGTCAATGATTTTTATGAATTAACAAAGATGTGTCCCCAACTGCCCTGATCCCCTGATGGTGCCAGCCTCCTCCCACCCTACACAATGTACCCAATCCCCCCTTAGCCTCTCCACACCCCCTCCCGTGTCCTCTCTGTGATTTGATACCTTTTTAACCTTCTGTGCTCTATCACTGCGTATCCCCAGGTGTGTCCCCAGGATGCACATCAGAGGTGGATGCAGCCTTCTTCCTAAAGCATCCCATGGCCTTTGATGCCTTTGATGGGCATCCTCTGGAGGATCTGGGGCCAGAGGGCCCTGGCGCACTTGCCGGCGGTACATGCCCTGCTGCGTTGCCCTGCCCCTGGTGCTGACTTCGAGACATGTCGTTGTCGGTGAGGTGGGTCTCGGGGAGCAGGTGGCCCCGGTGGCCACTCCATAGGGTGGCTCCGGGTTGGCACCCAGCGATATCTCCTCCCAGTTGGTTCCTGTAGGACCTGGGGTTAACCCAGAATTGCAGGGCAGCTGGATCAAGCCCCGGCTGCCCCTACGACATCTGGCTCTGCCAGCCTTTCTGGCTTCCCAACGTCTGCAGCACAGTATTGACATCCTCGCTGATGTTCCTCAGTGACTGGACATGTTCTGGAGCACCCTGGCAATGCCCACCTGCGACCAGGGCATGCTCTGCAGTGCCTCAGCTATGTCCACCTGAGATTTGGGACACCTGAGACTGGATAAGAGCCCATGGTGTTAGCGGCAAGGTACTGGTATGGATAATGGATTGGCTGACTGGCAGAGGCAGAGAGTGGGTATAAATAGGTCTGAAGCTGTGCCCTCATTTTCTAGTTTCTCCTTTTGGAAACATCTTCTCCACATCCACTATGTAGGCCTCTCAGAAGTCTGTCAGTTTCAACTTTCAGAATTGCAGCTGGTGACTAGTGGTGTAGCACAGAGATCAGTGTTGGGACCACAGCTATTCACGATATGCATTAACGATCTTGAAGAATGAACTATTACTACGTTTGCAGATGATATAATGATATGTAGAGAGAGACAGCTTTTGTTGAGGAATCAGAGAAACTGCAGAATGACCTGGATAGACTGGGGGAGTGGGCAAAAAGTGGCAGATGGAATACAATGTGGAAAAGTGTGAGGTTGTGCACTTTGTTAAGAAGAATAGAGGTATAGATTATTTTCCATGGGAAAATGGGAAAAGGCATCGGAAATCAGAAGCACAAAGGGACTTAGGAGTCCTAGTTCCAGATTCTCTTAAGGTTAACATGCAGGTTCAGTTGGCAGTTAGGAAGTCAAATACAATGTTAGCACTCATGTCAAGAGAGCTAGAGTACAAGACCAGGGGCTGGATTCTCCGTAGGCCTTCGTAACGCGGGTTGCCTGCGAAAAAAATCGGTGTGCATGACTCCGGCGTCCGGGCCTTCTTTTAAGCTGGCAATCTCCGGTCCCGGGAGGGCTAGCAGCTGACTGACGTGATACGCGTCAGTTTCACCAGCTGCGGAAGTGGTGAGACCCGGCGTTTTTTGGAGGAGGAGGAGGAGAGAGACAGACCCAGGCATTTTGGGGGGGGGGGGGGAGGTGGTGGTGGTGAGACCCGGCATTTGGGGGGGGGGGTGGTGGTGGTGAGACCCGGCATTTGGGGGGGGGGGTTGTGGTGGTGAGACCCGGCATTTTGGGGGGGGGCGGGGTGGTGGTGAGACCCGGCATTTTGGGGGGGGGGGTGGTGGGTGAGACCCGGCATTTTGGGGGGGGGGGGGGGTGGTGGTGAGACCCGGCATTTTTGGGGGGGGGTGGTGGGGAGACCCGGCATTTTGGGGGGGGGGGTGGTGGTGAGACCCGGCATTTTGGGGGGGGTGGTGGTGAGACCCGGCATTTTGGGGTGGGGGGGTGGTGATGAGAACCCCGGCATTTGGGGGGGGGGGGGGTGGTGGTGAGACCCGGCATTTTGGGGGGGGGGGGTGAGACCCGGCATTTTGGGGGGGGTGGGTGGTGGTGAGACCCCCGGCATTTGGGGGGGGGGTGGGTGGTGGTGAGACCCGGCATTTTGGGGAGGGGGGGGGGGCTGGTGGTGATACCCCGGCATTTTGGGGGGGGGGGTGGTGGTGAGACCCGGCATTTTGGGGGGGGGGGTGTGTGAGACCCGCCATTTTGGGGGTGGGGGGGTGGGTGAGACCCGGCATTTTGGGGGGGGGTGTGAGACCCGGCATTTTGGGGGGGGGGGTGTTGGCAAAGGGGGGGGGGGGTTTGGGGAAGCGGCGGGCAGAGAGGGGGGGCGACGGATGCCCGGGGCCAACGCACCGTCGCCCCCCCCTCTGTACGCCGCTGCCCCCTACCCCAACCCCCCCTCACCACCCCTACCTCACCACCCCTACATGCCTCCCCACCACCCCACCTCCCTCCCCACCACTCCTACCTCCCTCCCCACCACCCCTACCTCCCTCCCCACCACCCCTACCTCCCTCCCCACCACCCCCACCCCCCTCCCCACCACCCCCCTCCCCACCACCCCCACCCCCCTCCCCACCACCCCCACCCCCCTCCAACGCCGCCCCCCATCTCTCGCAACGCCGCAACACCCCCCCCTCAACGCCGGGTCTCTCCCCCCCCCCCCTCAACGCCGGGTCCCCCCCCTCAACGCCGGGTCCCCCCCCCCCTCAACGCCGGGTCCCCCCCCCTCAACGCCGGGTCCCCCCCCCAGGTGTCCCCCCCCCCCCTCAACGCCGGGTCCCCCCCCCTCAACGCCGGGTCCCCCCCCCCCAACGCCGGGTCCCCCCCCCTCAACGCCGGGTCCCCCTCCCCTCAACGCTGGGTCCCCCCCCCCCAACGCCGGGTCCCCCCCCCCCCTCACCGCCGGGCCCCCCCCCTCAACGCCGGGTCCCCCCCCCCAGGTGTCCCCCCCCAGGTCCCCCCCCCTCAACGCCGGGTCCCCCCCCAACGCCGGTACCCACACCCCGTCCCTGTCCCCCTCCCTCTGAAGGCCGGTACCCACACCCCCCCTCTCTCCTCCTCCCCCCCCCCTCCTCTCCTCCTCCCCCCCCCTCTCTCCTCCTCCCCCCCTCTCTCCTCCTCCCCCCCTCTCTCCTCCTCCCCCCCTCTCTCCTCCTCCCCCCCTCTCTCCTCCTCCCCCCCCTCTCTCCTCCTCCCCCCCTCTCTCCTCCTCCCCCCCCTCTCCTCCTCCCCCCCTCTCTCCTCCCCCCCTCTCTCCTCCTCCCCCCCCCTCTCTCCTCCTCCTCCCCCCCTCTCTCCTCCTCCCCCCCCTTCTTCCTCCCCCCCCCTTCCTTCCTCCTCCCCCCCCCCTTCCTTCCTCCGTTAGTGGGGGGGGGTGCGGCGTTGGGGGGGGGTAGGGGTGGTGAAGGGGGTAGGGGCTTTGGAGGGAGGTAGGGGTGGTGAGGGGGGGGGTGGTTGGGGTAGGGGGCAGCGGCATACAGGGGGGGGGGCGACGGTGCGTTGGCCCCGGGCATCCGTCGCCCCCCCTCTCTGCCCGCCGCTGCCCCCAAACCCCCCCGATGCCGCAACCCACTCCTCCGATGCCCCCCCGATGGCCGCAACCCCCCGATGCCGCAATCCACTCCCCCGATGCCCCCCCGATGGCCGCAACCCCCCGATGCCGCAACCCACTCCCCCGATGCCGCAACCCCCTGATGCTGCAACCCACCCCCCCCGATGCCGCAACCCACCCCCCCCCCGATGCCGCAACCCACACCCCCCCCGATGCCGCAACCCACCCCCCCCCCCCGCATGCCGCAACCCACCCCCCCGACACTGAACGGCGTCAACCATCATCAATGGTTGACGCCGTTTTAAATCAACTGTGATTTTCGCCGACGCGACCCACGTGAGAATTTCGCCCCAGGAATGTACTTCTGAGGCTGTATAAGGCTTGGTCACACCCCATTTGGAATATTGGGCGAAATTCTCCGACCCCACGCAGGGTCGGAGAATTGGCGGGAAGCGGCGTTATTTCCGCTCCCGCAGGTTTTTCAATTCTCCCGCCGGCCATAAACCGGCGTTGTGCAAATCCCGCCGGCAGCCTGTGAAAACGGCTGGCGCCGGCGGGATTTCATTATTTTTGCACTGACCTTAAATCTCCGGCCCGGATGGGCCGAAGTCCCGCCGACGTGGCCACGGGTCACGTCGGCGCAAATCAAAGTTGGTTTAAAACGGCGTCAACCATTGATGTTGGTTGACGCCGTTCAGTGTCGGGGGTGAATGCGCGTGGGGTGGGTAGCGGCATTGGAGCGCGGTGGGGGGGAGCGGTGGGGGGGGCGGCATTGGAGCGCGGTGGGGGGAGCGGTCTTGGAGCGCGGTGGGGGGCGGTATTGGAGCGCGGTGGGGGGGCGGCATTGGAGGCATTGGAGCGCGCGGTGGGGGGAGCGGTGGTGGGAGCGGTGGGGGGGGCGGCATTGGAGCGCGGTGGGGGGGCGGTATTGGAGCGCGGTGGGGGGGCGGCATTGGAGGCATTGGAGTGCGCGGTGGGGGGAGCGGTGGGGGGAGCGGTGGGGGGGCGGTGGGGGGGGCGGCATTGGAGCGCGGTGGGGGGGCGGTATTGGAGCGCGGTGGGGGGGCGGTATTGGAGGCATTGGAGCGCGCGGTGGGGGGAGCGGTGGTGGGATAGGGGATGGGGAGGAGGTAGGGGAGAGAGGGGTGGGGAGGTGGGGGTGTTGGGAATAGAGAGATCAATCACTTACCTTGAGTGCCGGTCGATTGGGAGGGGAGGTGTTTGTTAAGAGAGAGAGATCAATCAATTACTTTAGTGCTGGTAGATTGGGGGGGGGGGATGGATGGGGGGGGGGGGGTTGTTGTGGTTGGGGTGGGTGATGAGGGCAGTGATGACATGGTTGTCTTCCCTGCCACAACCCCCCACCCCCCTGCAGGCCATGTTTTTCAATCAGCCTGTGATGTTGGCCGCCGTAGTTGCATCCGCGATTGTACAAGTCGCCCTGGAGGAGGAGGAGGAGGAGGAGGAGGAGAACGAGGAGGAGGAGGAGGAGGAGAACGAGGAGGAGGAGGAGGAGGAGGAGGAAGAGAACGAGGAGGGGGAGGAGAACGTTGCGGCGGCACATAGACGGAGACGTCTGAGGAGGCCCCGTGTGTACAGATCCCTTTCATCGTTCCTGGAACTCACAGACCGGGCATGCAGGAGGAGACTCCGGATGAGCCCTGAAACCGTGGCACACATATGCAACCTGATGGCTCACCTGGCACCGCGTGGCACTGGGGGAGGACATCCTCTCCCCGTGTCACTCAAGGTTACAGTGGCCCTCAACTTTTACGCCACGGGCTCATTCCAGGCGCCGACTGGGGACCTGTCTGGCATCTCACAGGCATCGGTGCACCGGTGCATCCGGGCAGTGACAGACGCCCTTTATGCCATCGTGGACCGCTACATCCGCTTCCCCATGGACCAGGCGAACCAGGATGCCCGGGCCGTGGGGTTCTCCGCCATTGCTGGTTTTCCCATGGTCCAAGGGTTGATCGATGGGATGCACGTAGCCGTGCGGCCACCTGCAGAAGACAGGGCCGTCTTCACAAACAGGAAAGGGACATATTCTGTGAACACCCAAGTGGTCTGCGACCACCGCATGATAATCATGCACGTTTGCGCACGGTTCCCGGGAAGTGTTCATGACTCATACGTGTTGTCGCGGTCGAACATCCCTGGAATGTTCGAGGGACGCCACCGCCGGATGAGGGGCTGGTTGCTGGGAGATAGGGGTTACCCGTTGCGGACGTGGCTGATGACGCCTGTACGGAGGCCACAGACTGACGCAGACAATACATACAACGATGCCCATGCAGCGACCAGGGGTCTAATTGAGAGGTGCTTCGGGATCCTCAAGTCGCGATTCCGGTGCTTGGACATCTCTGGGGGGGCCCTCCAGTACCCGCCAGATAGGATCGGCCGCATCATTGTGGTGTGTTGTGTCCTGCACAACATCGCCCAGCAGAGGGGTGATGTGCCGCAGACAGAGGAGGGGGGAGTGGAGGAGCGGGAGGAAGAGCCGCAGACTTCCCCAGACGAGGGAGATGGGGGCAATGGTCAGGGCAGACGGGCAGATCATTGGCGGGTGGCCGCCCGACCTCACCGTCTAGGCCAGCGAGCACGGGACAGGCTGATAGCTGGCCAGTTCACAGACTAGGGTGGTAGCGATTCTGCAAGTATGGCGACGTTCCACACGCCTTTGCAACATCCGATCACCCTCAACCCCCCCCCCACCCACCCACCCAACACTCTGACTCCCCCTCACCCGCCCAACACCCTCACTCCCCCTCACTAACCATGCACCAAGTTCCAACACCTCACCAACCATTCCCACATCACCTGAAAGTACAACACCCCTCCATTGCACATCCACTGCGACACAATGGGCAGTCATCACACGGTTGCCGATGGAAGCGTGTCTACTGCTGTCCATGGAGGATGATGACGTCACGCACTGCGATGAGCTCCTGGCTCCATTTCGTCGCTCAATGTCTGACCCATGGCCACAGTACCACCAGCCTTCCGGACCATCCCTGCATGCGGCCGTCACACTGCAGCGCTCGGTCACATCCTCTGCCCAGAGGGATTGAGAGGGCGGGCAAGGTGAAGGGGGGGGGGGGGGCACACTCACCTGAGGCCGACATCAGACCCTCCACACACACTGGCACTCAACCTACATGACACGCATCGGACAGAACACAAAGGCAGCCTCTGTAGGTGCGTTAGTGATTTTAATAACAAACAGTTCAAACATGTGCCCTAGACCCTGAATCTACTGTGCCCTTCACCCGTGCCAACTTACTAAGTGTCTACTATCTTGCTTTTACGGACCCTTTTACTACGTCTAGGTGCTTCCCCAGACAGTACAGCAGGACTGGAGGTGGACTCCTGCGATTCCAGCCCTGTGACTTTGGATCCGTTTAGCGGACGTTTCCTGGGGCGGCCCGGCCTAGATGGGCCAGGCCGCGGCTCGGGTGACTGGGATGGCGAGCTGCCAGCCTGTCTTACCCGCTGCCCACCAGATGCACCTGGGATGGAAGGGGGGGAGTCCGAGGTAGCGCGGTGTTCCGGGACCTCCTCTACAGGGGGACCCGGTACAGAGCACAGCACCTCCTCCTCCCTCGGGGTGCCCGATGGCCCCCGGGCCTCTACATGGGTCGGGGGTGCATCTGGAACAGCCATCCGACGCTCCCCCGGCACCTGGCGCTGCCAGTCCTGGAGGCCCGTGCTGGTACTGACAAGGGTCCTCAGAGCTGCAGCCATGGAGCTGAGGGAGTTGACCATCCCTCTTTGTGTGTCGGAGACGCCGGAGAGGTGATTGATAATGACACTCATGCCCTCAGCGATGGACTGCTGAGACTGCACCATGGCCTGATGACACAGAGCCACAACGTTTAATGCCTCAGCAATCATCCGCTGTGTCTGGTTCATGGCTTCCAGTGAGTGGGAAGCCACGTCCTGGGACACGGACGCCGCCTGCACGGACAGCTCCAGAGCCTGAATACTGCGACCCATGTCAGACACAGTTGCACCCATTGCCTCGACCGCGGACGGCACCCGTGCGGTTTCGGTATGGGTGGCACGTATGAGCGGCACGACTTCCTGCACCTGGACACGGTTGGACTCCTCCACCTGCGTGTGCATCAGCTGCAAGCCGGCCCTCACCCTCTTCCTTGGACCCAGGTTTGTTGATTGCATGGGGTCTATGGGTGGGTCCGTTGACTCCAGGAACCCAGGACCAGTCTGGGCGGCAGATGTCTGCTTGCGCCAGGATGCCCTCCGACCACCCGGCCCCTCTGCCGCTCCTACCTCCACCTGCTGCACTGGGACGACAGTGTGGTGCTCACCAGCGAGTGACCCTAAGGAATCATCACTAAAAAGCCCAGCCGGGGTGAGTGTGTCTGCGATGGTGCAGCGTGCTGGAGAAAGCTGTGCCGGTAAACTGTGCGCATTGTCCGATTGGCTGTCTGATAACGGCTGGGGTTCCCCCATCTGTGGGGCCCGTCCACTGTCCTGGGTGGCAGTGTCCTGCCCTTGGGTGTCCATTTGTCTGTGCGTCGGGGGCCTCTGGCTTATCCCCTCATCGCGGCGTCTTCTCAGCACTCGTCGTCGGATGCGCCCGTCACGCGAGCGTACATGACAGATGACCACACGTCTCCTCTGCCGCACCGGGGCATCCTGTGGCCGTTGCAGGCCAGAGGGGCCGGGTCGCTCCCTCTCCTGTGGTCTCAGTGGGGCATCCTGCGGGCGGGGGGCATCCGCGGTGACGGGTGCCTCGATGTCTGGACCTTCAAGACACAAGACAGCATGGTTAAGCACTCAGATCAGGGGATATGGGGAGAGGGGATTGGGGGGGGGGGGTATGAGAGAGGGGGAAGGGCCGTGGGTGGCTCACTTGCTCACGGGCCGCCGACCTCTGCGTTGCCAAACGCCCGGTCCTCGGGTCCTCCTGCCATCTCCAGGGCCCTCTCCTCGTGGACCGTGAGTGGTCTCTCCTCTGCACTGCCCCCACCACTCGCTCGAGACCTCCTGTTGAACGAAAGCTTCTCCTGTTGAAGGGTGGGTAGCAGATGTAGCAACAACAGTGTTAGACACGAAACCAATATTCAATTTGCTTTCCCAATAATCTAGTTTACTGCATGCTAGCTTTTTTTCTTTAATGCTTGGAGACCCCCAGATCCAACGGTTTTGCAGCTTTCAGCACTCTTTCTCCATGTTAATCATATGCAGCTCATTTATTCCTCCTACCGTAGTTCTGAACGTTATATTTTACTTATTTATATCCCGTCTGCCATTTGTTGGCTAACTAACTTAATCTGTCCAAATTCCTTTGTAGACTTGTGCCTTCACACCAGTTGATGTGTCGTCCACGATTATGGCAGAAGCGATTCCACTTCCCTCATGAATATAAATAGCAATGTCAACCTCATCATGGTTTCTAAAAGCAGATGCTGGAAATGAATTGGTGTTGATGTAGTGTCCTGATAGAAGCGCCAGTGTCGAAGCCTTTAAGGACGTGCAAAGGGGCCAGCACCGGTGCCCAGTGGAAATCTAGCTATTCTAACTCAGGCAGACATTGAATTTGGTTCAGTCCTGACTGGCACCCGAGAGCTTGATTAGTTTGTACTGCCTATAAGCATTCCTCTCCCCACACACTTGGGGAGCCAGGAAATAGGACCTTAAAGAGTTGCACCGACATTCGCAACTGTAGAGCTACAGACACAGCTGAATGCCATGCAGGAGAGTTGGGACAACCTGTTCCCTGGACAAGGAAGGAGACAGATTCCAGCCGGTGTTCAGAGGTTCAGCGTCACGGGCCCCACTCCAAGGAATCGTCATCAGAGCAGTCATAATCAGCTCAATGTCCTTGGGTCGGTTCATATCAGTCACCAGCCCATATCCCCTGGCAACGGTGATGACACATTAGGGATGGTGACCAGGTCAGACTGGAGGTCAGGTTCAAGGTCAAGTTCAGACTGGAGGTCAGGTTCAATGTCAAGTTCAGAATGAAGGTCAGGTTCAAGGTCAAGTTCAGACTGGAGGTCAGGTTCAAGGTCAAGTTCAGAATGAAGGTCAGGTTCAAGGTCAAGTTCAGACTGGAGGTCAGGTTCAAGGTCAAGTTCAGAATGAAGGTCAGGTTCAAGGTCAAGTTCAGACTGGAGGTCAGGTTCAAGGTCAAGGTCAGAATGAAGGTCAGGTTCAAGGTCAAGTTCAGAATGAAGGTCAGGTTCAAGGTCAAGTTCAGAATGAAGGTCAAGTTCAAGGTCAAGTTCAGAATGAAGGTCAGGTTCAAGGTCAAGTTCAGAATGTAGGTCAGGTTCAAGGTCAAGTTCAGAATGAAGGTCAGGTTCAAGGTCAAGTTCAGACTGGAGGTCAGGTTCAAGGTCAAGTTCAGACTGAAGGTCAGGTTCAAGGTCCAGTTCAGACTGAAGGTCAGGTTTGGGTTTCAATGTCACGGGGAGGGGAATCACCCTGGCTGCCCTGACGAGGTCGTTTATCTTCTTATGGCACTGAGTGCCTGTCCTTGGGGTGATTCTGGCAGAACTGACCACCTCAGCGACATCCCTCCACAGACGACTACGTCGGCGCGGGGCGAGCCTGCGCCCATCTCGGGGGTAGAGGTCCTCCCTCCTGGCCTCTACAGCGTCCAGGAGCGCTTCCAGGTCTCGATCCTGAAATCTCGGCGCTGGTCTACGGGACGCCATGTCCGCACATCTGGCGGGGGGTGGGCGAAAGCGCTATTTGTTTCCGGGTTCGCCGGGCGCCGTTGATAACGTCGCCCGACGCGTCACTTGCGGGGCGCATTAACATGACGCGTTTAGCGTCAGTCAGCTGCTAGCTCCTCCGGGAACGGAGAATAGCGGCCTTAAAGAAGGCCCCGACGCCGGCGTGAGTAGCACCGATTTTTTTTCGCAGGCAACCCGCGTTACGAAGGGCTACGGAGAATCCAGCCCATTGTGTGCAGTTTTGGGCCCCGTATCTAAGGAAAGATGTGCTAGCCTTGGAAACGGTCCAGAGGAGGTTCACAAGAATGATCCCCTGGAATGAAGGACTTGTCATATAAGGAGCGGTTGAAAACGCTGGGTCTGTACTCAATGGAGTTTAAAAGAATGAGGTGGGATTCCATTGAAACTGACAGACTTCTGAGAGGCCTACATAGTGGATGTGGAGAAGATGTTTCCAAAAGGAGAGACTAGAACCTGAGGGCACAGCTTCAGACTGGAGGGACGATTCTTTAAAACTGAGATAAGGAGAAGTTTCTTCAGCCAGACGGTGGCAAATGGGTGGAACTCATTGTTGCAGAAGGCTGTGGAGGCCAAGTCACTGAGTGTCTTTAAGTTAGAGATAGATAGGTTCTTGATTAATAGGGGGATCAGGAGTTATGGGAAGAAGGCAGGAGAAGGGGGATGAGAAATGTATCAGCCGTGAATTGCAGAGTGGAGTCGATGGGCCGAATGGCCTAATTGTGCTCCTAAATCTTATGATCTTATGTCTCTCAGTGCCCTCAGCTAGGCCCTCATGGGACTGGGTGACTTCCCCTGATGAGCGTGAGGTGCTCTGGAAGCCCTCGGCAAGTCCACCAGAGACTGGGACATGCCCCACAGCATCTCATCAAGGTCCATCTGGTACTGGGTCATGTCCTCCAGCGACTAGGACATGCTGTTGAGGCCCTCAGCCATGGCCTTTACTGATTGAACCATGGCTTGGACATTTCCACACATGTTGCCGATGTAGTGCACCAAGCTCTCCACTGCGATCGTCACCCGAGCAGTGTTGGCCCTGGTGCCATGCATTGCTGGCACCGTCTCCTGCACCTGTGGTTACGGGTGTGGTGTTCTTTGTGCTGCTTATTTAGGATGGTTGACATAGTGTTCCACAAAAATCACAGTATAGCTTTTGTGAAACAAAGCTATGATTGTATTTACACAACAAAACTGGGTTTTGACACTTAGTCCTTTTAGAATACAAAATTGATCAATAACATCCAGCTACACTCATCTGCTGCTAATTTCACTAACTGGTATATGCTATAATCTAGCCTTCACACACTAACTGCTCTTATGACCTTCACTAGCTATCTCCTGCATACACTCCTCTCCGAAGGTCTAGCATCACAGCTTTATCTAATAGTATCTGCAGCTCCCTCTAGTGGCTATTCATGGTGTCACATTAACCTTTGTAATGCTGATAGTTATGATAATACCACGTCCCCCTTTCTTTGTGAAATAAAATATTCTTACAGTGGTTAAGATATTTTCTTTTAACTTGACCTTGTAGGCGTATTGCTCTCTAAATAACTAGTAACTATCACTATCTCATTATCATACAATACAGTATTTTTTGTAATGACAGTTGTATCACATAGATGAATATAGGTTAAATTTACAATCACAAGCTCTCTCTAGAGGTCGTCTTCTTCTGGTCGAACGTCTCAGTGGAGTGTTCAAGGCGTTGGATTACTCTATCCCATCTTCTCGCGGTGTTAGTGCTAAACTTGAATTTGGAAGGGCCATGTCCATGAATATGTTGTCATGTGGAACAACTTTTTCACATTGCGATTGAACCTTGTGCTTGACACAAAGTACTTTCTCCCGAACAGCGATCCTTGTTCTGTTTCTTCTAAGTAGGACCTAGGTGCTACCTGTTTCAGAACGTTTGCAAGATTTAGCCAGCCACCTTCTAGATTTTGAATCCTTACAAAGTCCCCTTCGTAAAACTGAGCTAGAGGCTTGGTATGTCTATTGTAGACCTCTTGTTGCTTCTTTTTTGTCTTTGTAATTCTTTCACTTATCTTCTTGTTATCAGTTTCTGGACTGATGATTTGTGGTAAAGTGGTTCATAGTCTTCTCCCCATCAACATTTGAGCAGGTGAGCGACCCATTGATAACGGTGTTGCTCGGTATGCTAACAACGCTAATGACACGTCTTGACCATCTTCACTCGCCTTGCGGAATTATCTCTTAATTATCCCTACTCCTTTATCTGCTTTCCCATTAGACTACAGATAAAGTGGGCTCGATATCACGTGGTTGAAATTATATTGCTCTGCAAACTGTGTCCACTCCCAACTCGAGAAACATGGACCATTGAAAATGAAATGAAATGAAAATCGCTTATTGTCACAAGTAGGCTTCAATGAAGTTACTGTGAAAAGCCCCTAGTCGCCACATTCCGGCGCCTGTCAGAGATAACGTTGAGTGGAATACCATGGCCATCACTATAATGTTGTTTAAATCTGGTTACTGGAACAGTTGGTGCTAAATGACACTGTGCTTCGAAGTGGTTCAGTCTACCACAATTGGAACAAAGTTTCCCTCTCGCCGGACAATATGTTTACTGTGGGCGTGTCCACTTAGACGCAGTTTTCTTTGCAGCGACATAGCATTAATGGCGTCATCCACGTTTATCGATTTTGTGCTCTTTTCCTTAGCCACAAATTTGGCATATTCGCTCAATGCCTGTTCGCTGGCCTTACACATATTTAAAGCGTCTTCAATCGACTACACCGGTTTTCTCAAAATTTTCTCTGTTGATTCCGAATAGAACTTTATCTCGCAGCATAGACTCGGAGCTTGATGCAAAATCACCGTAATGCGCACGGAGATTAAGATCTGTGATGCCTGAATCTACAGACTCTGCTCTGAACTGCAGCCGTTTGTTTAACATGTAGCGCTCTTTAGAATTTTTTTCACAGCAAGCATTTTTGTAGCAGCATGCTGTATTTACTTTTGTCCTCATCTAAACTGAATTCAAACAAATTGAATAACTCCAATGCTTGCGGTCCAATCAAATTTAGTAGGAGAGCTATCTTACGTTGGTCTGATGCATTTTATAGCGTGGAGGAAGAAATAAAGACTTCAAACTGTTGCTTAAAGAAAGCCCAGTTCTGGCATAGTTTACCATGTGTCTTCAGGCTTCTTGAGACTTTCTATCTTCGGATCAGTCTCTACCGTAGATTTTTTCTGAGTTTTTGCTTCTGGATTGCTTTCTTCAATCTCCAATGCTATTCTACACTAACCTAATTACTGTTTCTTTCAAGAATAGACTCCTGATATATTGTGGTCTTCTTTGTATTGCTTAATCAGGATGGTTGGCGAAGTGTTCCACAAAGCCCTCAGTATAGCTTTTACTTAAACAAAGCTATGATTTTATTTACACTACTAAACTGGGTTTTGACACTTAGTCCTTTTAGAATACAGAATTGATCAATAACATCTAACTAACTCATCTACTGCTAATCTCACTAACTGGTATAAATTATAATCTAACCTTCTCACACTAACTGCTCTTACGATTTTCACAAGCTGTCTCTTGCATACACTCCTCTCCTAAGGTCCAGCATCATTGCTTTATATAGTCGTATCTGCAACTCCCTCTGGGCTATTCATAGTACCACATTAACCCTTGTAATGCTGATAGTTATGATAATACCACATCTGGGCCTCTTTCAATTGGCCATGGACCGACTAGAGGGTTGCTGATATCCCCCTCTGAATCTAGCGACTGCATCAGCTCCAGGTAAGCCAGGTCCAGAGGCTCAGAATCTGACTGGGACCCAGCTGGGTCTAGGATCCAGCAGATCTATGACTACTGTCTCACCTGGGAGTTTCCACCTCCACCTGATGTACAGCAGAAACTGTGGTGCTCACCAGATTGTGCATGTGGGGGGGGGGGGGGGGGGGGAGAGGGCCCGTATGCGCTAGGTGGGGGGAGGATTGGGGAGTATGGGAGGGGGCATTAATCTTCTTACAGCACTAGGTGCCAGTCCTCCTGGTCATACTCCCCAAGCTGACAGCTGCTAACACGTCCTGCCAGGCAGCACTGGCTGTCCTGTGGCTGACTCTCCTTGCCCCTCAGGGGAACAGGGCATCCCGTCCAGCTTCGATCATGTCCAGTAATCTGCCAAGGTCGGCATCCTGAATCGTGAGGATGGCCTTCTCGGCGGCATTACTGCTAGCTGAGCGGGGTTGACTGTGCAATAATGGTTTAAGTACCGCTCTCCGTTGTTGGTGGAGGGCTGGCGAGCACGGCCCCACCGAATCAGCCGGTATGACCATCATTTTCAGCATAAAGCCTGTGGGTCCTCGTTCGGCGGACCAATTAAAGTTTTATAGTGGTGTCAGCCTCATCAGGCCCAGCGGTGGGAAGTTTGCGGCTATCCCTAGTCACTACCACACGGAGAAACTTTTCCATGAAATCGTGCACTTGTGGCGCGATTCTTCGCACTCACGCTGGTTCGGAGAATAGCGGGCCGCGCAAATTCTTACGGCGACACAGGTCCGACGCCCTCCCGCTATTCTCCGAACCCCGCACAAACTACACGTCGGGATTCCCGGCAAAGGCCTCGAAAGCCCCCCCGACACGACCAGAAACCCGACTTTTTGGCCCCCCGCTATTCTCCGGCCCGGATGGGCCGAAGTCCCGATGTCATCACGCACTGTTTTCACGCCGGCCAACACACCTGCTTTTGATGTTCAGCTTCGAGTAGGTGAGCGCACCGCTCAGCGCACTGCTGGAGTCTGGCCACAACGGGGAAGGAATCCCCGAGAACGGGAGGGGGGTCCAGAGCGGGGAGGGAGTGGGGGAGATGGAGGAAGGAGGGGGGAGATGGAGGGGGGTGTGGGGGAGAAGGAGGGGGGAGTGGGGGAGATGGAGGGGGGAGTGGGGGAGATGGAGTGGGGAGTGGGGGAGATGGAGGGGGGGAGTGGGAGTGGGCGGGGTGTTAGGGAGAGAGTGAGCGAGTGACCCGTCCAACCCTGTAACAAAATGTCTGCCACCATGTCATGGCGTGCCGGTCACAAGGACACGGCTGCTGGTTGCCCTGTGGCTTACGGCCACAGGCCACTGACGCACCGGTGAAGAGGACGTAGTTAACTGCCCGTTGGATGCAGAAAGTGACCAAGGGTTAGGCTGCCCGCGTGTCAGCAGCGCGACCAGGCCACTGGGACACACAGGTATCCCGTGGCAGGCGGCGGCCGAGGTGTCGACTAACTTCCGTCTAACATGTCCCGTTTCTCTGGCCCCCACCACCCTTCTGTAGGTTAGCACAATGTCTGCGAACAGAACGGCTATGTTCTGCGCAGTGGTTGGGGCCGCTGCATTGTATTTGGAGATGGAGCAGCATCCACAGCCTCAACCCGCAGTGGATGCAGGGACAGCTGCAGCAGCAGAGGGAAGGGGCGAGGAGTTGCCAGTCGTCGAGCAGCATGGGGGGGAGGAGGAGGAAGAGGAAGAGGAGAGAGTGAGGGTGCAGCTACGGCACCAGAGGCGACGACCAAGGTCGAGGGTGTACCGTGTCCGGATCTCTTTCCTAACAATGATGGACATCACCTGCAGGAGGAGACTCCGGCTGAGTAGGCAGACGGTGATACATATCTGTCACCTCGTGGTGCACCTCGCCCCACGTGGAACGGGGGGAGGACACGCGATCCCGGTTGCCATCAAGGCATCAAGGTGACGGTCGCTCTTAACTTGTATGCGACCGGCTCCTTCCAGTCTCCGAGCGGGGACCTCTCCGGGATCTCCCAGTCATCGGTCCACAGGTGCATCCGGGATGTGACCGACGCCCTCTATGCCATCGCGGACCGCTACATCATCTTTCCCGAGGACCGAGCAACTCAAGGCTCACGAGCTCGTGGATTTGCCAGCGTGGCCGGGATTCCGATGGTGCAGGGGGCAATCGATTATGTTCACGTCCCCATGCGCCCGCCTGCAGGGTACAGGGACGTGTTCACAAACAGGAGTGGGACATACTCCATGAATTTCCAGGTGGTATGCGACCCCCACATGAGGATCATGAACGTCTGTGCAAGGTTCCCAGGGAGTGTGCATGACTCCTACATACTGGCGCAGTCGTTCATCCCTGCGATGTTTGAGGGACGTCCCCCCCCCGGCTGAGGGGCTGGTTGCTAAGCGACAGGGGTTATCCGCTGAGGTCTTGGCTGATGACGCCTATACGGAGGCCTCAGACCATTGTGGAAACCCGATACAATGAGGCCCATGCAGCAACCAGGGGTGTGGTGGAACGCTGCCTTGGCCTCTTGAAGATGAGATTCAGGTGCCTGCACCGCTCCGGAGGGGCCCTGCAGTACCAGGCCGACAGGGTCGCTCGCATTGTTGTGGTCTGCTGTGCGCTGCACAACATCGCGATGCAGAGGGGAGATGACCTGCTGCAGGAGGCGGAGGGAGAAGCAAGTGGCAGTGGTGCCAGCACAGAGGAGGAGGAGGAGGAGGAGGAGAGGGAGGAGGAGGAGGCTGGTGGAGTGGTGGGCGCAGCATGCAGACACGACCCAGGTGCTGGTGATTTCCAGGAGGCGGCACGATGGACCCGGCGAGGACGGCGGGCACGCGACGCCTTGGTGGCAGCACGGTTCACGCGTCGCATGCGACGTCCCCGCTGAACACCAAACCACCACCTGCATTGCTAGTCATGCAGAGGGTCAACACACAACTGCCACCACCACAACCGCCCCCCCCCCCCCCCTCTCAGTGTACACTGCTCCACTTCGACATCACCCTTACCACTGGGTCCAGACAATATGGCACAACATTGATGGCTGTGTCAGCGGGTGTGATCAGTGCCATGTGGAATGATGACAGCCCGCTCTGCGAAGAGCTGTGAGCTCAGAATCATTAGAGAGAGTCTGACCCATGGCAATAGCTGAACCATCCACCTTGGTGACCGCTGAGATCGTCACGGACACTCCATCACGTGCCCGCGTGGGCTAGCTGTGGGAGGGGGTGGGGGGAGGGGCAGGGACTGCACACCCGGCACCGAAGTTTCACCGCTCATCAACCCCAGCGACACTCGGTCACCATCACGATTCCTGTGGCTGTGGAACAATCACACGGTATTACAAGTAAGGTGGAACAGTGCGTTTAATGTGGACAAAAATTTACAGGTGCCCTAGCCCCTACAACTAAACTGTGCCCTTCACCCGTGCCAACTTACTCTGTGTCTCACTTTGTTGCCTTACAGGCCCTAACATTACGTCTAAGTGAGTCCCCAGATGATACAGCAGGAGTGGAGGAGGACTGCTGCGAATCGCCCCCTTTGACTCGTTTCTCCTTCGGCAAGCGTTTCCTGGGGCGACCCGGCCTTGATGGGTCAGGCTGCTCTGCGGGCGTCTTGGGTGACGTTGTGCCACCCTGCTCTGCCTGCTGTCCACCCGATCCACCAGGGATGGGACGGGGGGAGGCCGAGAATTCCGGGACGTCCCGTGATGGAGTTAATGGGACGGGCCCCGAAACCTCCTCCTCCCTCGGGGAGCCCGGTGGCCCCCGGGCCTCACTTTGGGACAGAGGTGCGGGCGGGGAGGTGCCCCTTTGCGCCACCGACACCTGCGCTGCCAGTCCTGGAGGCCTGCAATGGTATCCACCAGGATCCGAAGGTTCGCAGAGACGGAGTCCAGGGAGTTAGACATTCCCGCCAGGGACTGTGCGACCTCAACCTGTGAGTGCACGACGCCATCCAGCTCATGTGTCAGGCGGTTGATGCTCTCGGCGACTGACTGCTGCGACTGTGCCATGACCTTCTGAGACTCGGCCAAGGCCCGCAGCACGCCGGCAATGTCGTTT
Source organism: Scyliorhinus canicula (assembly GCF_902713615.1). Taxonomy (NCBI): domain Eukaryota; kingdom Metazoa; phylum Chordata; class Chondrichthyes; order Carcharhiniformes; family Scyliorhinidae; genus Scyliorhinus; species Scyliorhinus canicula. The sequence goes on from NC_052150.1 coordinate 121,570,266, forward strand.
TGGCTCTGGCGCATTGCTGCCTGTCAGAGGGCAACCCTGCCCAGGGCCGAGGATGACGCGTGCACATTAACCCTAATGCCTTGCATAACCTGACCCAATGCCTCCACCGCGGATGCCACCCGTGCGGTGTCGGGCCGGGTTGCTGCAATGAGCGGCACCACTCCCTGCTCGTGGATGCGGTTCGACTCCTCTAACAGCGTCTGCAGAGTCTGGAAGACAGCCCTCATCCCGTCATTGTTTCCCTGGGTTTCTTGACACATCGGCTGTGCGGGTGGGTTGAGAAACTCCAGGAACTCGGAAAACGTCTGGGAGCCAGCTGCATGAGTCAGCCTCCGCCAGTCCGGGCCCTCGTCTGCTCCGACCTCCACCTGCTGTACCTGCTCAGCTGTGATGTGCGACCCAGACTGTGACCCAGGAGCCTCATCAATAAATAGGCCAACCGGGGTGAGTGTCTCTGGGATGGTGGATGGTGTGGGAGATAGCAGTGCCGCAAGCTCGAGGTCGTCTTGGGTTGACGCCTCCTGTATGTCATCGTCCCGCTCAGAGGCCGCAGGGCGTTCGCGGGCCATTTCTCTCTCTTGCTCTGTCGCCACCCTCTGGGCGTCCTGCTCCACAGATTGGGTTGGGGAGGATGGGACTCCCCGCTGATCGGGCACCCTCTGTCGTCCGGCCCTGGGTGCGGTGGGAGCAGATGCCTGTGTCCGCCTGGAGGCAGACGGCCCTGGTCGTTCGGCATCACGTCCTAGGGAAGAGAATGAAACGGGTTATTTAGATTCGCTCGGCCGGGCGCTGGACGGTCCAAGTGGGCAGGGTGTGAAGGGACAGAGGATGGGGGAGGTGTTCCAGTGGGCAGGATGTATGAAGGGACAGAGGATGGGGGAGGTGTCCCAGTGGGCAGGGTGTGAAGGGACAGAGGATGGGGGAGGTGTCCCAGTGGGCAGGGTGTGAAGGGACAGAGGATGGGGAGGTGTTCCAGTGGGCAGGGTGTGTGAAGGGACAGAAGATGGGGGAGGTGTCCCAGTGGGCAGGGTGTGAAGGGACAGAGGATGGGGGAGGTGTTCCAGTGGGCAGGGTGTGTGAAGGGACAGAGGATGGGGGAGCTGTCCCAGTGGGCAGGGTGTGAAGGGACAGAGGATGGTGGAGGTGCTCCAGTGGGCAGGGTGTGTGAAGGGACAGAGGATGGGGGAGGTGACCCAGTGGGCAGGGTGTGAAGGGACAGAGGATGTGGGAGGGGGGAGTGTTTGTCATGCAGGGTTGTCTCACTTGTTGCAGCTCCGCCAACCTCGCATAGCGTGATCTCCCGGGTGGCAGATCCCCCAACAAGATCCAGTGCCCTCTGCTCCATCATAGTGAGGGGGTGCAGGATGGGCGAACCCCCTCCAGTCTGGTTCCGCTCACGGTTGTTGTGAGCGGTCTTGGCCTGTTGGGGGAGGGGGCATAGGTAGATCATTACAATACGGCAGGTATCAGCAGTCCGTTCAGGTACTGGCACAGTTTGGGGGTCAAGTTGTAATAAGACCATTGCACCTCTCCACGGGGGCCTGAGCGCTGGGTCTGTGACTACTTTGTTAACCACCCTCAACTAACTCTGCCCCAATCCCCCTCCACCCCCCGTGCTGCGGGGGGGGGGGGGGAGGTGGGTGATTAAGTTAAGGGGGGAGGGATGGTTGTGACCCGGGGGCACCCTCTTGGCACTTACCCTGGCAGCCCTGGTGAGGTTGTGCATCTTTTTCCGGCATTGGTCTGCAGAGCGAGGGGTCTGCCCCACAGCACTAACGGCAGCAGCCACCTCATGCCAGGCCTGGCGCACCGCGCTGGCAGGGTGGCGATGCCCTCTACGCGGGCAGATGATGCCCCTCCTCTGCTCGATGGATTCGAGCAGCGTCTCCACATCAGCCTCAATGAATCGCGGGGTTGCTCTCCTGAGATCCGACATCCTGGACTACAGTTTCTGTGCTCGCCCGCGCCTTTTTATGGCGTCACGTGGGCGTGTTCGTAGCGTCGCCGCGTTCCGGCGTCATCGCGCACGTGATTGACGCGGCCCTGTTCCTAGCCCATTTCCCGGACGTGAATACTTCGGGAAATGGGGCGTTTTGGGTCGTCGTAAAAGTCGGCCGTTTTCACGGCCAACTTCGCGATTTTCCGCGGGAGGGGAGAATCACGCCCTTGATTTCTCTCACTATCAAAAGAGAACTCTCAACATCAAGATTATGGTGACGTTTGTTATTCTTGCAACTAAATTCAGTTTACTTCTGAGGAAATCATACAACTCGGAACAAGTACAACACAGTGGGATGGCTGATGAAAGTATTTTTTGAACAAAAATCTAGAACGCATGAGTACGTTAGTCATATAGATCATTTTGGCTTTTTATTTAAAATATAAAAGAAACAGACCTGGCATCCACTATGCAAGAGCTATACTCCACAGTTGGTGCAGTCCTCATTCCAGATGAACTACACTAAATATCGGTTCAGTCTTTTGCACTGAATATTGCCTTTTGGTGCCTCATGGTCAGTTATTCTCATGGGATTCAAAAAGTCTTTACTTTTATTTTGGTAAATCATTTTGAAACCACTAATGCCAAACCACTTTGGTTAAGCTTGTTTGTAAGGGGGTCAACACCATTGACGACAAGCATGGTCTCCATGACAACCTGTTTTCTTGCAGCTGGAGCTGCACATTCTTCAAATATAACAATTTCAACTACTTTTACTGATTCTCTCGGCATTCAATATTTGAAAGTAATTAAATGGATTAAAACAATTTCTTCCAATTCTGTGGAATAAAGTGAAGTCAGTTGGAAGCCTTACATTGAATTCCTGACATGAATGACATGCTGATGTCAATAGTGATGTGTTGAGGCCTCCCGGGAGGCCTGTGTATTTGGTGTTAAGCCAACCATAAAGATTGAAGTAACCCTCATGGCTCATTTTAATATGATTATCTGGATCTCGCCCAATGAGGGTGAGATTCAGGTCAGGCCGGGCACAGCAAGTCATGTAATTCGCACAAGGTATCGCGTCCGGCGTGAAGGCTGATTTGGGCTTCAACCGCTATTCATTGTCAGAGCCGGCTCCAAGCTGGGCGTGTCGCGGTGGTTGAGTCATGCCTAAGGCCTACATTGGAGCCCCTGTGAAATCATTGAAAACACTTCACCAAATGACAAAACTGTCATGTAGAGTTACAAACATTTCTGTGAAAACGTTCAGAAATGTCATCATATAATCTACAGATATAAATCCATTCACACACGCATCATTTTCAATTCAATCAATTAAATTTTTTAATGCATTGGAACATGAATGATTGTATGTTTTTTTATCACAGTTCATAACAGAATATATTCCACCAGGGCAACATTGAAATTTATGCTTCACTTATCAGATTTCCCTGATTCTAAAATGTATTAAAATAGATCAGTCGCCCTTAAAGAGCAATAGGATTTAAAGGGAGTCTAATCATTCAAAACAACATTGTAATTTTACCAATCAGAAACAGAAATGGTCTCCTTTTGAAAATATTTTCTATTTAACTCAGAGCTCAGGCTCCCCCTGATGTAACTCTGCTCACAAATGGTGATGAAGTTTTATGTCCCAGTTGTAGCACTGACAGTCACAAATAGCCCAAAGTAGAGGGTAGCACCATTCAAATACAGGACAGGAGGTAAATCACTGGGAGTTTTGAATTTAAGAGGTAATTAATAGAGGGATAAATAATTCGGGAGTTTTACACTTAAATGGACTGAAATAAATCGCTGCAGGGAAGACTTTGATCAAGATTAAAAATGTAGGAACTCAAGACCTTCTTACTAAGAATAATTTAATTTTCATCACTGGATTTAAAAAAAAACTGCTTTCTTTGATTGTTTTTCAATAATCATTTTCTCTGGAGCAGCAGGAGCTTCTGAATTTTCATTGTTTTCATGTCACCTGCCAAAGCAGAAACAAGACAAGGAAATAAATATGAGGCAGTACTCTGTACAGTCCTTATATCCAGCAGTCCTGATTTAGGGATTTTTTAATGTGGAATTGTCTTTCAAATATTCTCTCATAATGTGCAAGGATATTTTCAAAGAAAAATTCACTCACAATAAAGCATATTCCATTTTAGTCTTTTGATTTCAACATTACTCAAGAAGGATCCAAGCCCAAACAAGCTCCAGCACACACATCTCCTGTGATGTATTTAAATAGGTGTCTCTGTGGCAGATTAATAATCAGGGAAGAAGATTTCAGCGGACAGTAATAAGGAGGAAACTCACCGTGCAAGACTGCTTAGTTTATCACAACAGTCATGACTATTGGTTATTTTTTGCTTGATGTTCATTGTTTCAAACGTTTATTCAAAGGGCAGGGAGACAGAAAACAGGAAATTTCAGGCCAGTTAGATTAACATGTTTCATAGGGAAAATGTTAGAAGCTGTCATTAAAAATGTTATCGGGCACTACGAGAATTTCAAGCCAATCCGATAGAGCCAACCTGGTTTTGTGAAAAGGAAGTCATGTTTATCCAATTTATAAATGTACTGGAGTTCTTTGAAGGAGTCACATGTGCTGTGCCTATGGCATCGCTAGAAGATTGGCTAGTTTACAGGAAACAGAGAGTTGGCATAAATGGGCCATCGTCTGGTTGTTGGGATGTAATGAGTGGTGTACCACAGGGATCAGAGCTGGGGTTTCAACCTTGATCAATTTACAGAACTGAATTGGATGAAGAGACTAAAGGTATGGTTGTTCTATTTGTTGATCACATGAGGATAGGTAGGAAAACAAATTATGAAGAGGACGTAAGGAGGCGACAAAGGGACACAAATAGGTTAAGTGATTGGGCAAAAATCTGGCACATGGAGTATAATGTGGGAAAATGTGAAATTGTCCATTTTTACAACAGGAATAAAAAAGAAACTTATTGTCTCAATGATGAGAGATTACAGGGGGGAAGGGGATCTCCGTGTCCTAGTGCAGTGTTTTTCAAACTTTTTTCCTGGGACTCACTTTAACCGGTCAACTCCAATGCTGACCTTTGCGACCCACACAGTCTGACCTTCGCGACCCATGCCCTCCAACCTTCAGGACTCACGCCGGCTGACCTTAGCAACCGATGCTGGCTAACATTCATGACACACCATTATTGCTTATCTTTAATGCAACAGATGAGCCTGCTTGGTCCTCACATGCTTAGTCATTTAATGTTACATTTCTGCTAAGAACTTCAGCTGACAATTTAAGTTCTCGCTGACGTCATGAAAAAAATCAACAGGTTTGTCCTCGCTCAACATGCTTATTCTTCAAATGCCTTTGATATTTTGAAAGTTTTAAACTTTCATTTGCCAGTACTTCCCTGCATATAACACACATGGGCTTTGTATCCTGATTTGCAATGGCAAAATTATTAAGGCCATACCTCCAGAAATCATCTTTATACTGATTTGTTCCTTTTTAAGTTTCTTGTTAATTGCTTGTTCACCAGAAGCCCTGGAGCTCTGGATACAGCTCACACCAGCACTGCTTTTTCCTGCTGCGGACTCGACTGAGAGGTTCTCTGCAGCCGATTCAATTGTGAGATCCTGGCCTGTTTGTGTCTCTGACCCTCTCTTCCTTCTTTACAAAATTATCCATCTTCAGTTTTTCTCACTACCCTGTTGCTTGCTTGCTTGCTGGTGGCTACAAAATAGAGGAATCTATCGTCCGTGACTTTGCACCCAGGGCACGTGATGTCAGTGTACGGATGCGTGTTGTGCTCTTTGCCGCTGCTTCTGGGAGGAATTTTTTAAAATCTGACCCTGGGACAACATTCTGAAGTCTGGAGTATTCAGTCTGGCCTGCTGGGCTGCAGCCCTGTTCAGTGCTGGATCCAGTTGAGGGGACATGCATGTGCCGGGTGACCGGCATTCTTGAAAGCTGATAGTGGCCATTGGGCACTTCTTCCCCTGATGAACCTTCAATCGAACGCGAGACGAGTTGCTGTTCAAAAGTTAGGCTTTAATAAGCTAGAAGTTAGCCCTGCGGTCGCCTACAGTAAATGGACGACCGCCGGGCGCTCTGGTTATTTATACCTCGCTCTGGAGGCGTGGTTAACTCAGCCTGTCGACCAATCGGAGCGCCGTCACATGACTGGTCTCAACCAATCGGTCGAGATGCACCTGACCGACCAGGGCCAATGGTAAGCCGATGTTCTGCACCAATGGCAGACAGCTATGCAAATCATACCACCACATCCCCCAATTGGAACTTGGCTACCGATTGCTCTGCAACCCTCCCGACACCTGCCCATGACCCAGCAGGTCGCGACCCTTAGTTTCAAAATGACTGCCCTCATGGATAAATCACGAAAGGATGGTATACAGATACAGCAAGCAATTAGGAAAGCTAATACAATGTTATTGTTTATTGTGAGGGCAATTGATCGCAAAGGTAGGAGGTTTGTACTTCAATTGCACAGGACATTGGTGAGACCAAAGAATATTTTGTAAAGTATGGTTTTCATATTTAAGGAAAGATGTAAATGCATCAGAAGCAGTTCAAAGAAGACTTATTAGACTAATAGGAGAAATAGGTGGGTTTCTTCAGAGAAAACGTTGGAGATATTAGATTTGTATCCACAAGAGTTTGGAAGAATCGGAGGCAACTTGTTTGAAACCTTTAAGGTCCTAAGGGGTATTGGCAGGCTGGACATAGAGAGGATATTTACTCTTTTTTCAAAATAAATTGAGAGTACCCAATTAATTTTCCTAATTAAAGGGTAATTTAGCGTGGCCTAAATTGTACATCTACCCCTGTACATCTTTGTGGGACAAAACCCACAAACACGGGGAGAATGTGCAAACTCCACAGACAGTGACCTGGGGCCAAGATCGAATCTGGGCCCTCAGCGCCGTAGGCAGCAGTTCTAACCACTGTGCCACCGTGCTGCTCAGAGGTCACTCATTTAAGATAGTAACGATGAGAAATCGTTAGTGCGCAATTCAGCGACTTGCCCAACTTGGTGTCAAGACAAGGCTATTAAATCTCACAATAGGCACCTTGTGGGATTTGCGATGCTCCAAACATCTCACGATATTAAGAATAATCCCCCGAGGCGTCGTGATCGGTATCTCGCTCTCGCTGTCCGAGATTCAGGTGCACATATTTAAATGAGTCATTAAGCTCATTTAAATGTGCACTTGCCCAATTCACCTGAACCAGGCACCGTTTAATACTAGTTCACAAAGTCATAAGCCAGTTTGATGGCACCTGGATGTGTCAGTAGGGTGTTGAGGCCCCTAGGTGGTTGGCACTGGGCAGGGTACTACCTTGGTACTACCCCTGCCACCTGGTCACACTGGCACTGCCAGTCTGGTACCTTGGCACTTCCAAACTGCTACCCTGGCACTGCCAGTGTTCCCATGTGGCATGGCCAGGCTGGCAGAGGTACAGCAACGTTGGCAAGCTGGCAATGCCAAGGTGCCAGGTTGCCCATGTCACGGTTGGGCCCTTGGGTACCTTGCCTATAAGAGATGGGGTGGGGGGACTTGAGGACCCTGGAAGAGAGACACTGGATGAGGTGGTGGGCGTCTGAAGGCTACGGTGTGGATCAAAAGATCGGGACAGCCTTTTATAATTAGGCCCTGATTTGCGAGTAGTCTTCTGCGAGTAGAAATGACTTAAAGAGTGGCCTTGACAGGGAGTTCTTCGCCAGGCCAAAAAAATGGTAAGATGCCTTTGAGTGGCGGGGTCCTTCTCAGCCTCGCAGGCACAGAGAGACACCCCGATAAATGAGCCGTTCAAAATTCACTGAATCGCACTCTTACGGTTATGAGTCTCTGGAACTCACTTCCTCAAAAAACAGAAGCAGAATCTTTTGAATATTTTTAAAGCAGAGCTATATAGATTCTTAACTTACACAGGGGTGAAAGGTTATCGTGGAGGCAGCAATATGAGGTTAAGATTAGAGTCAGACAGTCATGGTCAGGTTATGCTGCATTTGTAGATACCGATCAACATGAAATAAAAAAGGAGTTTCCTGGGTTTGTGCAATTACTTTAAGCATTTCACAGAGGAGCATGCAGAAACCATTGAAATTTGCAATAAACCACAAAAATAAAAATGGTGGAGACAAGTCAGACAGGATCTATAAAGAGAATACAAATTATCTGATGATTGGGTTCTGATGGAGGGTCACATGTCAGAATCATTGACTGGCTTGTGCTCTCTCGATAGATGCTGCCTGACCTGCTCAGTGTCTCCAACTATTTCGATTTTTGTTTCAGATTTCCAGCACCTGCAGTATTTTGGGCTTTTGTTCATCGGGAAAGCTGCATCTGGGATTGGGGGAAGTGAACAGATCGATGCCTGAAAATAATTTTTTAAAATTCTTGTTTAGCGAGTCATGACAGGATTAAGTAACCTATGTTGAGACAGGATGTACAAGAATATAATCGGCAGAATTCTATCCCGAAGATCAGGTTATTAATTATACAAGAAATACCTCCAGTAACTTAATTTTGAAACATAAGAATTGTGCCCATAATGGACTTAGCGAGGTTAAAGTGGCATCTTCCCACCCACCAAGCATGATGTCTCTCAGGCACGAATTACTACTGCTTTTTAAAAACAGGAACCAGACATCATGACCATTGAGAGGGAGGAAGGAGGTGAGCACCTCTCTCCACCTCGTACCAGGGAGTCTAAGGGGACAGAGCAGCTGCCAGCTCCAGAGTGTAATGTTCTAGTGCATGGAAGTGAACAGAAGGGAAAATGTCGCAGGATTTCTGGACCAATAAATATTTTTGGAATATTGTCCATAGGCGACGAATCAAGGGGAAGTGGTTTTCCAGAGCAAATATATTCTGCTGATACAACTCGAAATGTGGCATATGTAAATTCTAATGCTGCATCTAATAGCTTGTTGGAACTCTTGTACTATTGAAGGCTGATGCCGATGGGACCATCAAAAGGGAACATCATTAACAGGGTAGAGATAACAATGAAAAGGCAATTTACTCCAGGAATATTAAATGAAGGATTATTGGAGCAATGATAAATGTTACTCAGAACCTCTGGTTACATAAAGAATGTATCTATGATGCTAAAGAAATCAATAAAATTGGTGATTTAAGAGGAACCAAATAAGATTTCAGGTTCAACATATTTCTGGAAGTGATAGTGACAGGAAGCAAAACAAGGCACATCTCAGGAACATTTTGTTTTCATAGGTCAAGATATTCATGATGTGGAATTCATTGAATCTCACGAAAGAAATAAGATGGTAAGTAAAATGCAATTCAGATTCCACACCCAGGCTGCAATTTAGCATCTGTGCTAGCCATGGGCATAAATCTCGTAATAGCTGCGAAACTTCGCGAGAAGCCAAAGTAGGGTTTTGCATGGCGAGATTTTGCTTTGGGATCTTTGATGTTGTGATCAGGGTCACTTGGGAAGGATGCATCCCTGTGTTATGTCCTAACATATGCAGAAGATTTAAAGATAATTAGGAATTACACATAACATTGAAAGTAAAAGATAGTTTCAGATTCAAAGTCTGCTTTCACTATAAACAGACCACATGGACAGGCCAATGATATTTACAGAGTTTCTTAGTGAATTGTGTGTTTGCCCCACATGTTCCAAGACATGGAGACCCACATTCAAATGACCCTTTACAGCACAGTAAGTCAACTTTTGGTCAGATTACATAGTTGGACTGGTTTGGACATGTGATCAAATATGCAAAAGTGAATAAATATATTCTTGTGGTTAAAGCCGCTTCACTGAATGGATATAAAGATTTCCCACATCTAAATGTCCTTCAGAGATCATTGTCAGCCGGCAAATTAATCGTGTATTCAGGAGATGGGAACAACTTCAGCACGTATTTTGAACTGTTGTATAAAAAGTTTCCAATTGAAATGCATATTATCAGTGGTCTGGAGCAGGCACGGAGGTTGGATTGGGTCCATCGTGCCAATTGGTATCAGAAGGGTCCGAATGCTGCGAGGCCTTCCGTGGTCGAATGCCTGGTTTAAGTTCTCTTCTCTTGCTGGTGTCTAGCTAGCTTGCTGAAATCACACCTGGTACCATATGTTATTCTCAAAGTCTGAATGAACACAGTAGACTTCCAGTTAACACAAACTCTTTATTCAAATGGTTCATTCTGCTTCCAGAGCTCAACTAGATGTCAAACATTCAAGAGGTATGACCAGTGAAACTAAGGTAAACTGCCTATGCCGAGTTGTCTCTGTCTGCTGCTGCTCCCTAGCTCTGTGCTTCTCAAAGAGGCGTATCCTACCTTGGGCTCAACCCTTTATACCCGTCTCTGATGCTGCCCCCTAGAGGTGCTGTGACTGTTACATCTGTGCTGCAGTCCCTGGTGTATGTGCAGATGTATGTACAGATGTACAGATCACTACAGTAGTGCCCACTAGTGTTTGAATTACATAGAGATGTAGTAATCACTAACCTGACTATATATATATCATTATAATTACCTCTGGTTTGAATGAGGCCAACTGGGGATTTTATCCAGGGAAATTTCATCTCCTCTCACCTCCAGTTACCTGGATTAGCTCCTGTCCCATTTGCCTCAAATTCAAAATTCTCTTGAAATCCCTTCACAACCTCATCCCTCTCCATCTCTGTAATCTCTTCCAACCCTAACCAGCAACCAGCCAATACCAACTGTGAGTCCTCCTATCCTGACACTTGACTTGTGCATTTCAAGCATATTTACCCCATCATTGGCTGCCATGTTTGAACCACTGAGGTTTCTTGTTCTGAAAATTTCCATGTAAATCTGTTAAAATCCATCGTAAATGACTCCTGAAAATTTCTCCTTGATTTGTCATTCAATTATTTTGGCACACTCCTGTGAAAGATCTTGGGGCATTTTTATGACTACAGAATATTTCCCTGCTCCAATGGTTTTATCTTTAGGTCTACCTGAGCTTGCCGATGAAGTTAAGATACCTGTTAGCTTAGTCCATAAAATTGAACATTATTAGTGCTTGAGATTTCACGGGGACCTACAGTAATGCAAACAAACTGACTTCAACCTGATAACAAAAATCCCCTCCAAGGTTACAGTTCGTATAATAACACAGCTAAGAGGTTCTTAGTAAGATGTTCTTACCTTGTTAGTTGTCACCACTGTTTAATCACCTTCCTAGGAAAGGAAAGAAGTGATACAAATTGATTTACATCGATCAGTTAAAACATTTATGAATCAACAGTTAGTCAGGTGTTAGAATGACCAAAGTTAACCGGCATATTAATCATGCTGCTGTCTCTGTTCAAACACCAATCTCCATTCTGCTCAATGCAACACACCTTCATCACTCACTCAGCAACACTTCACAGCATAGGGGACTTACACCGAACAGCCATCTCCACCTTACACACCCACCAATTCTATCAGCCTCACATTCATCTGATTAAATGGATCCAAGCCAGATAAAGTAGGAAACAAGACACAAATTATTTCCTTTATTGGCACATTTATTCACAGGATACAGCATTACAGACTTCAACCTCCAAACTATGAATCCAATATCCAGCTAACTCACTTTATACTCTTTTTGAGTACTAATGAAAGAAAATAAACTAATGAGCAAATATTTAAACTGTCAGCTCGAGATCAATAATTGCAGGGAGACCATCGTGTTCGCTGCTGTACATAATTTATCACAGTAAAGGTATGAGAATTCCACCTCTGCAACACTCCTATTGCCAGTGGGGGTACATTCCCGATTCTCCCCTGTCAGGAGCACTTAATTTTGAAACCAAAGAATCAAGCCCATAATGTACTTAGTGAAGTTAAAGTGGAACCTTCTGATCTTAGTGCATCTTCCCACCAACCAAACATGATGTCTCTCACCAGCTTTTTAAAAACAGGAACCAGGCGTCATGACCTTTGAGAGGGAGGAAGGAGGTGAGCACCTCTCCCCACCTCGTACCAGGGAGTCTAAGGAGACAGAGCCGCTGCCAGCTCCAGAGTGTAATGTTCTAGTGCATGGACAATGATTGAGTCAGTGCACCAAAGAACATCGAGTTCTCGGCCAGTTGAATTTATTATTGTATAACAAGCAGTGGGTTGGAAACTGATACTAACAAACTGGAATAATCACAAACAAAACTAACCATGAATACTTCTTCCACATACTTCCCACAGGTTGCAGTGCACATGATATGGCTTGACTGCCACCTAGTGGTTGTAGGTCAAACATATTTACATAATAATAATAATAATGTTGATTATTGTCACAAGTTACTGTGAAAATCTCCCAGTTGGCACACTCCGATGCCTGTTTGGGTACACAGAGGGAGAATTCAGAATGTCCAATACACCTAACAAGCGTGGCTTTCGGGACTTGTGGGAGGAAACCAGAGCACCCGGAGGAAACACACGCAGGTAAGGGGCGAATGTGCAAACTCCGCACGGATAGTTATCCAAACAGGAATCGAACCTGGGACCCTGGTGCTGTTAAGTAACAGTGCTAACCACTGTGCTACCAATGTAAGGCACATTGATCTTATCTGCTGGGCAGGCGACACGATAGCACAGTTGTCCCAGGTTCAATTTCTGGCGTGCATCACTGTCTGTGCAGAGTTTGCACTTTCTCCCAATGTCTGTGTGGGTTTCCTCTGGGTGCTCCAGTTTTCTCCCATAGTCCAAAGATGTCAGGTTAGGTGGATTGGCCATCTGTTAAATCTGAAAAATGTTTACTGGGGTTTCTGGGTTACGGGGATAGGGTGGAGGTGTGGGCTTAGGTAGGGGTGCTCTTTCAAAGGGCCGGTGCAGACTCGATGGGCCAAATAGCCTCCTTCTGCACTGTAAATTCTATGCTTTGCCCTCTGGTTGTGTTGGTTTTGAAGAGTACAAGTTTCATAGACATTGTCTGCTTGCAGCTGAGCAACAGATTGTTTAACTTTCAGGAGTGCTCTTCTGTTTCTCCGCAGTGCCTGTCCTTGCTCCGTGATTGCAGTATAAGATCGCAGACCTATTTTCTGTAATATTGTTGCACATTTTGACCAGCCATCAGAATCCTCCACCCTCACTACATCATTCAGATTTAAAGGTTTCAGAGCCTTGATTGACTTGTCATAGCGACTCTTCTGCTCCTTCTTTTGAGATTGCAGCTGATTCCTGGGACAGGATTATCCGATTGCTGATGCCAAAATCGCGTTCAGCAATCGGCCAGAGAATCCCCGTTTATTCCGGAATCGGGCGCCGTGCCATTTTTGCGTTGCTCCACCCCCTCAAGTATGGCGTACTCAGGGAATATGCCAAACGCCATATGGACAGCCTCAAGACATCACCTGAGGCCCTACCCCGATGCTCCCCCCTGATGGGCTGAGTCCCCGACGGTGTGGGACACGTGTGCTCACACCATTTGGGGACCTCACCTGGCAGCTGCGGAGAGTTCAGTGCCGCCACAGGCAGGGGGAGAGAGCTGTCCGCCGGCGGGGGATCTTCGGCGGAGGGTGGGTTGGTCAGGGATGTAGTTACTCTGAAGAATGAAGATAGATGGGTGATGTTGAGAGGGACTGGGAGGAAGCAGTCAGTACAGGGATCCCCTGCGGTCATTCCCCTTAGTAACAAGTATACCGCTTTGGATACTGTTGGGGGGGGGGGGGTCATACCAGGGATAAGCCATGGGGTACAGGTCTCTGGCACAGAGTCTGTCCCTGTTGCTCAGAAGGGAAAGGGGGAGAAGATAGAGCATTAGACATTGGGGACTCCTTAGTTAGGGGACAGATAGGAGATTCTGTGAGAACGAGAGAGACTTGCGGTTGGTGTGTTGCCTCCCAGGTGCCAAGGTCCATGATGTCTTGGATCGTGTTTTCGGGATCTTTAATGGGGAGGTGGAGCAGCCCCAAGTCGTGGTCCACATAGGCACCAACGACATAGGTAGGAAACGGGATAGGGATGTAAGGCTAGGGAGCTAGGGGGGAATCTTAGAGCTAGAACAAACAGAGTTATTATCTCTGGGTTGTTACCCGTGCCAGGTGCTAGCGAGATGAGGAACAGGGAGAGAGAGAACACGTGGCTACAGGGATGTTGCAGGAGGGATGGATTCAGATACCTGGATAATTGGGGCTCATTCTGGGGTAGGTGGGACCTCTACAAACAGGATGGTCTACACCTGAACCAGAGGGATACCAATATCCTGGGGGAAAAATTTGCTAATGCTCTTTGGGAGGGTTTAACCTAATTCAACAGGAGGATGGTAACCTGAATTGTCGCTCCAGTGTACAGGAGGTTGAGAGTAGTGAGGTCATGAGTAAGGTCTCAAGGTCGCAGGAGTGTATCGGCAGGCAGGAAGGTGGTTTGAAGTGTGTCTACTTCAACGACAGGAGCATCCGGAATAAGGTGGGTGAACTTGCAGCATGGGTTTGTACCTGGGACTTCGATGTTGTGGCCATTTCGGAGACATGGTAGAGCAGGGACAGGAATGGTTGTTGCAGTTTCCGGGTTTTAGATGTTTCAGTAAGCTCAGGGAAGGTGGTAAAAGAGGGGGAAGTGTGGCATTGTTAGTCAAGGACAGTATTACGGTGGCAGAAAGGATGTTTGATGAGGACTCGTCAACTGAGGTAGTATGGGCTAAGGTTAGAAACATGAAAGGAGAGGTCACCTTGTTGGGAGTTTTCTATAGGCCTCTGAAAAGTTCCAGAGATGTAGAGGAAAGGATTGCAAAGATGATACTGGATAGGAACGAAAGTAACATTAGTTGTTATGGGGGACTTTAACTTTACAAATTTTGACTGAAAACGCGATAATTTGAGTACTTTAGATGGGTCCGTTTTTGTCCAATGTGTGCAGGAGGGTTCCCTGCCACAGTATGTAGACAGGTCAACAAGAGGGGAGGCCACTTTGGATTTAGTACTGGGTAATGAACCAGGCCAGGTGTTAGATTTGGAGGTAGGTGAGCACTTTGGTGATAGTGACCACAATTCGGTTATGTTTATTTTAGTGGGGAGGGCAGCACGGTGGCACAGTGGTTAGCATTGCTGCCTACGGCGCTGAGGACCTGGGTTCAAATCCCGACCCTGGATCACTGTCCGTGTGGAGTTTGCACATTCTCCCTGTGTCTGCGTGGGTTTCACCCCCACAACCCAAAGATGTGCAGGGTAGGTGGATTGGCCACGTTAAATTGCCCCTTAATTGGAAAAAATAATTGGGTACTCTGAATTTAAAAAAAAAAAGTTTACTTTAGTGATGGAAAGGGATAGGTATATATCGCAGGGCATGTGTTATAGCTGGGGGGGGGGGGGGGGAAGGCAATTATGATGCGATTAGGCAAGACTTAGGATGCATAGGATGGGGAAGAAAACTGCAGGGGATGGGCTCAATTGAAATGTGGAGTTTGTTCAAGGAACAGCTACAGTGTGTCCTTGATAAGTATGTACCAGTCAGGCAGGGAGGAAGTGGTGGAGCGAGGGAACCGTGGTTTACCAAAGTAGTTGAATCACTTGTCAAGAGGAAGAAGGAGGCTTATGTAAAGATGAGACATGAACGTTCAGTTAGGGCACTTGAGAGTTACAAGTTAGCCAGGAAGGACCTAAAGTGAGAGCTAAGAAGAGCAAGGAGGGGACATGAGAAGTCCTTCACAGGTAGGATCAAGGAAAACTCTAAAGCTATCTATAGGTATGTCAGGAATAAAAGAATGACTCGGGTAAGAGTAGGGCCAGTCAAGGTCAGTAGTGGGAAGTTGAGCATCGAGTCCGAGGAGGTAGGAGAGGCGCTAAATGATTATTTTTCGTCAGTATTCACACAGGAAAAAGACAATGTTGTCGAAGAGGAAACTGAGATACAGGCTACTAGACTAGGCGGGATTGAGGTTCATAAGGAGGAGCTGTTCGCAATTCTGGAAAGTGTGAAAATAGATAAGTCCCCTGGGCCGGATGGGATTATTCCTAGGATTCTCTGGGAAGCTAGGGAGGAGATTGCAGAGCCTTTGGCTTTGATCTTCATGTCGTCATTGTCTACAGGAATAGTGCCAGAAGACTGGAGGATAGCAAATGTCCCCTTGTTCACGAAAGGGAGTAGAGATAACCCCGGTAACTATAGACAGTGAACCTTACTTCTGTTGGGGGCAAAGTCTTGGAAAGGATTATAAGAGATAGGATTTATAATCATCTAAAAAGGAATAATTTGATTAGGGATAGTTAACACAGTTTTGTGAAGGGTAGGTCATGCCTCACAATCCTTATTGAGTTTTTTGAGAATGTGACCAAATTGGTGGACCAGGGTAAAGCAGTTGATGTGGTGTATATGGATTTCAGTAAAGCTTTTGATAAGGGTCCCAACGGTAGGCTATTGCAGAAAATACGGAGGCATGGGATTGAGGGTGATTTAGCAGTTTGGATCAGAAATTGGCTAGCTGTAAGAAGACAGAGGGTGGTGGTTGATGGCAAATGTTCAGCCTGGAGTTCAGTTACTAGTCGTGTACCACAAGGATCTGTTTTGGGCCACTGCTGTTTGTTATTTTTATAAATGACCTGGAGGAGGGCATAGAAGGATGGGTGAGTAAATTTGCGGATGACACTAAAGTCGGTGGAATTGTGGACAGTGCGGAAGGATGTTGCAGGTTACAGAGGGACATCAATAAGCTGTAGAGCTGGGCTTAGAAGTTGCAAATGGAGTTTAATGCAGAAAAGTGTGAGATGATTCATTTTGAAGGAGTAACAGGAGTACAGAGTACTGGGATAATGGGGAGATTCATGGTAGTGTGGATGAGTAGAGAGTTATCGGTGTCCATGTGCATAGATCCCTGAAAGTTGCCACCGAGGTTGATAGGGTTGTTAAGAAGACGTACGTTAGCTTTTATTGGTAGAGGGATTGAGTTTCGGAGCCATGAGGTCATGTTGCAGCTGTACAAAACTCTGGTGCGGCCGCATTTGGAGTATTGCGTGCAGTTCTGGTCGCCGCATTATAGGAAGGACGTGGAAGCATTGGAAAGGGTGCAGAGGAGATTTACCATGATGTTGCCTGGTATGGCTGTTTTCGTTAGAGAGAAGAAGGTTAAGAGGTGACTTAATAGAGGCATACAAGATGATAAGAGGATTAGATAGGGTGGACAGTGAGAGCCTTTTTCCTTGGATGGTGATGGCTAGCACGAGGGGACATAGCTTTAAATTGAGGGGAGATAGATATAGGACAGATGTCAGAGGTAGGTTCTTTACTCAGAGAGTTGTAGGGGCATGGAATGCCCTGCCTGCAACAGTAGTGGACTCGCCAAAATTAAGGGCATTTAAATGGTCATTGGATAAACATATGGATGATAAGGGAATAGTGTAGATGGGCTTTAGAGGGGTTTCACAGGTCGACGCAAAATTGCGGGCCGAAGGGTCTATACTGCGCTGTAATGTTCAATTCTATGCTATTGTTTAACCATCTGAACACCTTTTTCTGCCTTTCCATCAGACTGAGGATACAATGGACTTGAAGTTCCATGTCTGAAGTCATAATGCTGTGCAAATGTCTTCCATTGTTTACAGATTGAAACACAGATCATTGTCACTCATGATGACCTGAGGAATGCCATGATATGCAAGTATTGCTTTCTTGTGCATGATAACACAATTGGCTGACGAGATTGACATTGTGCCACTTCAGGATAGTTTGAATAGTAGTTGACTATTAGCAAATATTCTTCACCTTCAAGGTAAAATAGGCTTGTCACCACCTTTTGCCAACGAACTAACAGAATTTCACCCATCTCCATTGGTTACTTTGCTTGTCAATATTGGTATCCTTGACAAGTGGGACACTTTCCCACTATTATCTGTATATCTTTATTTATTCCTGGCCAATATACCACATCTTGCGCTCTTCTCTCGCATTTCCCGATTCCAAGGTGACCCTCATGAATCTTTTGCAGTATTTCTTTGCGCAGAGACTGCGGAATAACGATTCTCTGTTGTCTTAGTAACAAACCATTTGCTACATTTCGCTCTGATCGCAAAATATGATACTTGGAGCATGAAACTTTCAGCCATCCATTGTTGAGATTGTGTATCACCATTTGCAGACATTCATCATTTTCCTTTTCTGCAACAATCAGTTTTGACTTTGCATTGACACTGGTAGTGTTTCTGTGATCATACCCACATGCACTTGCACATCCTCTCCCATGGAATTGTCATCCAGTGCTGCTGTAGCTCTGGATAGCGCATCAACCACTACAATGTGCTTGCCCGGTGTATAGATCAATTCAAAGTCCAATATTTGAAGTTTCATCATCACCCTTTGGATGCAAGGTGACATTTCATTAAAGCTTTTCTTGACTATGGCTACCAACGGTCTGTGACCTGTCTCTACAAGCAAAGTAGGTTGGCCATACACGTAACTGTGAAATTTCTCTAATCCGTTGACTAATCCGTCGACTAATCTTTTTCAGTTTAAGCTTAGCGACACTCAGACTTGGTCACTGATCTGAACGCATAAGCTACTGGTTTCCATTCACTACCATTTTCCACTTGCAGCAAAACTGCACCGGAACCATCCTTCGATGCATCTGTCGAAATTTTGGTGTTCTTGGTCGGTTTGAAAAAATGTTAGAACTGGAGTTTTGTTAGAGTTGTTTTCAATGTGATTCACTCTTGTTCATGTTTGTCTGTTCAAGTGAAGATTTCACTTTTTTTTTAAACTTCTCTAGGACATGCTGTCTTCGCTGCCAGGTTTGGAATACATTTATCGATAAAATGAAACATGCCTAGTATTCTCAGTACACCCTTTTGGTCTGTTGGTCAAGGCATATTCATGATGGCTTGTATTTTCATGTCATTGGGCTTTATTCCTTGAGCAGACAACCTGTCTCCGAGGAATATTATTTCTTTCACACCAAATTAAGATGTTGAGATATAGCCCATTTTTCTTGACATTCTGCAATACGCTTCTTAGCCTTTCATTGTGTTCCTCTTGTGTGGAACCCCAAATGATGATGTCATTGATACATAACCAAACACCCTGAATGCCTTCAACTATGATGTCCCATCTCTCTGCGGAAGATTTCTGGTGCTGAGATTATACCAAACGGAATATTGAACGTAATTGAGTTGCCAGATTCCCTGTGAAACATCAAGTTTGATGAAATACGTCACACCTGACATCTCATTTGTGAACTCCTCTCCTTTTTATGTTTGCATTGAGGACTTTAGGATCCATGTGTATCCTGAGATCGTTATTTTGTTTCTTAGCACCCCAATCTGCTGGCTCTTCGATCTTTTCGATCACACCAAGACCTGTCATTCTGTCCAATTCACATTTTAGACAGTCACATAATGGTGTGAGAACTCTTCTCGGAGCATGGAGCACTGGTTGAGCATCAGTCTTGAGCTGAATCTTCGAGGTGAAAGGCAAAATGGCAAAACCCTGAAAGACGTCTGGAAAAGCCTCCACCGACACATTGTGTATGCTCAGTGCACAGTCAGTGCTATTCACTCTTTTTACCAGTTCCAGTGCTTCACATGATTCAACACCGAGCAGCGACTCACGCTCTTTAGCTACTATGGAGAATTTACGAACTTTATCTTTTACCTGGACTTCGAGTTCACACATGCCTAATATGTCAATTGTTTGACCATTATAGTCCTTCAAGAAGACTGGCTTGTTTAGTATTCTGGGTTTTATTTTAAAAGCTTCAATATCGCTGAACATAGAACATAGAACATTACAGCGCTGTACAGGCCCTTCGGCCCACGATGTTGCACCGTCCTGTGAAACCCTTCTAAAGTCCCTCTACACTATTCCCTTATCATCCATATGCCTATCCAATGACCATTTGAATGCGTTTAGTGTTGGTGAGTCCACTACTGTTGCAGGCAGGGCATTCCACGCTCTTACTACTCTCTGAGTAAAGAACCTACCTCTGACATGTGTCCTATATCTATCTCCCCTCAATTTAAAGCTATGTCCCCTCATGCTGGACATCACCATCCGAGGAAAAAGACTCTCGATGTCCACCCTATCTAAACCTAAAATGAAATTGCAGAGCTGTTGGCAATGATCTTTTTGTCCTCACTGTCAACAGGGGTGGTACCAGGGGATTGGAGAGTGGCGAATGTCGTGCCTCTGTTCAAAAAAGGGAATAGGGATAACCCTGGGAATTACAGGCCAGTTAGTCTTACTTCGGTGGTAGGCAAAGTAATGGAAAGGGTACTGAGGGATAGGATTTCTGAGCATCTGGAAAGACACTGCTTGATTAGGGATAGTCAGCACAGATTTGTGAGGGGTAGGTCTTGTCTTACAAGTCTTATTGACTTCTTTGAGGAGGTGACCAAGCATGTGGATGAAGGTAAAGCAGTGGATGTAGTGTACGTGGATTTTAGTAAGGCATTTGATAAGGTTCCCCATGGTAGGCTTATGCAGGAAGTAAGGAGGCATGGGATAGTGGGAAATTTGGCCAGTTGGATAACAAACTGGCTAACCGATAGAAGTCAGAGAGTGGTGGTGGATGGCAAATATTCGGCCTGGAGCCCAGTTACCAGTGGCGTACCGCAGGGATCAGTTCTGGGTCCTTTGCTGTTTGTGATTTTCATTAATGACTTGGATGAGGGAGTTGAAGGGTGGGTCAGTAAATTTGCAGATGATACGAAGATTGGTGGAGTTGTGGATAGTGAGGAGAGCTGTTGTCGGATGCAAAGAGACATAGATAGGATGCAGAGCTGGGCTGAGAAGTGGCAGATGGAGTTTAACCCTGACAAGTGTGAGGTTCTCCATTTTGGAGGGACAAATATGAATGCAGAATACAGGGTTAACGGTAGGGCTCTTGGCAATGTAGAGGAGCAGAGAGATCTTGGGGTCTATATTTATAGACCTTTGTAAGTTGCCACTCAAGTGGATAGAGCTGTGAAG
Source organism: Scyliorhinus canicula (assembly GCF_902713615.1). Taxonomy (NCBI): domain Eukaryota; kingdom Metazoa; phylum Chordata; class Chondrichthyes; order Carcharhiniformes; family Scyliorhinidae; genus Scyliorhinus; species Scyliorhinus canicula. The sequence continues at coordinate 121,591,101 of NC_052150.1, forward strand.
AAGGCCCATGGTGTGCTAGCATTCATTAGCAGAGGGATTGAATTTAAGAGCTGTGAGGTGATGATGCAGCTGTACAAAACCTTGGTAAGGCCACATTTGGAGTAATGTGTGCAGTTCTGGTCACCTCATTTTAGGAAGGATGTGGAAGCTTTGGAAAAGGTGCAAAGGATTACCAGGATGTTGCCTGGAATAGAGAATAGGTCTTACGAGAAAAGTTGAGGGTGCTAGGCCTTTTTCATTAGAATGGAGAAGGATGAGGGGCGACTTGATAGAGGTTTATAAAATGATCAGGGGAATAGATAGAGTAGACAGTTAGAGACTTTTTCCCTGGGTGGAACAAACCATTACAAGGGGACATAAATTTAAGATAAATGGTGGAAGATATAGGGGGGATGTCAGAGGTAGGTTCTTTACCCAGAGAGTAGTGGGGGCATGTAATGCACTGCCTGTGGAAGTAGTTGAGTCAGAAACATTCGGGACCTTCAAGCGGCTATTGGATTGGATAGGATTAGGGTAGAATAATGGTGTAGATTAATTTGTTCTTAAGGGCAGCACGGTAGCATTGTGGATAGCACAATTGCTTCACAGCTCCAGGGTCCCAGGTTCGATTCCGGCTTGGGTCACTGTCTGTGTGGAGTCTGCACATCCTCCCCGTGTGTGCATGGGTTTCCTCTGGGTGCTCCGGTTTCATCCCACAGTCCAAATATGTGCAGGTTGGGTGGATTGGCCATGCTAAATTGCCCTTAGTGTCCAAAATTCTATGATAATCTAAGAATCTATGATTAACCTCGGACAAAAGTTCGGCACAGCATTGTGGGCCGAAGGGCCTGTTCTGTGCTGTATTTCTCTATGTATTTCTATGTATTACCAGTTCTTCGAAGATACTGAGGTGTTTTCAAACTTTCCGTCTTCTTCTGTTACCTGTTCAGCGTTCTGAACAATTTCATTTGATGTCCCCTGTTTGGTTTTATTTGAAGCTTGATTATCCCCAGCCCTGCGCCAAAATTGCATTTGGCGCGGGGGCGGCAAGTCAATTTCAACCGAAATCGGGCCTGGCACCGGTCCGACGATTCTCTGGGACCCGAAAATCGACATGATCACGGAGTACGCCGCACGGCTGGAGGCCCATTGACTGAGGCCAGCCCAGCGATTCTCCACTCCCGACCGGCCGAGTTCCCGACAGCGTGTAACTAACCTGCTATTGCCGGTTGGAATGCTGGTGTCGCGGCTGTGGACTCAGTCCCCGGACGCCCTGGTGGGGGGGGGCGGGGAGATCGGACACTGGAGGGAGCCTTATAAGCAGCCATGGATTAGATCTGCACGGTCAAATTCTCGGGCGCGCGGCCGATTGGGGGAGCTTTAATTTCCGTGTTTGCCTCCGCAGTCCGAGTCCGTCATTGAGCTCGGCGTGGCCACTTGAGGCCGCTGCCAATCACATTCGTGGACTCAGAACTGCAAGTGCGGGTGCCTGTATCCACAGCTAAAGCTGCATGAATTACTCCTGGTCCCTGCTAGCCCCCTGCAGGGCTGTGAATTTGCTGTACTTTTTCCCCAGAAATCTCCAGAATAAAACTCTAGCGTTTGTATGCGGCGTGGGGGACATAGTCCCATTTTGGGAGAATCCAGCCCAGTGTCTTTCAAAAGTTTACACTTCAGATCTTCAGTTTGTCGATCAGCACTTCTGGTACCATGTTATGGCCTAGTGCATGGACAATGATTGAGTGAGTGCACCAAAGAACATTTAGTTCTAGAATAGTCAAATTTATTATTGCATAACAAGCTGTGGGTTGGAAACTAATCATAACAAACTGGAACAACTAACCACGACAGCGCCTTCTACAGACATTTCCTAGGTTGCAGTGTCACATTGTATAACTTGCCTGCCACCCAGTGGTCGGAGGTCAAACATATTTACATGTATAATTGCTTATGCATATTCCTACACAAAGGGGGGATAGTTTAAGGATGTTAGGTGGGCAGAGGTGCTCAGGATGGGGGTCGTGGCTGGTGTATATCTCACTGAAACCTGCTGCCTATGTTGTTTAAACATGGCAGTGTGTCTGTCTGCAGTCTGTGTAATTCAGAACGTTTTGAGAGCACTGTGTCGGTCCGCTCCCTGTGTTGTTAGTAACTTCCAATGATCTTTTAGTTAGTCAGTTGTTAGTGGCAGGGGGGTATGGGGTGCCTGTGGGTGCAGGACCATTGAGGTGGGTGAAGGGTGTGATAAGGCTGACGGAGATGTCTTGTTATGCTCTTAGTGTAGCATAAGCGGCTTCCTTGATGTACACTCTGAAAAGGAAGGTCCAGACGTGGAGATAACTTCAACACGTTCATTAAACTATTTACAATTCTCCTATTCGGGTTCTCCACTACTGTTAATCCTTCTATAGCTACTCAGACTGACTAACCAGACTGCTGCAATCCACGTGGTGGGTGTGATCAACCCTGTGTCTGTACTCACTGAGTGTCTCCACTGGAAAGAGGAAGACCATGTGTGTGGTGTCATAGAACATAGAACATAGAACACTACAGCGCAGTATGGGCCCTTCGGCCCTCGATGTTGCGCCGACCTGTGAAACCATCTGAAGCCTATCTGACCTACACTATTCCATTTTCATCCATATGTCTATCCAGTGACCACTTAAATGCCCTTAAAGTTGGCGAGTCTACTACTGTTGCAGGCAGGGCGTTCCACACCCCTACTACTCTCTGAGTAAAGAAACTGCCTCTGACATCTGTCCTATATCTATCACCCCTCAATTTAAAGCTATGTCCCCTCATGTTTGTCATCACCATCCGAGGAAAAAGACTCTCACTGTCCACCCTATCTAACCCTCTGACTATCTTATATGTCTCTATTAAGTCACCTCTCAGCCTTCTCCTCTCTAACGAAAACAACCTCAATTCCCTGAGCCTTTCCTCGTAAGACCTTCCCTCCATACCAGGCAACATCCTAGTAAATCTCCTCTGAACACTTTCTAAAGCTTCCACATCCTTCCTATAATGTGGTGACCAGAACTGCACGCAGTACTCCAGGTGCGGCCCCACCAGAGTTATGTACAGCTGCAGCATGACCTTGTGGTTCCGAAACTCAATCCCCCTGCTTATAAAGGCTAACACACCATATGCCTTCTTAACAGCCCTATTAACCTGGGTGGCAACTTTCAGGGATTTATGTACCTGGATGCCGAGATCTCTCTGTTCATCTACACTACCAAGAATCTTGCCATTAGCCCAGTACTCTGCATTCCTGTTCTCCTTCCAAAGTGAACCACCTCACACTTTTCCGCATTAAACTCCATCTGCCACCTCTCAGCCCAGCTCTGCAGCTTATCTATGTCCCTCTGTATCCTATAACATCCTTCAGCACTATCCACAACTCCACCGACCTTCGTGTCATCTGCAAATTTACTAACCCATCCTTCTACACCCTCTTCCAGGTCATTTATAAAAATGACAAACAGCAGTGGCCCCAAAACAGATCCTTGCGGTACACCACTAGTAACTGAACTCCAGGATGAACATTTGCCATCAACCACCACCCTCTGTCTTCTTTCAGCTAGCCAATTACTGATCCAAACCGCTAAATCACCTTCAATTCCATATTTCCTTATTTTCTGCAATAGCCTACCGTGGGGAACCTTATCAAATGCCTTACTGAAATCCATATACACCACATCAACAGCTTTACCCTGATCCACCTGTTTGGTCACCTTCTCAAAAAACTCAATAAGGTTTGTGAGGCATGACCTACCCATCACAAAACCGTGTTGACTATCGCTAATCAACTTGTTCTTTTCAAGATGATTATAAACCCTATCTCTTACAACCTTTTCCAACATTTTACCCACAACCGAAGTAAGGCTCACAGGTCTATAATTACCAGGGTTGTCTCTACTCCCCTTCTTGAACAAGGGGACAACATTTGCTATCCTCCAGTCTTCCGGCACTATTCCTGTCGACAAAGACGACATAAAGATCAAGGACAAAGGCTCTGCAATCTTCTCCCTGGCTTCCCAGAGAATCCTAGGATAAATCCCATCTGGCCCAGGGGACTTATCTATTTTGACATTTTCCAAAATTGATAACACCTCCTCCTTTTGAACCTCAATTCCATCTAGCCTGGTCGACTAAACCTGAGTGTTCTCCTCGACAACATTGTCTTTCTCCAGTGTAAACACTGACGAAAAATATCCATTTAACGCTTCCCCTATCTCCTCTGATTCCACACACAACTTTCCACTACTATCCTTGATTGGCCCTAATCTTACTCTAGTCATTCTTTTGTTTCTGATATACCTATAGAAAGCCTTAGGGTTTTCCTTGATCCTATCCGCCAATTACTTTTCGTGTCCTCTCCTCGCTCTTCTTAACTCTCCCTTTAGGTCCTTCCTGGCTAACTTGTAACTCTCAAGTGCCCTAATTGAGCCTTCATGTCTCATCCTAACATAAGCCTTCTTCTTCCTCTTGACAAGTGCTTCAACTTCCTTAGTAAACCACAGTTCCCTTGCTCGACAACTTCCTCCCTGCCTGACAGGTATATACTTATCAAGGACACGGAGTAGCTGTTCCTTGAAAAAGCTCCACATTTCGATTGTACCCGTCCCCTGCAGTTTCCTTCCCCATCCTATACATCCTAAATCTTGCCGAATAGCATCATAATTGCCTTTCCCCCAGCTATAATTCTTGCCTTGCGGTATATACCTATCCCTGCCCATTGCTAAAGTAAACATAACCGAGTTGTGATCACTATCACCAAAGTGCTCACCAACATCTAAATCTAACACCTGGCCGGGTTCATTACCCAGTACCAAATCCAATGTGGCCTCGCCCCTTGTTGGCCTGTCTACATACTGTGTCAGAAAACCCTCCTGCACACACTGCACAAAAACTGACCCACCTATAGTACTCGAACTATAGTATTTCCAGTCAATATTTGGAAAGTTAAAGTCCCCCATAACAACTACCCTGTTACTCTCGCCCCTGTCGAGAATCATCTTTGCAATCCTTTCCTCTACATCTCTGGAACTATTCGGAGGTCTATAGACAACTCCCAACAGGGTGACCTCTCCTCTACTGTTCCTAACCTCGGCCCATACTACCTCAGTAGACGAGTCCTCAAGCGTCCTTTCTACCGCCGTAATACTTTCCTTGATTAACAATGCCACACCCCCCCCTCTTTTACCATCTTCTCTGTTCTTACAGAAACATCTAAATCCTGGAACCTGCAACAACCATTCCTGTCCCTGCTCTACCCATGTCTCCGAAATCGCCACAACATCGAGATCCCAGGTACCAACCCATGCTGCAAGCTCACCCACCTTATTCCGGATGCTCCTGGCGTTGAAGTAGACACACTTCAAACCAGCGTCCTGCTTGCCGGTGCCCTCTTTTGAACTTTTAACCCTATCCCTGACCTCACTACTCTCAACATCCTGTACACTGGGACTACAATTTAGGTTCCCATCCCCCTGCTGAATTAGTTTAAACCCCCCCCCGAAGAGCACTAGCAAATCTCCCCCCCAGGATATTGGTACCCCTCTGGTTCAGGTGAAGACCATCCTGTTTGTAGAGGTCCCACCTACCCCAGAATGAGCCCCAATTATCCAGGAAACCAAAATCCTCCCTCCTGCACCATCCCTGTAGCCACGTGTTCAACTCCTCTCTCTCCTTATTTCTCACTTCGCTAGCACGTGGCACGGGTAACAACCCAGAGATAACAACTCTGTTTGTTCTAGCTCTCAGCTTCCACTCTAGCTCCCTGAATTTCTGTCTCAAATCCCCATCTCTCTTCCTACCTATGTCGTTGGTACCTATGTGGACCACGACTTGGGGCTGCTCCCCCTCCCCCTTAAGGATCCCAAAAACACGATCAGAGACATCACGAACCCTGGCACCTGGGAGGCAACACACCAACCGTGAGTCTCTTTCGTTCCCACAGAACCTCCTGTCTGTTCCTCTAACTATGGAGTCCCCAATGACAAGTGCTCTGTTCCTCTTCTCCCTTCCCTTCTGAGCAACAGGGACAGACTCTGTGCCAGAGACCTGTGCCTTATTGCTTACCCCTGGTAAGTCGTCCCCTGCAACAGTATCCAAAACGGTGTACTTGTTATAGAGGGGAACGACCACATGGGATCCCTGCACTGCCTGCCGGTTCCCTCTCCCTCCCCTGACGGTAACCCATCTACCTTCTTCTTTTACCTGAGGTGTGACTACCTCCCTATAACTCCTCTCAATAACCTCCTCCACCTCCCGAATGATCCTGTCCTTTATATATGGCTTGGTGTAATGCCCCCCTGTGGTAGTGTCACCTCTGTGTGTATCGTGAATGCCGATTGGTCATGTCCTATCTAACTGATCTATTGGTTGAGTGCCTGTGTGTCATGTCTCTGGTGCTCCCTGTAGTGTCTAGCTAGTCTACATGTATTTACATTAACCCCTTGTGTATTTACAGTGATGCACATCACCACATCCCCCCTTTTGCCATGTTACATATTTTCTGTACACTTAAGAAAATTGAACAAAAACAGGAAGATAAATGATGCTATGTACAAGTCATGAGAACAGTGATTAAACAATAAGTCCAAATCATATGTGTGAGTCCAAAACCAATCAATCATCGGGGTCAAATGTCTCTCTTGGTGGGTTGGTGAGTTTGATGGAGTCTGTCCTTGTGAACGCCATCGGTGTCCCTGTGCATCAGGAACCAAGAAGTGGTCAAATCACTTCGCTGTCTGATTTGGAGTCTTTTTTTTTTCGATGTTTGTGATAGCGATGTTGGATGGCATCTGTCCTGAAAGCCAGGTTGCCTCTTGGTAGTGCAGCACATGTGAGTTGGGAAAATGCATCGTCCTGCCATGGTATGTACTGAGCTGAGCAGTAACAGTTCCCTCATGGGCAGAGTCGTACCATGTCGTATCAGTCGCAGTTCCATTGCTGTAGCCTTTGTTGTTGGTACGCATCGTGTCGCTGTCTTTGAGATGGTGTTTATAGGTTGTGATGTGTTTGATGGTTCTGTTGTTGTGTTCGCTGCACTCAAGGACCACACGCTACGGATTATACAAGTCCTTCACACAGTTACTCGTGCCAGTGTGCGTCGTGGCATTTGCTGTCACCCTGAGCGTGCCGTCACTGAGTTTGCGGCACTCCCTGTCTGGAGTAAAGTCCGGCCTACTTGAATCAGAGTTGGTGTTTGGTTGCTCCCCATCTGGAGTCTGATCTGTTTCACCTGAGTCAGTGTTGGTTTGTTGATGCTCCCCGTCTGGAGTCTTAGCAGGTTCACTGGAGTCAGCTAAGATTTCTTGAAACTCCACGTCTGAAGTCAAAACATTCAGGAATGCATTTGCTTGTGGAGAGGCTCGAGCAAATGAGGTTGGAAGTAACGTGGTGTCACCGGAATCACCAGTGGTCTCGCTGTGATCGTTGAGTGCCTCTGTACACACTAGCTGAGGTCTATCACACTACACATCTTGTATGGGAAGTGGGATGCTGTCATCACTCGTCTCACATACAGTGGATAGAGCCTCAGTAGCTTCTTGTTGTTCACTTGGGCTGGGTAGACAGTCAGAGTCTTCTTCTGGTGGCTCGAACAATGTGGGTGGACTGTCATAGTCGCCTTGTTGTTCACTTGAGCTGGGTAGACTGTCAGAATCTTCTTCTTGTGACTCAAACAATGTGGGTGGACTGTCATAGTCACTTTGTTCTTCACTGGAGCATGATAGACTGTCAAAGTCGTCCTGCTGTTCACTGGAGCGTGGTAGACTTGCATCATCTGCTGCTAGTTGCTCAGAGGAGGTTGCTGGACCCTCATGGTCTTGTTCCTGCAAGGACTGCGCTTTGGAGTCTTGCGTTGTTTCTATCTTGGAGGCTGTCCACGAGCTCGCTGTGGAGGCTTGTGACACTCGAGTCACTTCCTGTTCATGCAAGGACTGCGCTCTGGAGTCTTGCGTTCTTCTATCATGGAGTCTGTCCACGAGCTCGCTGTGGAGGCTTGTGACACTGGCATCACGTTCTGTGTGGAGACGTGCAATTATCTCACTGTGGAGTCTTTCATTGCTTCCTGTGTAAAGGCTGGAACCCACTGTGGTGCGTAGACCACTCTCTGTGTGGAGTCGGGAACCCTTTGCGGTGCGTGGACCACTCTCTGTGTGGCAGCAGGCCGCTCTCTGTGGGCTTGTACCGCTCTCTGTCTCTTGGTGTCAGGCCTCAGCATAATCCTGCACTCACGAGTCAGGATGTCATATATGCTGGGCTGAAGATCCTCAAATCCGAAGAACGAATCCGCGTCTGTGTCGGATTCAGTATGGTGGACGCCATTTCTAATGAAAAAACCTTTGTGTGAGTCGTAGTCTTCTAGAACCATAGCAGCACTGTTTGTGTCAGAGCTGGCATGGGGCTCGCGATGTCCAGGGAAGAAATAAAGGTCGGTGTCGTAGTATTCAAGGACTGGTTCATCTCTTTGGGCGGTGCTAACTACTGGTTGCAGGGTTCCGGATTGAATCTCAGGCATTGTGCTGTCATTCCAGGTGAAAGAAGCTTGTTTTACGGCTTTAAGAGATTTTTTTTGTGATTTGGGACATTTCCCTTTTAAGTGGCGCATGTGACGGCAGCCGTAGGAAGCGTTTGCGCATGCGCATATCGCTGTTCCTGTACTGGGAGCCGTTTTCACAATTACCCATGCGCGGCTTCTCGGCCTCGTTGTAAGTGCTGGTAAGTAGGGAGTTAAACCATAACAATGTCAGCTGCCCACATTCTCAAAATCGAGGAGTATCCTGCTCTTGGGCCTGGCAAACCCCGTTATTAACAGGTCCAGGTAGCAAGCGATTGAGGGGGCCATCCCTTCTGACTGTCTGCCCCTCTTCCACAGCTTCAATTGCAGCTGGGTGTCCCTGAAGGGTGACCATGCGGTGTCCACAGGCACAATTAAGATCTTCCATGCCTGGTGGAGACCGCAGAGTCTGGGATGCTTTATCATCTCCCTTTAATCATCTTTTAATTTGATAGGCGTGATCCAACAGCCACGCAGTGTCAGAAAAGCAGCTCATCGTGGCGCAGCATGGCCGATGAAAACCAGGAGACCCTGCTTCCCGGAATTTTCCCAGCTTGCCATGCCACACAAGATCCAATGCGATCTCGCGAGACATTGTGATGTGGGGATTTTAATCTACACGTCGATTGGTTTAACCAGGTCGGTCAAGGCAGCCTTGAGGAGGGGTTTATAGAATGTATCCGCGATAGTTTCCTAGAACAGTATGTAATGGAAACTACGAGGGAACAAGCGATCCTAGATCTGGCCCTGTGCGATGAGACAGGATTGATTAATGATTTCATAGTTAGGGACCCTCTCGGAAGGAGCGATCACACTATGGTGGAATTTAAAATACAGATGGAGGGTGAGAAGGTGAAATCAAACACTCGAGTTTTATGCTTAAACAAAGGAGATTACAATGGGATGAGAGAAGAGCTGGCTAAGGTAGACTACGAGCAAAGACTTTATTGTGAAACAGCTGAGGAACAGTGGAGAACCTTCCAAACGATTTTTCACAGTGCTCAACAAATGTTTATACCAACAAAAACGAAGGACGGTAGAAAGAGGGAAAATAGACCGTGGATATCTAAGAAAATAAGGGAGAGTATCAAATTTCGGGAAAAAACATACAAAGTGGCAAAGGTTAGTGGGAGACTAGAGGATTGGGAAATCTTTAGGGGGCAACAGAAAGCTACTAAAAATGCTTTAAAGAAAAGTAAGATAGATTATGAGTGTAAACTTGCTCAGAATATAAAAACAGATCATAAAAGTTTCTACAAATATAGAAAACAAAAAAAGAGTGGCTAGGATAAATATTTGTCCTTTAGAAGTTGAGAAGGGAGATTTAATAATGGGAGATGAGGAAATGGCTGAAGAGCTGAACAGGTTTTTGGGTCGGTCTTCACAGTGGAAGACACAAATAACATGCCAGTGACTGATAGAAATGAGACTATGACAGCTGAGGACCTTAAGAGAATTGTCATCACTAAGGAGGTAGTGATGGGCAAGCTAATGGGGCTAAAGGTAGACAAGTTTCTTGGCCCTGATGGAATGCATCCCAGAGTGCTAAAAGGGATGGCTAGGGAAATTACAAATGCACTCGTGATAATTTATCAAAATTCACTGGACTCTGGGGTGGTCCCGGCGGATTGGAAATTAGCAAACATGACACCACTGTTTAAAAAAGGAGGTAGGCATAAAGCGGGTAATTATAGGCCAGTTAGTTTAACTTCGGTAGTAGGGAAGATGCTGGAATCTATCATCAAGGAAGAAATAGCGAGGCATCTGGATGGAAATTGTCCCATTGGACAGATGCAGCATGGGTTCATAAAGGGCAGGTCATGCCTAACTAATTCGGTGGAATTTTTAGAGGACATTATCAGTGCGGTAGACAACGGGGAGCTAATGGATATAGTATATCTGGATTTACAGAAAGCTTTTGACAAGGTGCGGCACAAATGCTGCATAAGATAATGATGCATGCTATTATGGGTAAAGTATTAGCATGGATGGAGGATTGGTCTGGCAGATGGAATACAATGTTGACAAATGTGAGGTTATCTATTTTGGTGGGAATAACAGCAAAAGGGGTTATTATTCAAATTATAAAATATTAAAACATGCTGCAGACATGCTAGATGTCTTTTTTCTTCTTCTTCCTCCAACTGGAATCGTTCTCAATTGACAGTCTCCTTGAACAAGAAGGTCTCTGCATGATCCATCCATTTCTCTATGCCTTGGCTTTCTCTTTAAAGTAAGATGCTTTAGTTCAATCTGATCACAGAGCCCCTTGCAGTTCTCCAACGCTGGAGCATTGGTTATCACAGCTTTCAGGCAGTCAAATGTCTGTTGAAACTCCACTGTCCACTGAAATGTTCGATGTTTCTTCAGCAAGTCCATCAGTGGAGCAACCACGCTACAAATATTTGGCACAAATGTTCGATCAAATCCACTCTTGCCAAGTAATCGCATTATTTCCCTTTGTGTCGAAGGTATTGGAAACTCCCCAATAACATTTGTTTACACATCCCGTTGGACCATTCGACCCTGTCTGATTTTATGGCCAAAGAAAGTGACTTGGGATTCTCCAAATTCACTATTTGTGAGGCGTACCACCAAACCCGCCTTTTGAAGTTGATTGAATAACTCCATCAGATGTTTTAAATGTTCTTCCTATATCTGGCTGAAACTGACTAGATCGTCGATGTATACCGCACAATTGGGTAATCCTGAAACAACTTTGTGAGTTAACCATTGAAATGTGGCTGGGGTGTTTTTCATGCCTAATGGCATAACTTTAAATAGGTATATACCATCTGGAGTCACAAAAGCTGAAATCTCCTTCGCCCTTTCGGATAAAGGTACCTGCCAGTAACCTTTAAGTAAATCCAATTTGAAAATAAAAGATGATTGTCCCACTTTCTCAATGCAATCCTTCAAATGTGGGATAGGATAAAAGTCCGCTCTTGCAACTGCATGAACCTTTCTATAGTCCGCACAGAACCATCGGGTACCGTTTGGTTTAGGAACCATCATTATGGGTGAGCTCCATTGGTGCAGCCCACTTCAATTATGCTATTTTTAAGCATGCTTTCAATCTCTTTGTTAAACTGTGCCAATTTTAAAGCATTAAGTCAATATGGATGTTGTTGATTGTAACAGCATTTACCACATCTACATCATGTATAGCCATTTTAGTACTTCCCAACTTATCTCCACAAACTTGCCCTGTGATATCAATAACTCTTTCAGGTCAGTTTGTTTTTCCTTTGGAAGGTAACTCAACAATTTATTCCAATTTTTAAGAACATCCTCTTTTTCAAATTTAATTTGAGGTATGTTCAATTCAAAGTCATCTGGATTTAGTTTGTCACTTTGAGTTAGAATCATTAAAACCTCCTCCTTTTTCTCTCCTTCCCTTTCAAAGTACCTTTTAAGCATATTCACATGGCACACACGGTGAGTTTTCCTGTGGAATTCATTGCCACAGAGGGCGGTGGAGGCCGGGACATTGAGTGTCTTTAAGACAGAAATTGATAAATTCTTGATTTCTCGAGGAATTAAGGGCTATGGGGAGAGAGCGGGTAAATGGATTTGAAATCAACCATGATTGAATGGTGGAGTGGACTCGATGGGCCGAATGGCCTTACTTCCGCTCCTATGTCTTATGGTCTTATGGTCCTTCTATCTGGCATTCGTACTACATAATTCACCTCACTGAATTTTCTTTCAATCTCAGAAGGTCCACAAAACCTAGCTTTTAAAGGTTCACCTACCACTGGTAACAATACAAAATTTTTAACTCCACTGGCAAAACTACGAACTTTGGATTTTTTGTCCGCTATCTGTTTCATCACATTTTCTGCAACTTTTAAATGTTGTCTAGCCAATTCACCTGCTCTATTTAATCGTTCCCTAAAATTTGATACGTAATCCAATGTCAGTTCCGATTTCTCACTCACCAATTTTTCCTTAATCTATTTAAGGGGTTCTCTTACCTCATGACCAAAATTTAGTTCAAAAGGACTGAATTTAGTTGACTCATTAGGTGCATCCCTAATTGCAAACAGTACGAATGGAATTCCTTTATCTAAATCTTCTGGATAATCTTGACAATATGCCCTCAACATCGTCTTTACTGTCTGATGCCACCTTGCTAACGCTCCCTGTGATTCTGGATGGTACGCAGTTGATTTAAATTGTTTTATTCCTCAGCTATCCATAACATCTCTGAATAACTTTGAGCTTGAGTTTTTCTTACTCCCAAATGACCTCCCACTGGTGCCTCGTGTGCTACTCGTAACACCTCCTTTCTATACCTTACGGGCAATACAACTTGATGAACATCTGCCCACTTGTCTTCTGCCTGCATATGTAATGGTCTCCATTTCCTCATCAAGACATCATTTTTACGGTAATACACTCATCCCTCTTCCGTATATGCTTTCTTAAATATCCGTTTTATTTCTAAGTCTTTCTGCTGTAACTCCGCCAATTTTCCTGAACTAAAAATATCTGCCTCATCCTCCACCTGTTCTTGTTCTTTTTCGACCACCTGATCAAAAATCGTGTCTTATAATTGAACTTCCACTTCACCTTCACTCTTTGATTTCTCCTCTTGTCTTAACTTGTGAATTTGCGACCTTGTTACTACACAATCCGTAAAAAATAACAGGATATTCATCCTTCAACACTTCAGTTGTCTGGTTTTCCACTGACTTATCAACCACAGTAGGCATCACTCCCACCAGCTATCCAGCTGTATCATTACCCAAGATAAACCATATTCCTGGATGGTTCTATTACTCTATTACTCCTACTATCGCTTTACCACTCTTCACTGGACTTTCCAACCTTACCTTATAAAATGGAACACTGCTCCTCTCACCCTGAATTCCACATATTACCACCCTTTCTGCCAATATTCTTCCCAAACTACATAACTCCTCATTTCTTACCATTAAAGATTGACTAGCTCCCGTATCTCTTAAAATTGTGACTTCTATACCTGCTCCTTCTGATACACATGAGTAAACTTTACCCACACAAGTAAATTCTTCAAACCGATCTGACACCTTGTTATCAATCACCTCTTGTTCAGGCTGTACAATCTTTTGCAACTCCTTCGCTTCACTTGGGCTTTCCTTTACAACTTTAACAAACCCCACTCTTATCCCGTTTTACCACATCAGCCTTCTCAGTGCTTTTCTTTAACCACCAACACTGTGACTTTACATGGCCTAGATTATTACAGTGAAAACATTTGAAACTTTTCATTTCTTTTCCAGCCTCCTGGATTTCTTTTTTAATCTGAGGTACACTCTCCTTATTATCTCCCATCAGATCTCCTTTACCTCTACCACTTGAGAGTATTTCTCATGTCCCCAGTTTCGATCCCTCACAGGCTGAAACTGATGTTGGAAACCAAGCTTTGAAATATGAACTAATTCATAGAACATAGAACACAGAACGATACAGCGCAGTACAGGCCCTTCGGCCCACGATGTTGCACTGACATGGGAAGTCAAAAACTAAAGGCCATCCAACCTACACTATGCCATTATCATCCATATGCTTATCCAATAAACTTTTAGATGCCCTCAATGTTGGCGAGTGCACTACTGTTGCAGGTAGGGCATTCCACGGCCTCACCACTCTTTGCGTAAAAAACCTACCTCTGACCTCTGTCCTATATCTATTACCCCTCAATTTAAGTCTATGTCCCCTCATGCTAGCCACCTCCATCCGCGGGAGAAGGCTCTCACTGTCCACCCTATCTAACCCTCTGATCATTTTGTATGCCTCTATTAAGTCACCTCTTAACCTTCTTCTCTCTAACGAAAACAACCTCAAGTCCATCAGCCTTTCCTCATAAGATTTTCCCTCCATACCAGGCAACGTCCTGGTAAATCTCCTCTGCACCCATTCCAAAGCTTCCACGTCCTTCCTATAATCAGGCGACCAGAACTGTACGCAATACTCCAAATGCGGCCGTACCAGATATTTGTACAGCTGCAACATGACCTCGTGGCTCCGGAACTCAATCCCTCTACCAATAAAGGCCAACACAACATAGGCCTTCTTCACAACCCTATCAACCTGGGTGGCAACTTTCAGGGATCTATGTACATGGACACCGAGATCCTTCTGCTCATCCACACTACCAAGAATTTTACCATTAGCCAAATAGTCCGCATTCCTGTTATTCTTTCCAAAGTGAATCACCTCACACTTCTCTACATTAAACTCCATTTGCCACCTCTCAGCCCAGCTCTGCAGCTTATCTATGTCCCTCTGTAACCTGCAAAATCCTTCCACACTGTCTACAACTCCACCAACTTCAGTGTCGTCTGCAAATTTACTCACCCAACCTTCTGTGCCCTCCTCGAGGTCATTTATAAAAATGACAAACAGCAACGGCCCCAGAACAGATCCTTGTGGTACGCCACTCGCAACTGAACTCCATTCTGAACATTTGCCATCAACCACCACCCTCTATCTTCTTTCAACTAGCCAATTTCTGATCCACATCTCTAAATCACCCTCAATCCCCAGCCTCCGTATTTTCTGCAATAGCCGACCGTGTGGGACCTTATCAAATGCTTTACTGAAATCCATATACACCACATCAACTGCTCTACCCTCGTCTACCTGTTCAGTCACCTTCTCAAAGAACTCGATAAGGTTTGTGAGGCATGACCTACCCTTCACAAAACCATGCTGACTATCCCTAATCATATTATTCCTATCTAGATGATTATAAATCGTATCTCTTATAATCCCCTCCAAGACTTTACCCACAACAGACGTGAGGCTCACCAGCCTATATAGTTACCAGGGTTATCTCTACTCCCCTTCTTGAACAAAGGGACCACATTTGCTATCCTCCAGTCCTCTGGCACTATTCCTGTAGCCAATGATGACATAAAAATCATGAGCCAAAGGCTCAGCAATCTCTTCCCTGGCTTCCCAGAGAATCCTAGGATAAATCCCATCAGGCTCCGGGGACTTATCTATTTTCACCTTGTCCAGAATTGCCAACACTTCTTCCCTACGCACCTCAATGCCATCTATTCTAATCATGATGTGGAGATGCCGGCGTTGGACTGGGGTGAGCACAGTAAGAAGTCTTACAACACCAGGTTAAAGTCCAACAGGTTTGTTTCAAACACGAGCTTTCGGAGCACGGCTCCTTCTTCACCTGAAGAAGGAGCCGTGCTCCGAAAGCTCGTGTTTGAAACAAACCTGTTGGACTTTAACCTGGTGTTGTAATCTATTCTAATAGCCTGGGTCTGAGCATTCTCCTCCACAGCATTATCTTTTTCCTGAGTGAATACTGACGAAAAGTATTCATTTAGTATCTCGCTTATCTCCTCAGCCTCCACACACAACTTCCCACCACTGTCCTTGACTGACCCTACTCTTATCCTAGTCATTCTTTTATTCCTGACATACCTATAGAAAGCTTTTGGGTTTTCCTTGATCCTACCTGCCAAAGGCTTCTCATGTCCCCTCCTTGCTCGTCTTAGCGCTCTCTTTATATCCTTCCTTGCTTCCTTGTAAATATCAAGCGACCCAACTGAAACTTCACGCCTCATCTTCACATAGGCCTCCATCTTCCTCTTAACAAGAGATTCCACTTCTTTGGTAAACCACGGTTCCCTCGCTCTACCCCTTCCTCCCTGCCTGATTGGTACGTACTTATCAAGAACACGCAATAGCTGTTCCTTGAACAAGCTCCACATATCCAGTGTGCCCAACCCTTGCAGCCTACTTCTCCAACCTACACATCCTAAGTCATGTCTAATGGCATCATAATTGCCCTTCCCCCAGCTATAACTCTTTCCCTGTGGGGTATACTTATCCCTTTCCATCACTAATGTAAAGGTCACCGAATTGGGGGTCACTGTCTCCAAAGTGCTCACCTACCTCCAGATCTAACACCTGGCCTGGTTCATTACCCAAAACCAAATCCAATGTGGCCTCGCCTCTTGATGGCCTGTCCACCTATTGTGTCAGGAAACCCTCCTGCACACATTGTACAAAGAACGACCCATCCGATATACTCGAACTATATATTTTCCAGTCAATATTTGGAAAGTTAAAGTCTCCCATAACAACTACCCTGTTACTTTCGCTCTTTTCCAGAATCATCTTCGCCATCCTTTCCTCTACATCCCTAGAACTATTAGGTGGCCTATAGAAAACTCCCAACAGGGTGACCTCCTTTCCTGTTTCTAACCTCAGCCCATACTACCTCGGTAGCTGGTAGTATGGGGCTGGTTTAGCTCACTCAGCTAAATCGCTGGCTTTTAAAGTAGACCAAGCAGGCCAGCAGCACGGTTCGATTCCCGTACCAGCCTCCCCGGACAGGCGCCGGAATGTGGCGACTAGGGGCTTTTCACAGTAACTTCATTGAAGCCTACTCGTGACAATAAGCGATTTTCATTTCATTTCATTTCAAGAAGAGTCCCCATCTAGCATCCTTTCCATCACCAATTCATAGCCATCTGCCATTTCTGCTGCTAACCTCACAGTTTTAACCCTCTTCCACATGAATTCTCACTACATCAGGAATTGATTTTTTAAACTCCTCCAAAAGTATAATTTCTCTGTGAGTTTCATACATTTGGTCTATTTTCAAAGCCCTTATCCACCTATCTAAATTACCGTGTTTGATACTTTCAAACTCCATGCATGTTTGATCAGGTTCTTTCCTTAAATGTCTAAACCTTTGTTTGTAGGCTTCAGGCACTAGTTCATATGCACCCAAGATTGCTTTTTCACCTCCTCATATGTCCCAGATACCTCCTCCAGTAGTGATGCAAACACTTCACAAGCTCTACCTACCAACTTTATTTGAATCAGTAATAGCCACATGTCCTGTGGCCATTTCATTTGTTTAGCTACCTTCTCAAATGAAATGAAAAAGGCTTCTACCTCCTTCTCATCAAACCTTGGCACTGCGTGGACATATTTAAATAAATCCCAAGCAAGCCTTCGACTATGACGCTCAAGCTCATTATCCTGATCAATCTCCTCATACCGTATGTTTTTCGTTCCATCCACCAATTTTAACTGACTGTCATGTTTCATGGCCATTTTCTGAAGTCCAAACTCTCTCACTTTTTCCCTTTCCCCTCTCTCTTTCCCCCTTTCCTCTCTCTTGTTTTCCCTTTCCTCCCTCTCTTTTTCCCTTTCTCTTTCTTTTTGTTCTGCTCGGCCTATTCTTTCTTTTTCTCTTTCTTCTCTCTCCTTTTCTTTTTCCCAGACCTTTATCTCCACTTTTCTTTCTTTTTGTTCTTCTCGAGCTATTCTTTCTTTTTCTCTTTATTCTCTCTCCTTTTGTTTTTCCCCGATCTGTATCTCCCTTTCTCTTTCCTTTTTCTCTCATTGTGTATTCAAGCTGCTTTAATTATTTTTCATGTTCAAGTTGCTTAATCTGCAAATGGATCTTTGCCATTTCCAATGAGTCAGATTTTATCTCGGGCAATTTTAAATGCTCAGTGAGCTCCGTAAGTACCTCATCTTTTCACATTCTGTCAGGTAATGTTAACTGCAATGTTTTTGCCAAATCTAAAAGCCTGTTTTTAGTCTCTGTCCGTAAGGTACTGCGCGTGACCATCTCCACCCCCCAAAACGTCAGAGCCTCTGAACGAGCCATTGTCCACAACACACTCCCTATTTAAACTGGAATACCCCAATATGCTCACCCCTCACTGTCTTACATTCATTAAGCCAATCCAATAGATATACT
This sequence comes from Scyliorhinus canicula, assembly GCF_902713615.1. NCBI lineage: Eukaryota > Metazoa > Chordata > Chondrichthyes > Carcharhiniformes > Scyliorhinidae > Scyliorhinus > Scyliorhinus canicula. The sequence continues at coordinate 121,609,385 of NC_052150.1, forward strand.
TTTATCTCAGACAGCCCCCCAATTTGTTATGGGCCAGGGTTTAGAGAGCCCTAAAGTGTATCATGGAGTTCACCTGATGCGCAACTTTTAATAGATTGTGGTTATGGGGAGCACACGGGCCTACTTTCTGGGTGAGATGCAACAGAGATGTACAGTAATTTTAAATTAAAACAATGTTTATTTATGAAACGAGTTAACACTTTATAAACCCACAGTAAACATCTTCACAACTATGAACATCAATAAATCCTCCAAAGAATACAGTACTCTATAAGTTCCTTGTAACATCCATAAGACAAAACAAAACCCTTTTTACAGAAAGACATCAGGTTTAACTTCGCTACTGAGAGCAGTTACCACTTTGAAATCACTAAATGAACATTCTTTAGCTTGCAGAGATTCATACACATCTTGCTGTGACTGCAGCTTCTCCAAATCTAAAACAAAACTAAACACATCCTGTAGCAGATGGCCCAAAGAGAAAGTAAAAGCAGACAGTCCAGCTCCACCCACAGTCTGACATCACTGATAAACACCCATTTCTGTACATTACTGACCAGGAAATTATGTTGGAACAGAAACTTACCTGCAGGTTGGCAATTCGTTTGGCACTCCGACATAGTTTCAAAGTTGTTTGCATTCCCCCCACAGCCTCCATATGTAAATTGCTCACAGGCCTGGGTGTTTTGATTGTAATAAAAACGGATAAAACTTCCCCGACATCTTCCCACGACACGTGGCAGAGAGCAAGCTTGACCGTCTAGATAAATACAAAGTGTCCCATGTAACATCTGTAGAATTACATAATAATTGATTTAATGAACTGATATCTTGATTATTACAAAAATAATAACATGAAGGGCATGATCTATTGGCCGTGTTGTGCCTGCAAGATGGCAAGGCATGGTCGGTAGAAGCCGGGAGATCTCTATTCTGGGATCTTGGATCTACCCAGTTCGCCACATCCCGCGAGATATAACAGGATCTTATGAGGCATCGCAATCTAAATCCCACCCATTGCTTTCTGGCAAATCTGCACATCAGAGTGAGACAACTAGTCTCACTCTATTATGCACTTAGCAGATCTACTGAGGGCCTGGAATCTAACCCCTTTGCCTCGGAGATCTCGGGCGAGCTCCGTTCAATGCTGGTCCCCACAAATGTAGAGCAGATGGAACGGCACTTGTAGGGATCTCCCAAGGAATAGCAGGCCCTCAGGTGGTTGACCTCTGGGAAGGGTTGCATCCTAGAACTGCAGGTGCAATCTTGTCATCTTGGCACTTCCAGCCTGGAACCCTGCTAATGGCATCTGCCCTCCTCCGCAGCTCCGTATTTCCGGCAACCTTGGGGCAAATTGGAAGATCTTCAAACAAAAATTCCAACTCTATCTCGAAGCCACCTACCTCGAGGCCGCATCAGACGCCAGGAAGATCGCACTATTCCTCTCCACAGACGGGGAGGATGCCATCCACACCTACAGCTCCCTTACATTCGCTGAAGGCGAAGACAAGATGTAATTTAAAACAGTCCTGCTGAAGTTTGACAGCCACTGCGACATTGAGGTGAATGAGAGCTTTGAACGGTATGTTTTCCAGCAGAGGCTTCAGTGTAAGGATGAACCTCTTCAATCCTTTTTGACCCATCTCCGCATCCTCGCGCAGTCATGTAATTATGACTCGACAACAGAATCCATGATCCGGGATCAGATCGTTTTCGAGGTCCACTCCGATTCCCTTCGCCAGCAGTTCCTGAAAGTCAAGCAGCTCACCCTCACCATCGCCATCGAAACGTGCGTTCTCCACGAACATGCTAACAATCGGTACTCCCATATCAGGGCGGCAGAAATGGCAAAGCTAACCTCCCACGAAGCGAAACGGGTGCAGGCCATGGCACAAATGCAGGGCCTAAGTATTGACAAGAGTGGCCATTTTGCGCGCTTTCCCCGGGCCGCTGCGCATGCGCGCCACGACCGATGGGACGGCGAGACTGATGACCAGCCTGCGCAGGTGCGTACATCGTTCCACTGCACTGCGCATGTGCATTGGCGCACGGAACGCGCTGACATTGGCGTCATGACGTGTCCGAATTGTGGCTCTGCCCATTTAAAGGAGCAATGTCCGGCAAAATCACGACGGTGTTTACAGTGAGGCAAGCTTGGCCACTACGCAGCCCTTTCCAGATCTGCTCCACTCCCCAGTATCCAGAGATCCCAGCCATGGCGCAGAAGTGTCCGTTCAATACAGCAGGCCATGCCAGACTCCGACCCCGACAGCCCAACAGATCCCGACGCTGAGAGCCTCAAATCCCCGTACCGGGTGGGCATCATTATGAAGCATGGAATGCCTTTCTCCAAGCTAGTGAAACACCTCTCGATCCTCAGCGTGGATCCCGATGACGAGTGGTGTGCTGTCCTCAAAGTCAACAAGACTCGCATCCGGTTCAAATTGGACACTGGCGCATAGGCAAACCTTTTCTCGAAATCCGATCTCGACACCATCCGCGTCAGACCAAGCATTCTTCCACCGATCTCCAGCAATCCTGCTGACCTCTGTGACCACCGCATTGGAGGCAGTCCTGCCTATCCAAGTGCAGACGGCCCCTGATCCACCCTTGAGGCGGTCAACCAGAATTTGTCGCCCGCCACAAAGACTAAATGTATAGACTGAACCTTTGCACAATTTTGTTACCTCATCGTTTTGACCTCTGTAAATATCGTTTTTACCATTTCATCTGCCCTATATCTGCACTAGCGACACCTTCCTATGTACATAAGTTCATTTTAACACATTCTGTCTGTAGTCACGCACATATGCACATCCACACGCACATGCACCTTAATATTTATTATCTGAACACAAACAATGTAAAAAAAAGGGGTGAGATGTCATAATAGACATCTATGTATATCATGGAGTGCAGACAGGCAGTGATTGATACACAGAATGACCAGTAAGCACCCAGAACAGAGCAGCCAATCACCAGACAGGACACTACCACTATAAAGCCAGAGGGCACCAGTTTTCCCGCACTCTCGGGACCCAGCCTCTGAGACAGTCAGAGTTCGGGAGCATAGCCAGTGCAAGCACCATGTGGTAGCCAGTAAGTCTGCTCAGGCTAGTGTCAGGTCGCCAGACAAGTCAGCATAGTATCAACCCATAGTTGAACATGTATAATGGTTTCGATGTTAAATAAAATTGTGCTGCATCTCATCAAGTGTTAGAAGTCTGTCTCTCGCTACACTGCATCAAGTGCAGTCCACATCGACCCAGCCTGAAGTTCAAACTCTCTCTCTTTTTACATTTCCTCTCTCTTTTTTTCTCTTTCCTCACTCTCTTTTTCCCTTTCTCTTTCTTTTTGTTCTGCTCGGCCTATTCTTTCTTTTTCTCTTTCTTCTCTCTCCTTTTCTTTTTCCCAGACCTTTATCTCCACTTTTCTTTCTTTTTGTTCTTCTCGAGCTATTCTTTCTTTTTCTCTTTATTCTCTCTCCTTTTGTTTTTCCCCGATCTGTATCTCCCTTTCTCTTTCCTTTTTCTCTCATTGTGTATTCAAGCTGCTTTAATTATTTTTCATGTTCAAGTTGCTTAATCTGCAACTGGATCTTTGCCATTTCCAATGAGTCAGATTTTATCTCAGGCAATTTTAAATGCTCAGTGAGCTCCGTAAGTACCTCATCTTTTCACATTCTGTCAGGTAATGTTAACTGCAATGTTTTTCCAAATCTAAAAGCCTGTTTTTAGTCTCTGTCTGTAAGGTACTGCGCGTGACCATCTCCACCCCCCAAAACGTCAGAGCCTCTGAACGAGCCATTGTCCACAACACACTCCCTATTTAAACTGGAATACCCCAATATGCTCACCCCTCACTGTCTTACATTCATTAAGCCAATCCAATAGATATACTTTTATCTCAGACAGCCCCCCAATTTGTTATGGGCCAGGGTTTAGAGAGCCCTAAAGTGTATCATGGAGTTCACCTGATGCGCAACTTTTAATAGATTGTGGTTATGGGGAGCACACGGGCCTACTTTCTGGGTGAGATGCAACAGAGATGTACAGTAATTTTAAATTAAAACAATGTTTATTTATGAAACGAGTTAACACTTTATAAACCCACAGTAAACATCTTCACAACTATGAACATCAATAAATCCTCCAAAGAATACAGTACTCTATAAGTTTGTTGCAACAACCATAAGACAGAAAAAAAAACCTTTTATACAGAAAGACATCAGGTTTAACTTCGCTACTGAGAGCAGTTACCACTTTGAAATCACTAAATGAACATTCTTTAGCTTGCAGAGATTCATACACATCTTGCTGTGACTGCAGCTTCTCCAAATCTAAAACAAAACTAAACACATCCTGTAGCAGATGGCCCAAAGGGAAAGTAAAAGCAGACAGTCCAGCTCCACCCACAGTCTGACATCACTGATAAACACCCATTTCTGAAAGGTGCTCTCACATGACAAGAGGAGATTTACTCAGTTAATCCCAGAGTTGAGGGTGTTGGATTACTAGGAGAGGTTGAGAAGACTGGGTTTGTACTCGTTGGAATTTAGAAGGATGCAAGGGGAATCTTATAGAAACATCTAAAATTATGAAGGGAATAGCTAGGATATACACGGGGAGGTTGTTTCAACTGGCAGGCGAAAGCAGCTCTAGGGGGCATAGCCTCAAAATAAGGGGAAGTAGATTTAGGACTAAGTTTAGGATGAACTTCTTCACCCAAAGTGTTGTGAACCTATGGAATTCCCTGCCCAGTGAAGCAGTTAAGGCTCCTTCATTAAATGTTTTCAAGATAAAGATAGATAGTTTTTTGAGCAATAAAAGAAAAAAGGATTATGGTGTTCGGCGGGAAAGTGGAGCTGAGTCCACAAAGGATCAGCCATGAATTTATTGAATGGAGGAGCAGGCTCGAGGGGCCAGATGGCCTACTCCTGCTCCTAGTTCTTATGTTCTTATGAACCACATCATTGTGGGCGGGGTCACTTTTTGGCAAATCTGCATTTTATAGCAAGGCAGTCAGCCTCACTCTAATGTGCAGATTCCCAAAGTGAGGCTTTGGGAATCAGCAACCTCCGGCAAGCGCAGTTCAGCATTGGTCCCCACAAATGAGGACCAGATGGAACGGCGCTCGTGGGGGTCTACAAGGAAGTCATAAGCCCCCAGCTGCATTACCTCTGGGGGGTGCTGCCCTGACACTGCTGGTGCAAGCATGGAAGCCTGACAGTACCACCTTGACACTGCCATCCTGGCACTCTGGCAGTGCAAAAATGCCCAGGTGGCACTGCAAGTGAGCATTGGCACTGCCATGGTGCCAGGTTGGCACTGCCAAGGTGCCACCCTTTAGTTTGTTGAGCGCGTGTGATTGGACCGGGGATTTCCAGCGTAGGTGTTGGGGGGCTCTGGCGTGAGGGTCCCCGGGCAAAGAGACTTTCCCATACTGTGTTCAGGCTAGGAGAGATTGGGGATCGCTTTGGGGCCTCAGAGATCAGGCGGATTTTTAAATGGAGTCTTGATCTCTTGTTACACTGGGGAGTTCGGGTGAGCAGAGCTCCCCACTGTGCAAAACAGGGCTTTGTGCAGCCTTAGACATTCATTCCCCCTTCAGGCCCCTTGTACAATGCGAGTCGCAATGAATAGCTATGTTTTTCTCGGCACTGTGAGTGCCGGGAAGCATGTCACTAAAGTGCTCATGAGGGGACTTTGTTTCCTTTTGGGGAGAATCGCCCCGATGTTTTCAATTTTCAGTGGCTCTTTGTTTTTGTTTAGGGAAGTACCCCTTTAAGGGGCAGTCCCTTTTATTTTGTCCCTCAGTTTGTTTAATTTGATTTAATTAGTTGGAATCCGGAAGAGATCACGATCAAGGTGAAACCTGCTCCTGGGCCTGGAGAAACCTGTCATGAACAGGTCCAGGCAGTGGGTGACTGAGGGGGTCGTCCAACCCGACTGTCTGCCCCTCTTAAGCAGCTTCAGCCGTGGCTGGGTATCCCTGGAATGCAACCTGTGGTATCCACAGCAACAATCAAACTCTCCATGCTCCATGGGCACCATAGTGTCTGCCGTGCTTTATTGATCCTTTTAATCACCATTTGATTTAATGTTTTTAAGTTTCATTTGCCCTTTGTTTTTGTTGAGGGCAATGCTCCTTCAAGGAACGGCCACTTTTAATTTGTCCCTCAGTTTGATGATTTAGTTTAATTTGTTGACCTTAAAATAGTTCAAAGTCAATGAGAGGGATGATAACTCATGGTTCAAGGAGAGATGCTTGCAAGTACAGGATCATGTCTTCCTGGAAGGGGCTCCACCCAGACTGCAGATTATGGACTGGGGCCCCATTAGTGTGGTACAATGAGGATGGTTCACATGGACACTAAACAGGTCGGGGCTGGAGTGGTTCATGAGACTTAATGTTATCAGCAAAAGCACGTCATTCACCCATTGTGCAAATGTTATATTCTCTCTTTAAAATCTGGACATCATCAATACAGGTGGAGCTGGAAGCAGGTTCCCATTTAGAATAAATCCCAATGAAAGGATGGAATTTGACAAATTTAAAACCTCTTGGGTATGTGAATTCAGAAATAAAAATCTAAAGTTAGCTTTAACAAAATATTAAAGCAGTATCATTAGATATAAACTTGTCGACAGAATGATCTGGCAAAATATTTTGAAGATTATTTTTAAAAGCTGAAAAGATCATATTGGCAGAAATCCATTTAGCATGAGAATAAAGGCAATTTTATATTTTGTTCTCTTAGCAGGAACACTTACCCTTCCTGTCACAAGTTATTTTTCTCAAATGAACATGCCCTGTTGAAAAAGCTGTACATTACTGACCAGGAAATTATGTTGGAACAGAAACTTACCTGTAGTTGGGCATTTCGTTTGGCACTCCGACACAGATACAAAGTTGTTTGCATTCCCCCCACAGCCTCCGTATGTAAATTGCTCACAGGCCAGGGTGTTTTGATTGTAATGAAAACGAATAAAACTTCCCCGACATCTTCCCACTTCACGTGGCAGAGAGCAGACTTGATCGTCTAGATAAATACAAAGTGTCCCATGTAACATCTTTAGAATTACATAATAATTGATTTAATGAACTGATATCTTGATTATTACAAAAATAATAACATGAAGGGCATGATCTATTGGCTGTGTTGTGCCTGCAAGATGGCAAGGCATGGTCGGTAGAAGCCGGGCGATCTCTATTCTGGGATCTTGGATCTACCCAGTTCGCCACATCCCGCGAGATATAACAGGATCTTATGAAGCATCGCAATCTAAATCCCACCCATTGCTTTCTGGCAAATCTGCACATCAGAGTGAGACAACTAGTCTCACTCTATTATGCACTTAGCAGATCTACTGAGGGCCTGGAATCTAACCCCTTTGCCTCGGAGATCTCGGGCGAGCTCCGTTCAATGCTGGTCCCCACAAATGTAGAGCAGATGGAACGGCACTTGTTGGGATCTCCCAAAGGAATAGCAGGCCCTCAGGTGGTTGACATTTGGGAAGGGTCGCATCCTCGAACTGCAGGTGACTATTTTGTCATCTTGGCACTTCCAGCCTGGAAACCTGCTAATGGCACCTGGGTGCTGTCATAATATACATCTATGTATATAATGGAGTGCAGACAGGCAGTGATTGACACACAGGATGACCAGTGAGCACACAGAACAGAGCAGCCAATCACCAGACAGAACACGACCACTATAAAGTCAAGGGCACCAGTTTTCCCGCTCTCTCGTGACCCAGCCTCTGAGACAGTCAGAGTTCGTAAACAAGCCAGTGCACACACCATGAGGTAGTCAGTAAGTCTGGTCAGGCTAGCATCAGGTCTCCAGTCAAGTCAGCACAATGTCAACCCACAGTTGAACATGTATAATAGTTTAGATGTTAAATAAAATTGTGTTGCATCTCATCAAGTGTTGGAAGTCTGTATCTCGCTCCACTGCATCAAGTGCAGTCCACATCGACCCAGCCTGCCCAACACATTATGGTACCAGGTAGTGATGCTGAAAATTGACAGACCTACCTTGAATGAATCAGTGTTGACCAGCAAACAGCCATCTGGTGACATGGAGAACGTCTGTCCTCCTCCGCAGCTCCGCATCGCCGGCAACCTCGGTGCAAATTGGAAGATTTTCAAACAAAAATTCCAACTCTATCTCGAAGCCACCTACCTCGAGGCCGCATCAGATGCCAGGAAGATCGCACTATTCCTCTCCACAGCCGGGGAGGATGCCATCCACACATACAACACCCTTACATTCGCTGAAGTCGAAGACGAGAAGAAATTTAAAACAGACTTGCTGAAGTGTGACAGCCACTGCGACATTGAGGTGAATGAGAGCTTTGAACGGTACGTTTTCTTGCAGAGGCATCAGTGTGAGGATGAACCTCTTCAATCCTTTTTGACCCATCTCCGCATCCTCGCGCCGTCATGTAATTATGACTCGACAACAGAATCCATGATCCGGGATCAGATTGTTTTCGAGGTCCACTCCCATTCCCTTCGCCAGCAGTTCCTGAAAATCAAGCAGCTCACCCTCACCATCGCCATCGAAACGTGCGTTCTCCACGAACATGCTAACAATCGGTACTCCCATATCAGGGCGGCAGAAATGGCAAAGCTAACCTCCCACGAAGCGAAACGGGTGCAGGCCATGGCACAAATGCAGGGCCTAAGTATTGACAAGAGTGGCCATTTTGCGCGCTTTCCCCGGGCCTCTGCGCATGCGCACCTCGACCAATGGGACGGCGAGACTGATGACCAGCCTGCGCAGGTGCGTACATCGTTCCACTGCACTGCGCATGTGCATTGGCGCACGGAACGCGCTGACATTGGCGTCATGACGTGTCCGAATTGTGGCTCCGCCCATTTAAAGCGGCAATATCCGGCAAAATCACGACGGTGTCTACAGTGTGGCAAGCTTGGCCACTACGCAGCCCTTTCCAGATCTGCTCCACTGCCCAGCATCCAGTGATCCCAGCCATGGCGCAGTAGCGTCCGTTCAATACAGCAGGCCATGCCAGACTCCGACCCCGACAATCCAACAGATCCTGACGCTGAGAGCCTCAAATCCCCGTACCGGGTGGGCATCATTATGAAGCATGGAATGCCTTTCTCCAAGATAGTGAAGCACCTCTCGATCCTCAGCGTGGATCCCGATGACGAGTGGTGAGCTGTCCTCAAAGTCAACAAGACTCGCATCCGGTTCAAATTGGACACTGGTGCATCGGCAAACCTTTTCTCGAAATCCGATCTCGACACCATCCGCGTCAGACCAAGCATTCTTCCACCGATCTCCAGCAATCCTGCCGACCTCTGTGACCACCGCATTGGAGGCAGTCCTGCCTATCCAAGTGCAGGCGGCCCCTGATCCACCCTTGAGGCGGTCAACCAGAATTTGTCGCCCGCCACAAAGACTAAATATATAGACTGAACCTTTGCACAATTTTGTTACCTCATCGTTTTGACCTCTGTAAATATTGTTTTTACTATTTCATCTGCCCTATATCTGCACTAGCGACACCTTCCTATGTATAAAAGTTCATTTTAGCACATTATGTATATAGTCACGCACATATGCACATCCACACGCACATGCACATTAATATTTATTATCTGAATACAAACAATGTAAAAAAAGGGGTGAGATGTCATAATAGACATCTATGTATATAATGGAGTGCGGACAGGCAGTGATTGACACACAGGATGACCAGTAAGCACACAGAACAGAGCAGCCAATCACCAGACAGGACACGACCACTATAAAGCCAGAGGGCACCAGTTTTCCCGCTCTCTCGGGACCCAGCCTCTGAGACAGTCAGAGTTCGGGAGCATAGCCAGTGCAAGCACCATGTGGTAGCCAGTAAGTCTGCTCAGGCTAGTGTCAGATCTCCAGACAAGTCAGCATAGTATCAACCCATAGTTGAACATGTATAATAGTTTCGATGTTAAATAAAATTGTGTTGCATCTCATCAAGTGTTAGAAGTCTGTCTCTCACTACACTGCATCAAGTGCAGTCCACATCGACCCAGCCTGCCCAGCACATCATGGTACCAGGTAGTGATGCTGAAAATTGACGGACCTACCTTGAATGAATCAGCGTTGACCAGCAAACAGCCATCCGGTGACATGGCGAACGTCTGTCCTCCTCCGCAGCTCCGCATCGCCGGCAACCTCGGTGCAAATTGGAAGATCTTCAAACAAAAGTTCCAACTCTATCTCGAAGCCACCTACCTCGAGGCCGCATCAGATGCCAGGAAGATCGCACTATTCCTCTCCACAGCCGGGGACCACACCATCCACATCTACAACTCTCTTACATTCATTGAAGGCAAAATCAAAAGAAAATTTAAAACAGTTCTGCTGAAGTTTGACAGCCACTGCGACATTGAGGTGAATGAGAGCTTTGAACGGTACGTTTTCCAGCAGAGGCTTCAGGGTAAGGATGAACCTCTTCAATCCTTTTTGACCCATCTCCACATCCTCGCGCAGTCATGTAATTATGGCTCGACAACTGATTCCATGATCCGGGATCAGATCGTTTTCCGGGTCCACTCCGATTCCCTTCGCCAGCAGCTCCTGAAAGTCAAGCAGCTCACCCTCACCATCGCCATCGAAACGTGCGTTCTTCATGAAAATGCTAACAATCGGTACTCCCATATCAGGGCGGCAGAAATGGCAAAGCTAACCTCCCATGAAGCAGAACCGGTGCAGGCCATGGCACAAATGCAGGGCCAGGTATCGACCAGAGTGGTCATTTTGCACGCTTTTCCCGGGCCCCTGTGCATGTGCGCCACGACCGAGGGGACGGCGAGACTGATAACCAGACTGCGCAGGTGCATACGCCATTCGACCGCTCTGCGCATGTGCGTTGGCACATGGAACGCGCTGACATTGGCGTCATGACGTGTCCGAATTGTGGCTCCGTCCATTTCATGCGGCAATGTCCGGCAAAATCACGACGGTGTCTACAGTGTGGCAAGCTTGGTCACTACGCAGCCCTTTCCAGATCTGCTCCACTGCCCAGCATCCAGCGATCCCAGCCATGGCGCAGTAGCGTCCGTCCAATACAGCATGCCGTGCCAGACTCCGACCCCGACAGCCCAACAGATCCTGATGCTGAGTGCCTCAAATCCCCATACCGGGTGGGCATCATTACGAAGCATGGAAATCCTTTCTCCAAGATAGTGAAGCACCTCTCGATCCTCAGCGTGGATCCCGACGACGAGTGTGCTGTCCTCACAGTCAACAAGACTCGCATCCGGTTCAAATTGGACACTGGTGCATCGGCAAACCTTTTCTCGAAATCCGATCTCGATACCATCCGCGTCAGACCAAGCATTCTTCCACCGATCTCCAGCAATCCTGCCGACCTCTGTGACCAACGCATTGGAGGCACTCCTGCCTATCCAAGTGCAGGCGGCCCCTGATCCACCCATGAGGCGGTCAACCAGAATACAACATTGTCACGGTGCCCAGATGGCACTGGCAGGGGCACTGCCAGGCTGGTGGTGCCTGGCGGACATTTTCTCCGTTGTGGGGATTGGGTCCGTGGATGCCCTACATGTGTGGCATGCTGTTGGGGGTGGGAGCGGAGCTGAGGACCCCCTCAGAGGTGAATTGGAGGGTTGGGTGGTTGTGGGTTGATTTTTAGGAATGCCATCAGAAATAGCGTCCCAATCTCTTCCTGCGCTGAGGAGCTCTGGTGAGCGAAGCTCCTCAGTGCAGGAAATGGGAATAAGTGCGGCCTCGAAGGGGCGTTCCCCACTGAGGCCGCAAATCGCAACACAGTCCCGATAGAGAGCGGGATGTTCCTTGGCGCTGGGAGCTCTGAGAAGCACCCGGATAAACGTGCTTGTGTCATGTGAGAGTACTTTTAAGAAATGGTTGTTTATAAATGTGCATGTATATAAATATCTGTATTGAGAGCACCTTTAAGAAATGAGTGTTTATTTCTGCAGTGATGCAAGAGAGTGGGTGGAGCTGGGCTGTCTGTCAGCGTTTTACTTTTGTTTTTGAGCAGGTTGCAGGATGTGTTTTAGTTTTGTTTTCAGATCTGGAAAGCTGCAGTCACAGCCAGAAGGTGTATGAATCTCACTCTGTAATCTAAAGACTGTAAATCAATCCAGGTGATTTAAAACTAATAACAGTAGTAAATTCAACCTGATGTGCTTCTGGTAAAAGGTGTTTTAAGTCTTATGGATGTTAAAAGGAAAGATTAAAGGATTACTTAGTGTTGTATTCTTTGGGGGTTGTATTTGAATTAATGGTTGCTATGATGTTCACTGTATGTTTTAAAAAGGTTAACTTGGTTCATAGAATAAACATTGTTTTAATTTAAAGGTACTGTAAAGCTCTGTTTGCACCATACCTGTAGAGTGGACCGTGTGCTCCCCATACCACAAAGTATGAAAAGTTGTGGGTCAGGTGAACTCCATGATACACTTTGGGGTTCTCTCAACCCTGGCCCATAACAAATTGCGGCCTCGAGGGGGTTAAACGTCTATCTATTGGATTGGCTTAGTGAAATTAAAGACAGTGAGGGGTGAGCATATTTTGGTTGCTTTTTAGGTGTGGTATTCTAGTTTAAGTGGGGAGTGCGTTGTGGACAATGGCTCTTTCAGAGGCTCTGAAGTTTCTGGGGGTGGAGATGGTCACATGCTGGACCTTACGGATAGAGAGTAAAAGCAGGCTGTTAGACATGCCGAAAACATTGCAGTTAACATTATCTGGCAAAATGCTAAAAGATGAGGTAATTATGGCGGTGGCAAAGCATTTAAAGTTGCCTGAGATACAGTTTGACTCATTGTAAATAGCAAATATTCAGTTGCAAATTAAACAAATGGAACATGAGAAATAATTAAAGCAGCTCGAATACGAAAGAGATAGAGAGGAAAAAGAAAGAGAAAGGGAGATATTGATCAGGGAAAAAAGATAAAGAGAGAGAGTTTGAACTTCAGAAAATGGCCATGAAACATGACAGTCAGTTAAAATTGGCAGACGTAAAGGGAAACGCACGGTTGGTTGATAGTGATGAGGATAGTGAGAAAGACTGCCTGAGTCAGAGGCTTGGTGGGGATCTATTTAAATATGTCCAAGCATTGCCAAGGTTTGATGAGAAGGAGGTAGAAATGAAAATGAAAATGAAATGAAATGAAATAGAAGCCTTTTTCATTTCATTTGAGAAGGTCGCTGAACAAATGAAATGGCCACAGGGCATGTGGGTATTACGGATTCAAACAAAGCTGGTAGGTAGGGCTAGTGAAGTGTTTGCATCACTACCAGAGGAGGTATCTGAGCCGTATGAGGGTGTGAAAAAATCCATCTTAGGTGCATATGAACTAGTGCCTGACGCCTACAGACAAAGGTTTAGAAATTTAAAGAAATAATTTGATCAAGCACACGGGTCGGAGAATAGCGGGAGGGCCTTCCCGACATTTTTCCCGTCCTCCCGCTATTCTCCCCCCCCCCCCCCCCCCCCCCCCCCCCCGGCCGCCCCACGACACGAATCGCTGCTCGCCGTTATTTACGGCGAACAGCGATTCTCCCCTGGCCGATGGGCCGAGTTCCCAGGCCTTTACGGCCGTTTTCACGAACGCAAGCACACCTGCTCTCACCGTTCGTGAAAACGGCCGCAAAGTGCTGTCCCGGACAACCATGGCACCGATTGGCACTGCCGCATCACGGCCGTGCCAAGGGTGGCATGGGCCAACGATCGGTGGGCACCGATCGTGGGCAGAGGTTCAGATACCCGCGCACTCTTTGTCCCTCCGCCGCCCCGCAGGATCATTCCGCGGGGCGGCTGAGGGGCATGGCGGACCGCGCATGCGTGGGTTTGGCGCATATGCGCGATGACATCATCTGCGCATGCGCGGGTTGGAGCCGTCCAATCCGCGCATGCGCGGCTGACGTCATCGTGCGCGTCAGCCGCCGTGACTCTTGGTGGGCGGGCTTAGCGACGGTCGCTAAGCCCGCGATGCCGTTCTTCACGGGGCCGCGCTGCTAGCCCCGACCGGGGGTGAGAATCGGGTCCCGGGAGGGGACGCGGAGGCTGCCGTGAAACACGGCCAGTTTCACGGCAGCCTTTACGACTCTCCGCATTTGCGGAGAATCCCGCCCATGGAGTTTGAAAGGCTCAAACCAAGTAATTTTGATAGGTGGATAAGAGCTTTGAAAATAGACCAAACCTATGAAGCTCTCAGAGAAATTATACTTTTGAAGGAGTTTAAAAATTCAATTCCTGATGTTGTGAGAACTCATGTGGAAGAGCAGAGGATTAAAACTGTGAGATTGGCAGCAGAAATGGCAGATAATTATGAATTAGTTCATAAATCAAAGCTTGGTTTCCAATATCAGTTTCAGCCTGTGAGGGATAGAAACTGGGGACATGAGAAATACTCAAGTGGTAAAGGTAAAGGTGATCTGATGGGAGACAATAAAGAGAGTGTACCTCAGATTAAAAAAGAAATCCTGGTGGGTGGAAGAGACATGAAATGTGTTGGTGTTTGACTGTCAGTCAGTCCACTGGCTGACACTTTGTAACTGCCAAAATCTGATCTTCAAGCTTGTCCTCAGAATCCTCTGGCACCCAACAGCACAGCCCTTTCATATCCACACATGGCACCTGTTTTAGACCTCCCTAGCCCATCAAATGTGCAGCTCACAATGTCCTCTCTTTGTCCCCTGCAGGAGAATCTAGTCCATAGTATGAGGGAAAGGGCAAAGACAGGGTTCGTGGAGTCCCAGAGATCTGAGCCCTCACCTCCTATGAGGAATGTGTCCTGGAGATCACGGGGCTGTCCAAGGAGAGAGCAGTGACCAACAGCAAGATTGGTCTGCGCCAGAGAGGTGAGGATCCACTACACCTTCACCCAGATAACCTGTCTCAAGTGAGCTGTTGATGTCCCACCAAACTAACCTTCCATTTCACTGAGCACATGTCCATTGTTTTGCAGGATCACCATCTGATGAGGCCAGGTTTCCAGAGTCGTTCCACCTCGCTGCCACCCAAGAGACTACCACGGAGGAGAGCTCCTAGAAGATAATCGGCGATGTGTCACAGCTATCACCTGCACCATCCTGCAGTGCAGATTCACACATCTTGGTGGGCTTATAGACTTCAGGGGCAAAATCTGGTGAGCATCACACAGCTGCTGATGCACATCAGGTGGAGGAAGAAACATCCAATGGAGAAAGCTGTCGGAGGTCTGCGGAATCCCAGCATACAGCTGGGTCACAACCAAATGCCCAGCCTTTGGACAAGGTACTTCCCCAGCTGATACAGATAATACCCCAGAGCTGTGAGATTGAGAAGGGGCTGTCAGCGAAATTCCTGTATTTGTAAGACCTATTAGAGGAGTCCAAATGTCTTTAGGCACAGGGGATGGTGCTAGCAATGCGTGGCACCCAGGCTAACACTGCTCGGGTGGCCATCACAATGGAAAACCTGGAGCACGGCATCCATGTCTTGAGTGGTGGTGTCCAGGTCATGGCTCAGTCCTCGACAACCATTGCTGAGGGCCTCAACATCATATTCCAGTCGATGGGGGGCATGCCCCAGACACAGGTAGACATTGTTGAGGCACTCCAGAGCATGGCCCAGTCACTGAGGACCATCGCTGAGGGTGTCAGCACCATACTGCAGACAATGGGGAGCCTCCAGGACTGACAGAGCCAGATGACTCAGAGGCTTCTGAAGCTCGCTCCAGCTTCTGCTCCCCCCTATTGTGTCCCTCAGGGCACTACGGGACCTTCATGAAGGAGGAAGTGCTGGAGACTAACCCAAGGCCTGCCACCAAGGAACCTATGACAGTCTCCAGTTCATCTGATTTCCTGCCTCCTAACACCGGTGCTTCTCAAGGGTTTTAGCAGAACAGGGTGACAGGCGATGCCTGTGACACCAGTAACTCGGGTGGGGCCCTCCGGCTCCAGGCTCTCCAAAGGATGTCCATCAAGGACATCAAAGGCCACAGAGTGTGGCAAACAGTAGTCAGCCTCCACCTCCGATGTGCATCCTGAGGAAACACTTAGATTTTGAGGTAGAGCACGGAGGACTAAGAAGATCAACGATCACTGAGTGGGCACTGGGGCAGGGTGGGGGACAACATCGGCAGCTAGCGGCTGTTATAGTTTCAATTGTTCACCTGAGAAATATGAAGCCTTTGTCACATGATTCTACATTTTGGCTGGACTGCACTCCTACCCCATGTTGCCCCATACTTTTCCCCCCCATTGCGGGGGAGGGGGGGGGGAGGTTTGGGGGGGGGGGGGGCACCATCAGTAGCTAGCAAGAGTTTGGGTTTCAAGTGTTCACTATTAAACATGTTACACCTGAGAAATGTGAAGCCTCTGTAATGTGAATCTGCATTTTGGGCTGGCCTGCACCTCTGCCCCATGTTTCCCTACTGCTCTTCCCCAGCCCCTGCTCGCCAACTACTGTGATAAACCATGTGAAAGTTATGGATGAGAGCCAGTTGTCGGCAAAAAGACAGATCGAGGAGCACCAGAGCTTACTTCACAGTGAGTTATCATCACCCTCCTACTTTGTATAATGGCCCACTGACAGTGCCAACTCAGGGCCAGCACCTTGGAATTAAGGTACACAGACCCTGAGAGCATGGGACAGGGTAACCGGTGTGGGACAGCAGTAAATGTGTGGGGAGAGAATGAGTGAGGATGAGAATGGGTGGGAAGGGGGTGAGATGATGGTCAAAGCCGCATCCTCAGAGACGCGGGTGAGGATAAGTATCTCCCTGGTCCTGTGGGCATGAAGAACCCTCACCGCCAGCTGTCCTCTGGAATCCCATCAGTGCTGAACAATTGCCACAATTGTACAACGGTGATTTGCGGAGTGGTAGAAGATATTGGGTGAACGACCATCCATTTTGAGTGGGCACCTATAAGGAGCAGAAACACTGCTTAAAGGGCCCCGCAGATTTGGAATGCAAGCGCACTCAAGGGTGTCCTCGCCATTCCCAAGGGTGGGGAGAGGCTGATGAGGGAGCCTCTGGTGTTCCTGGTAATCCACACATTGTTGCACCATTCGCTCGATGTCGCTGTCGTGTCCTGGCCACCACAGGTAGCTCTTCGTGAGAATTTTCATTTTAGAAACACCCAGGTGTCCACTATGCACATTGGCCGTGAGATGACCACGTGACCTCCCCACAGGAGGATACCATGCTCCTCACTGAGCTCCTACTACTCTGCAGGATAGGCTGACAGCTCTTCTGGGGGGTTTCCTTGTAGCCAGCCACACAGGAAGATGCAACGTAATCTCACAAACACATGTGAAACATGGGATTCTCCGTTGGCTGATGCAGAATCCAGAAACGCGATTGGCCGGAGAACCGCGCATAATGGGAACTTTGTGGCAGATGCCAGGTGTCCTACAGAATATCATGCTCAGGTTCCTCAACAGCGGCATTAATGTATTCTCCTCCACACATACAGTAAACACCGGTTGCATGTCATTAGTGGGCCTAATGGTATTCTCCGCAGCCTCTGTGATGCTCCGTCTCTGCCAGGATAAATCACCGATGGCGAGTCTCACTTGTGGTTTTAAAAATCCGGAATCAGGCACCATGGCTGATGAAGAAGAGAGAGGAGGTAAGACATGCAGAGCCGTGACCATGGGCTGCCGGTCCTGCTGCTGTCTGCGAGGGGGGCAGTGGGGGGGGGGGGGGGGGGGGGGGTGCGCGGGGGGCAGAGGGGGGTGAGTGGGGCATCTGCCCAGCCCGGGGAACAGCAAGAGAATGGGGGGGGTGTCCAGGGGATGAGCCGTGCGGTCGGGGTGACACACACGGGACAGTGAGTCCAGCATGGACTGCCGTTGCCATCTTGCAGCACACCCCACTGACACGCCCTCTGAGGCCCATGGTTGCGCAGAGCGACACCGGCCATTTGGGTTCCCCCACCACACCAGCCCCACCCCGTAACTTACCAACCACCCCCCCCCCCCCCCCCCCCCCCCCCCCCCAAACCGGTTGCTACCCACCAGCAGGCCAGCACGCTGCCCACTCAGGGGCAAACCCACAGGAAACCTGACAAGAGGGCTCCAGGCTGAAATGGGTTCCAGTCAATGAACGTGCAGCTGGTGTGTGACCATTAGATGTACATGATGCACGTCTGCATCCAATACCTGGGCAGTGTGCACAAAACCTTTATCCTGGCACAGTCGATGGTTCCTGGCAATTCGAGGTGCACCCCCAGCTGAGGGGTTGGGTCTTGGGCGACAGGAATTATCTGCTGCGGTTGTGTCTGATGACACCTATCCGGAGGCCACATACCGATGCTGCAACGATGGGTACATCATTGCAACCATGCTGTGAGGAAAGATGAGATCGAGCAGTTCTTCGGCATCCTGAAGTTACGGCTCAGTATAGCGCTCAGAGTCTCCCACATCGTGGTGGCCTGCTGTGTCCTCTACAACATCGTGCAGCAGAGGGGCGACACTGGAGGAGGATGAACTTCAGGCCTCTTGAAACGAAAAGGATCCGGTGGGAGGGGAGGATGCCAGGAAATGGGGCCCAGGCAGGTACCGGAGGCCACACAATGCGTGCCCCTGGGCCAAAGCACGTGGCACAATAACACAGTGGTTAACACTGTTGCTTCACTGCGCCAAGCTTCCAGGTTCGATTCCCAGCTTGGGCCACTGCCTGTGCGGAGTCTGCACGTTCTCCCCATGTCTGCGTGGGTTTCCTCCGGGTGCTCCAGTTCCCTCCCAGAAGTCCAGAAAAACGTGCTGTTAGGTCATTTGGACATTCTGAATTCTCCCTCTGATGTACCCGAACAGACGGCGGAATGTGACGACTAGTGGCTTTTCACGGTAACCTCAGTGCAGTGTTAATGTAAGCATATTTGTGACAATAAAGATTATTATAAAAGCTCACGGGACGTTCTAATTGCCTCCATTTTCACCAATTAGTAGGCCTGGTCAGAGGCACCCCATCCCACCCCGACACCCCCTCGGGCTGACAACCCCCTCCCATGAACACCTTGCCTGTGCTGCCTCCCCCTCCCTTGCAATCCCCTCCGATATACATACCTGCCACACAAGGGGTGTGGGCCTAGGTTAGCAGCAACAGCGGGTCTGATCCATGGGATGGAAGATGCTGACAACCCGCTACGTGATGAGCTCTGGTGCTCTGCATCGTATGACAGCGTCTGACACCTCCCCGTAGCACCTTCCACCGTCCACTTGGGTGACCCCTGCATGTGAGCTGGCCATTCCATGACACGGTCCCACTGAACTATTGGGGTAGTGGAGGTGGGGATGGTGGGGGGAGGGGGTGGGGAGGCAGAGGGCATGGGGTGGAGAGGGATGGGGGTGCGGCACCGGGGTGGTGAGCTCTGGCTGAACTGGTGCATGATGCCCAGCTCATGGTCACACACCAGCTGCACATTCATCGAGCGGAATTCCTTGTGGTTTGTGAAGACCAGCCTGTCATGGGATGGTGCTTGTCAAGTGCCCTGCATCCTGTCGATCATCCCCCAGGCCCGGGGCTTCACGGTGATGAAGGCGAATCCCGCTGCCTGGGCATCCTAGTGGGCTATATTATCCACATTAAATTTGATATAGTGTGGTGACTGGGTGTACAGGGCCTCCATGATGGCAAGGATGTACCTGTGCACTGAGCTCTGTGATAGAACATAAAACATAGAACAGTACAGCACAGAACAGGCCCTTCGGCCCTCGATGTTGTGCCGAGCAATGATCACCCTACTCAAACCCACGTATCCACCCTATACCCGTAACCCAACAACCCCCCCCCCCTTAACCTTACTTTTTAGGACACTATGGGCAATTTTAGCGTGGCCAATCCACCTAACCCGCACATCTTTGGACTGTGGGAGGAAACAGGAGCACCCGGAGGAAACCCACGCACACACGGGGAGGACGTGCAGACTCCGCACAGACAGTGACCCAGCCGGGAATCGAACCTGGGACCCTGGAGCTGTGAAGCATTTATGCTAACCACAATGCTACCGTGCTGCCCTGATGTTCCAGACATGTCCCCACTCGGCGTGTGGAAGGACCCTGTGATGTAAAAATTCAGGGCGACTGTCATCTTGCTGGTCAGCTGCAGCGGGTGTCCTCCCCATACACCTGTGGTGCCAGGTGACCATGATCTGGAAGATATGTCGCACTGTCCCCCTGCTCAGTCAGAGTCGTCGTCGGCATTTCCGGTCCAACACGTCATCGAATGACAGATGCTGCTGTTGGGTGGCCGGCTCTACATCCTCAGTGCATGCCCAATGGCTACGATGACTAGGATGAAGGCCAACATTCCTGGTTGAATTCCAAAGTCCATTGTCTGCAGGGAGTTGTCAGTGCATCCAGTACACGAGTTTCCTAGTTATGTGTGTGGGAGTTTCAATGGGAAATCCCATTGACAAGCGGCGGGTAGAGGGAATCCTGTTGCTCCTGTTATGCGTATTAGATAGTTACTCACCTCTACCTGTTCCCTTATCATCGCTTACCATGTGGCTCTGTTAATCATGTAGTTTCCAGTGTTATTCTGCAGTCCCACATGAAACCTTATTTTACAAACTCCTTTACATTACAATTGAATCAGTCAGTTATTTACAGTGACTGACATCCAAGTCACCAATGTGCTCTCTACATTTCTTAATATTTCTAACCCTACTGGAACATCGAGTTGCATTCCTAATATCCGTAATAGAGGTGGAGGCAGCCAGTTGACTGCTATGCCCTGTTGCCTGAGGTTCCTTTGGAGGGCACCGTCTGGAGGCTCAAGGTGAGAAATCCCTGGCCGGTTGAGTCTCCTGCTGTTGGGAAAGTGCACCCACCTTTGCCGGAGCAGCTGGAGTTGCTGTGGTCCCGGGCAGAGGGGGCGGAGCAGTTGGAGAGTCCTGTCTGGATTAGCCCAGAATTTTCAGCTGAGGCCCCTTCTCCCTGTGGGCGCCTGAGGGACCCTCCGTGATTCCAACAGGAGAAAGGCTCCTGGAGAGAGGTTGAGTTGCCCCACCCCACTACTACTTAGCCAGTGATGAATCTCACTCATGGATTGAGCAATATTGTACAGGCCTGAGAGCACATCTGGCACAACCACTGGATAAAAGTCTCCACAGCTGATGCCTCCCTTTCAATGGTCACGCAATGAGTTTGCATACTAGAGTGATGACATCAGACGGATTGTGTACGGACTCCTCCATCCTCTGTTCTAATATGCTGATGGCCTTTGATAACCCTGCCTGCTACACCCCTCACTGCCTTTGGTGTGCCAACATCTCTGAGGGCCATTTTCAAGGTCTCCACATCGGACTTGCACTGAGCAGCAGCCTGGCCTCCAGCAGTCCTCAGACTGTCAGAGACCATGACTGTCACTTGCTCCACCTGCTGTAGATCCATCTCTGTGCTGTGTTCACCAGATGGTAACCCCCGAGCAGGTTCTAAACTAGGTCCTTCTGAGGTGTGTGTCACTATGTTGGTTGAGCGTGCAGACGGACGCAGTGATGGGTCTTCTTCATGTGCATCCTCGACCACATCATCCAAGATGCACCAAAGGCTGGGCCTCATGGCCTTTCCTTGCTAGTGACTGTAATGTAGGGATGAGATACTTAGAGACTGGCTGGAGAAGAACCAATATTAAAGAGCTCTCACAGTGTTGGGGGGTGGGACATGACTCAGTGGCTTGTTGTGAGCCTTAGGCACAGAAGTCATCCCTGTCCTCGCCGGCCTGCGCAACCGCCTGGTCTTCACAGTGGGTGAGTGGTCTGAACACCAGCATTTCCTCCCCCCACCCCCACCTTTGGCCTGAGCTGTCACTTGTTGTGGACAATCCTGTCTTGCATTACGAAAATTGAATAGACTGTGAGCAGGTCATCCGCCAAATCAGATTTTCAGCATGATGTCTACTGTGAGTGTTGGGCAGATCTATGTAAGAGCTGACAATGTGACTTTTGCGGGATATCATAAGAGATGAATGTGTTAAAGTGTGATGAGAGAATCAATGCTGATGCCCTTTCTAGTGGTAAAATGTGAGATCTGCAGTGGGTGAATGTTTATGTGGGTGTCATTAAATATGGCTTCCAGAATATCAGCCCGCTAAAATAATGGCAGGGCGAACAAATCCCAGGCCACCCTGCCACATATATCGAGTTAAAACTCAGGTGTTTTGGCTTGGCATTCCATGCCATATTGTGCTGATAATCATGATATGCTAAACAAATCTCCTGTTGATCATTCGAAGGACCCTAAGAGATAGAAGTATAAGAATACCATGATGTTTAGTGCCACAGGCTACAACGCTGGCTCTCTGCCATTTGAAGGTATTTTGAGCTCGGCTTGTACAACCTTCCTTCAGGGTAACATTGTCCCCCTGGGCAGCTCTGCTTACACTCCTCTCTGCGGCCTCCTGGTCCTTCAGCATCGCCGGCTGTGTATGCAGTTGGCAAGCTGGTTGCTGCGACCTCTGATCAGCTGTTCTCCACTCCCTCATTCTCCTTCCCTCACCCTCACTTGAGGAACCTCCTCCAGAGTGCACTATTCCCACAATCTCTGTACCACTTTTTGTTTCAGCCGTCCCTGTGCTGGAACCTCCTTGTGTGAAGCCTCACTTCCAAATGCCTCCCTTCAGCTGAACCCTTCAGTGGCTCAATGTCAGAGATTTGCTCAGTGCTGAGGAAACAATTTCTTCATTCCTCATGCAGTCTCAGCTGCAGCCTCCAACCCCTCATTGTGCTGCTCAGATACTGTCTTTTAAACCATCATTGTGCTCCATCAATGATTCTATCGGGATCGTCTCCTGCCTGTACTTAGTATTTAGCTTTTAATTTACCAACCAAAAGAGGGTGAGAGATGTCCATTGGTGGGGTATTTCCCTACTCCAACACAATGTGGGGCATCATGGACACTTCAAGTGCCCCTGAGGACTACATGTGTGGAATGTGTATTTAGTTGCAAAAGCTCCCCGAATGCATGGATCAGTTAGAGCAGCAGCTGGAAGCACTGAGGAGACAAAATGAGCTGAAATTGTTCGAGAGAATAGCTTCAGAGAGGTGGTCACACCCAAGGTACAGGAAGATAGATGGGTGACCAAAAGACGGGTGGGCAGAGTGCCAGGGTCCACTTTGGCTGTCCCCCTATCTAAGAAGTATGCTGTTTTGGGTACTGATGAGGGGGAAGGTCCATCAGAGGACAGCAGCAGCAGTGGCCAGAGAGGCAGCACAATGACTAGCCCTGCTGCACAGACAGAGGGGGGTACAAAGCATAAGAAAGTGATAGTGGTAGGGGATTCAATAGTCAGGGGCACAGATAGGTGCTTCTGTAGTCGCTAAAAGAATTCCAGGATGGTAGTTTGTTCCCTGGTGCCAGGGTCCTGATGTCTCTGAGCGGGTGCAAAACATCCTAAAACGGGAGGGAAATCGGCAGGAATGACATAGAATAAGAGTAGGGAGTTTCTGCAATGGCAATTTAGGGAGTTAGGTAGAAGATTAAAAAGCAGGACCTCGAGGGTCGTAATCTCAGGATTACTCCCTGTGCCACGTGCTAGTGAGGATAGCAACAGGGATATAGTGCAGTTGAACACGTGGCCAAAGAACTGGTGCAGGAGGGAGGGCTTCAGAGTTTTGGATCACTGGGATGTGTTCCAGGGAAGGTGGGGCCTGTACAAGAGGACAGGTTACACCTGAACTGGAGGGGCACCAATATCCATGCTGGGAATTTGCTAGCATGGTTCGCGTGGGTTTAAACCAATTTGGCAGGGGCATTGAAATCAGAACAATAAGACAGCTAGTGTAGAGCCTGAGGATGAGCATGGTACCAGGGCCAGCCTGGCTAAGAGGAAGGGCAGGCTGGTGGGGGGTCGATCTCAGTGGTCCTGGAGGTCTTGAGTGTATCTGCTTGAATGCACAGATGTGGAGATGCCTGCGTTGGACTGGGGTGAGCACAGTAAGAAGACTTACAACACCAGGTTAAAGTCCAACAGGTTTGTTTCAAACACTAGCTTTCGGAGCACTGCTCCTTCCTCAGGTGAGGAAGGAGCAGTGCTCCGAAAGCTAGTGTTTGAAACAAACATGTTGGACTTTAACCTTGCGTTGTAAGACTTTTTACTGAATGCACAGAGTATAAAAAGTCAGGCAGATCAACTTAATGCCTTGATTTGTGCATGGAACTTGGATGTGGTTGCTGTAACGGAGACATGGGTAAAAATGGGACAGGACTGGCAGCTAGATATTCCAGGATATCGGTGTTTTAGGTGAGGCAGGGAAGGAGGTAAAAGAGTTGCAATACTGGTTAGAGAACATATTACAGCTGTACAGAAGGAGGACACCATGGAAGAATCAAGTAACGAGGCACTGTGGGTCAAACTCAGAAATAGGAAGGGGGCAGTCACTACGGTGAAGGTGTACTACAGGCCGCCCATAAGCCCACGGGACGTTGAAGAACAGATATGTAAGCAGATTCTGGATAGATGTAGAAATTATTGGGTTGTTGTCGTGGGAGACTATAATTTTCCTCAAATTGATTCGAAATCAGTTAGGTTCGGGATCTGGATGGTGAGGAATTTGTTAAGTGTGTCCAAGAATGTTTTTTGGAACAATATGTGGATAGTCTGGCTAGAGAGGGGGCTATATTGGACCTAGGACTAGGGAACGAGCCCAGCCAGATCAAAAGTTGCAGTGGGAGAACATGTGGCGAACACTGACCACAATTCCGTAAGCTTTTGGATACCTATGGAAAAGGATGAGTGTTGTCCTAGGGTTAAGGTGCTAAATTGGGGGAAGGCTAATTAGGCAGGATTTGGAGGCTGTTGTTTGGGAGAGGCTGTTTGAGGGTAAATCCACATTTGGCATGAGGGAGTCTTTTAAGGAGCAGTTGATGGGAGTGCAGGACAGGCATGTGCCAGTAAAAAGGAAGGACAGGAAAGGCAGGATGCAGAAACCAGGGATGACCAGGGAAAGTGTGAATCTTGTGAAAAAGAAAAAAGATGCATATGTGAGGTACAGGCAACTAAAAACAAATAAAGCATTTGAGAAAGTAGAAAAGAGCTCAAGCAGGAAGTTAGGAGGGCAACAAGGGGTCACGAAATGTCCTTGGCAGACAGGAATAAGGAGAATCCTAAGGCATTTTGTACGTATATTAGGAATAAGAGGGTAGCTAGAGAAAGAGTTGGTCCACTCAAGGACAAAGGAGGGAAATTGTGTGTCGAAGGAAGTATTTAAGATACTTAATGAGTATTTTGCATCGGCATTCACAAAGAAGAAGGACACGTTGATTGGTGGTGTCTCAGAGAGATGTACAAACAGGTCGTTATTACAAGGGCGGAAGTGTTAGGTGTGTTAAAAAGCATAAAGGTAGACAAATCCCCAGGGTCAGATGGCATCTATCCTAGATTCGTGAGGGAGACAAGAGATGAAATCGGTGGTCCACAACAGAAATCTTTTTGTCCTCATTGGCCACAGGTGAGATCCCAGAGAATTAGAGGATAGCCAATGTTTTACTGTTGTTTAAGAAGGGTTGCAAGGATAACCCTGGTAATTATAGGCCAGTGAGCTTGACGTCAGTGATAATGAAATTGTTGGAAAAGATTCTCAAAAATAGGGGGCTGGATTTTCCGGTTGCAGACACTGAAATTGCCTTCGGCGACCCCCCGGAAAATCCAAATTCCCTGCAGAATCGGGGGCGATACCGCTTTCGCGATGTTCCGCCCCTTCAAAGCCGAGTATGCCACGCCACGTGTCCATGGCTTCAGGCCATTGCCTGAGTCCTGTACCTCGATATTCCACCCCCGACCGGCCGAATCCCCAAAGGCGTGGGTCTCTCATGGCCTCACCCGTTGGGAACTCAGCGGGGCAGCTGCGGACTCAGTTCAGCGCCACCATAGTCGGGGGGAGGGCCGATCCGTGGAGAGGGGCCCCATTATTCGGGACTGGGAGCACAGTAGTGGGGAAATCTGGGGCACGGCTGTCGCCGATGGTGGGGACTATTTTGAGGGTTGGGTCCACAAGCGGCATCCGCCATAAAGCACGGCACGGCCACTACAGGCCGCCGACGTGTGCATGCGCGGCCACAGACCTGGCAATTCTCCAGCCTGAATCAGCAGCTAGTGCCAGGTGCTCTGCACTGACATCCTGCTAGTCCCCAGCAAAACAACTTTGCGCCAATTTTACAAAACGCCACCGATCCCACGTCGGCGTGGAGACATAGTCTCCAAATCCGAGAATCCAACCCGGGATCTATGTAATTTTGGAAGTGAATGGTCTTATTAATGACAAGCAGAATGGTTTTGTATGAGGGAGGCCATGTCTCACTAATTTAATTGAGTTTTTTGAGGAGACAAAAATGATTTTCGAGGGAAGTGCTGTGGATGTTATCTCCATGGACTTTAGTAAAGCATTTTATAAGGGGTGAACTAGCTGGATGGATTCAGAACTGGCTTGGCCATAGAAGACAGAGGGTAGCAGTGGAAGGGTGTTTTTCCAAATGGAGGTCTGTAACTCATGGTGTTCTTTAACGATCAGTACTGGGACCTCTGCCCATTTTAATGTATATAAATGACTTGGAAGAAAACATAGCAGGCCTGGTTAGCAAGTTTGCGGATGATACCAAGATTGCAGGAATTGTGGATAGTGATGAAGTTTGTCAGAGAATACAACAGGATATAGATAGGCTGCAAAATTGGGAAGAGAAATGGCAGATAGAATTTACCCCGGACAAATGTGAGGTGATGCATTTTGGTCGATCCAATTCAGGTAGGAGCGAGTAAATATATGGCAGAATCAGCAGGAGCCTAGAGACACAGAGATCTGGGTGTGCAGGTCCACAGATCCTTTGAAGTGGCAGCACAGGTGGAAATGGTGGACAGAAAGCATATGGAATTTTTGCATTCATAGGATGGGGTATTGAGTATAAAAGCTCAAATTTTATGTTACAGTTATACAGAACGTTGTTAATGCCACATTTAGAATACTGTGTCTAATTCAGGTCACCACACTACCAGAAGGACGTGGAGCTTTTGGAGAGAGTACAGAAAGAGTTTACCAGGAGGCTGCCTGGTATTAGCTCTGAGGACACATTGAATAAACTGGGATTGCTCTCCCTAGAGGCACGGAGGCTTACGGCGACCTGATAGAAGTATAGAAAATTATTAGGGGTATAGATAGGGTGAACAGTTGGATGCTTTTCTCCAGGGCGGAATTTAAAATTACAAGGGAATACAAGTTCAAGGTGAGGTGGGACAGGTTCAGTGGAGATGTGCAGGGAACGTTTTTTACACAGAGGGTGGTGGTGGCAGCAATGCACTGCCAAGTTAGGTGGTTGAGGCAGATGCGCGAGCGACCTTTAAGACTTATCTGAATAGGCACATGATCAGATGGAGTATAGAAGGATACAAGCGATAGGTTTAGATAGGATCATAATCGGTCCAGGCTTGGAGGGCCGAAGGGCCTGTTCCTGTGCTGTATTGTTCTTTGCTCTTTGCAAAGACATTGTGACCACAAATCGTACAGGCAGCAAGAAATCACGGGGAATTGGCGATTGAATTGACACAAATATTTCATAATGTTATAACATCCCTTTAAGAGATAGCTGAGCCTCAAGAAATTAATCCACAATATCTTTACCACATTCCTTATGAGTGATTGGTGCCTTGTGTCTTGTCCACTAATTCAGTCCAAGATATTATATCATTGTAATAACACAACACATAATAGACCTATACTGAAAGACAGACAGACCTGCTACTTTTAGCCCAACTCCTCTTTTGTAATATTTGAGTAGAGTGTGATGACATTGGAGACTGTCTCAATGGTGCCAGGCCTGATTGTATGGCAGCAATAGAACGTCATTCACCCATTGTGCAAATGTAATATTCTCTGTTTAAAATATGACATCATCAATACAGATGTAGTTGGAAGCAGGTTCCCATTTAGAATAAATCCCAATGAAAGGATGGAATTTAACAAATTTTAAATCTCTTGGATTTGTGAATTCAGAAATAAAAATGTAAAGTTAGCTTTTACAAAATATTAAAGCTATCTCGTTAGATATTAACTTGTCGACAGAATGATCTGTCAAAATATTTTAATGATTTTTTTAAGAGCTGGAAAGATCATATTGATGGAAATCCATTTAGCACCAGAATTATTGCAATTTTATATTTTGATCTCTTCACAGGAACTCTTACCCTTCCTGTCACAAGTTCTTTTTCTCAAATGAACATGCACTTTAGAAAAAGCTGGACATTATTGCAAAGGAAATAATGTTGGAACAGAAATGTACCTGCAGGTGGGCAATTCGTTTGGCACTCCGACATAGTTTCAAAGTTGTTTGCATTCCCCCTACATCCTCCGTATGTAAATTGCTCACAGGCATTTGTGGCGCTATTGTAATAATAACGGGTAATGCTTGCCCTACAACTTCCCACTTCACGTGGCATAGAGCAGATGTGATCGTCTAGAAAAATACAAATTGTTGCATGTAACATCTGTAGAATTACATAATAATTGATTTAATAAACAAAGATCTTGGTTACTACAAAAATAATAACATGAGGGTCATGATTTATAGGCCGTGTTGTGCCTGCAAGGTGGCAAGGAATGGTCGGTAGAAGGCGGGAGATTCCACTTCTGGGATCTACCCAGCTCACCGCGTCTCGTGAGATATTGCAGGTTCCGTGTAACATCCCGATCTAAAATCCCACCCATTGCGGGCAGGATCACTATCTGGCAAATCTGCACATTAGTCTCACTCTATTATGCCTCGGAGACGTCGGGTGAGTGCCGTGCAGTGCTGTTGCCCACAAATGCAGAGCAGATGGAACGGCATTTGTTTGGGTCTCCCAAAGGAACAGAAGCTCCCAGATGGTTAACCACTTCGGCAGGCTGGCATCCAGGGACTGCAGGTGCTACCTTGGCACTGCCAGCCTGGCATTCTGCTAATGCCACCAGGGTGCCAGCCAAGCACTGTCAAGGTGCCCAGGTGGCACTGGGAGGGGCACTGCATGACGTTCATAGCTGGATTCTGCCGCTTGAGTTTCTGTTTGTATGCCGGGAGAAGAAGAAACGTCTAGTGGTCTGATTTCCCAAAGTGCGGTCGGGGGATGGAACGGTAGGCGCCCTTGATTTTGGAGTAGCAGTGGTCACGAGTGTTGTCGCCCCTGGTGGGACAGGAGATGTGCTGTTGGAATTTTGGCACTAACCCACTTGAGGTTGGAATTTTATACGTTTATTAGGAACAAGAGGGTAGCTCGAGAAAGAGTTGGTCCGCTCAAGGATACAGGAGCAAAATTATGTGTAGGGCCAAAGGAAGTAGGTGGGATCCTTAATGAGTATTTTGCATCGGTATTCACAAAGGAGAGGGACACGTTGATTGGTGGTGTCTCAGAGGGATGTGTAATTATTTTTAAATAGTTCGTTAATTCGAGAAAGGAAGTGGTTGGTGTGTTAAAAAGCATTCAAGTAGATAAATCCCCAGGGCCAGATGGCATTTATCCTAGATTCCTGAGGGAGACAAGAGATGAAATTGGTAGGTTTCTGACAGAAATCGTTTTGTCCTCATTGGCGACAGGTGAGATCCCGGAGGATTGGAAGATAGCCAATGTTGTACTGTTATTTAAGAAGGATTGCAAGGATAACCTTAATTATAGGCCATTTAGCTTGATGTGAGTGACAGTGATATTGTTGGAAAAGATTCTCAGAGATAGGGGGTTGGACTTTCCGATTCCGGGGCTATGTCCCCGCACCGGTGTGGGAACAGTGAGAAAATGGTGCAAAACGGCCACCGATTCCCCGTTTTGCTCGGGGCTAGCAGGACGCAGCATACAGCACCCGGCATTCATGCTGATACACACCGGAGTATTGCCGGGTCTGTGGTTGCGCATAGACACAGCAGTGGCCTGCAGCGGGCGCACCATGCTATATGCAGAGGCCGCTCGTGGACCTGGCCCGCGAAATAGTGTCCCCCACCTTTGACCGGCTCGAGCGCCCCAGACCATCCTCACATGGTGCCCGCAGCCCCGAATACAGTCCCACCCTGCCTGCGGATTGGCCCTCACCCAACTGTGGTGATGCTGGACTGAGTCCGCAGCCACCATGCCAAGTTCCCGACTGGTGAGACCATGAGTGACCCACGCCTTCGGGAACTCGGCTGGTCGGGGGCGGAGCATCATGGAGCGGGCCTCAGGCAATGTCCTGAGTCAGTTGATACGTTGCGCCAAGTACTCCTAGAGTACGCCACTTTTGAGGGGATGGATCATCATGAAAGCGGCGCGGCCCCCGATTTGGTTAGAAACTTGGATTCTTTGGCCGATTGCCTAACATGATTTCGGCGTCAGTGACCGGAGAATCCAGCCCAGGATCTATACACATTTGGAAGTGAATAGTCTTATTAGCGACAGTCAGCATGGATTTGTATGAGGGAGGTCATGTCTCACTAGTTTAATTGAATTTTTTGCAGCGGTGACAAAAATGATTGACGAGAGAAGAGCTGCGGATGTTGTCTACATGGACTTTAGTAAAGCGTTTGAGAAGGTCCCTCATGGAAGGCTGGTGCAAAAGATTACATCACATGGGGTCAGGGGTGAACTAGCTGCATGGATTCAGAACTGGCTTGGTCATAGAAAACAGAGGACAGCAGTGGAAGGGTGCTTTTCAGAATGGAGGTCTGTAACTAGTGGGTGTTCCGCAGGATTCAGTACTGGGACCTCTGCTCTTTGTAATATAAATAAATGACTTGGATGAAAATGTAACGGATCTGATTAGCAAGTTTGCGGATGATACTAAGATTGCAGAAGTTGCGGATAGGGATGAAGATTGTCAGAGAAGAGAAAGGATATAGATAGGCTGCAAAATTGGGCAGAGAAATGGCAGATGGAATTTAATCTGGACAAATGCGAGGTGATGCAATTTGGTAGATCTAATTCAGGTGGGAGTTAGGAAATAAATGGCAGAACCATCAGGAGCTTAGAGACTCAGAGAGATCTGGGCGTGCAGGTCAACAGATCCTTAAAAGTGGCAGCAAAGGTGGAAATGGTGGTAAAGAAAGCATTTGGCATGCTTGACGTCATGGGACGGGGATCGAGTATAAAAGCTTGAAAATTATGTTGCAGTTATATAGAAAGTTGGTTAGGCCACATTTGGAATACTGTGTCCAATTCTGGTCACCACACTGCCAGAAGGACGTGGAGGCTTTGGAGAGAGTACAGAAAAGGTTTACCAGGATGTTGCCTAGTATGGAGGGTATTAGCTATGAGGAGAGATTGAATAAACTGGGATTGTTCTCCCGAGAGAGACGGAGGCAGGGGCGACCTGATAGAAGTTTATAAAATTATTTGGGGTATAGATAGGATGAACATTTGGAGGCTTTTTCCCAGGGCGGAATTTAAATTACAAGGAGATACAAGTTCAAGGTTAGGGGGGACAGGTTCAGTGGAGATGTGTGGGGAAAGTTTTTGACATGGAGGGTGGTGGTGGCCTGGAATGCACTGTCAAGTGGTTGAGGCAGATATGTTAGCGACCTTTAAGACTTATCTGGATAGGAACATGAACAGATGGGGTTTAGAAGGATACAGGTGGTTGGTCTAGGTCAGACAGGAGATCGACGCAGGCTTGGAGGGCCGAAGGGCCTGTTCCTGTGCTGTATTTTTCTTTGTTCTTTGCTCTTTGTACTTTGTGAAGACTGTGTGGCCACAAATCATACAGACAGCGAGAAATCACGGGGAATCGGCAATTGAATTGCCACAACTATTTTATAATGTTGTAAAGTACCTTTCAGAGATAGCTGCATGATTGCAGAGCCACAAGAAATGAATCCACAACATGTTTACCACATCCCTTATGATTGTTTGGAGCCTTGTGTTTTGTACAGTAATTAAGCCCAAAGTATTATATCATTATAATAACACAACACATAATAGACCTATTCTGAAAGACAGACCTGCTACTTTTAGCCCAGCTCCTCTTTTGTAATATTTGAGTTGGGTGTGATGACATTGGAGATTGTCTCAATGGTGCCTGGCCTGATTGTATGGCAGCAATAGAGTGTCACAGGCGGGTTTAGCTCACTAGGCTAAATCGCTGGATTTTAAAGCAGACCGAGCAGGCCAACAGCACGGTTCAATTCCCGTACCAGCCTCCCTGGACAGGCGGCGGTGGAATGTGGCAACTCGTGGCTTTACACAGTAACTTCAATGAAGCCTACTTGTGACAATAAGCGATTTTCATTTCATTTAATTTCATTGTGCAAGTGTAATATTCTCTCTTTAAAATATGACATCATCAATACAGGTGGAGTTCCCAATTAGAATAAATCTCAATGAAAGGGTGGAATTTGACAAATTTAAATCTCTTGGGTATTGTAGCCACCTGGGGTGGCCATGTGCCGATTACAAAATGGACACTGCAAAGAATGAAGGGAAAAATGGACAATGCTGAGAAAACAAGCAGGTGCAAGGTTTGTCTGTTGATTGGAGTTGTAGCTCCCAGACAAGACCGATACTGCAAAGCCATTACCATACTAATGAGCCATCTCCGGGGACAAAAGAGAAACATTTAGGTAAATGATACTAAAGCAGACACCCCGGCGCCAGAGGAGACTAGAACAAAGCAGGCCAACGGCCACCTAGGGCACGCCCAGCAATCAGGGCAGCCATCCCTTTATTAGAGGAAATCAATACCAATGATCAGGATATGGTCCAATTAATTGGGACCAAGTTCAAGGAATGCCCAAAAGCGCGCAAAGCCTCTTTGGGTATAAGAAGAAGCCCCCAAGAGAGAATCGTTCTTCTTGGCCTTGGCTCTCAGCGATGAGAGAGCTGCCTAGCAGCTGCACCAGAACAAGTAAGTCCAAAGTCAATGCTACGAGACAGACGCTCCTAGCTACTATTCCGTACCAGCTCGACCCCCGCAGCCTCAGAACTGGACAACGGCCATTGTTCCTCTGACTGAGTGGGCAAACAAAGCTAAGTATAAGCTTTAGTAGTAGTGATTGTTTAGTTGGTAAAGTTTGTGCATGCGTATAATTAACTGTGTGTGTAAATAAATGAGCATTGATTTTGAACTTACTAACTGGTGTATCGAGTCTTCAGTATTTGGTTTTGAACCCTGTGGCGGTATCGAAAGATACCTGGCGACTCTTGGGCAAACGTGATTAGAATTAAGGAAGGCGACCATATTAACTGCCTTAAACAGAGCCAATTAAAGAGAGAACACAACGAGCAACAGTATGTGAATTCAGAAATAAAAATGTAAAGTCAGCTTTTACAAAATATTAAAGCAGTCTCGTTGGATATAAACTTGTTGACAGAATGATCTGGCAAAATATTTTGAAGATTTTTTTTTAAATGCTGGAAAGATCATACTGACAGAAATCCATTTAGCAGGAGAATAAATGCAATTTTATATTTTGTACTCTCAACAGGAACTCTTACCGTTCCTGTCACAAGTTATTTTTCTCAAATGAACATGCCCTTTTGAAAAAGCTGTTGGGTCAGAAACTTACCGACAGTTGGGCAATTCCTTTGGCACTCCGACATAGATACAAAATTGTTTGTATTCCCCCCACAGCCTCCGTACGTAAATTCCTCACAGGCCGTTGTGGCGTTATTGTAATAAAAACGGATAAATCTTGCCCTACATCTTCCCACTACACGTGGCAGAAAGCAGACGTGATTGTCTAGAAAAATACAAATTGTTGCATGTAACATCTGTAGAATTACATAATAATTGATTCAATAAACAGAGATCTTGGTTACTACAAAAATAATAACAGGAGGGGCCTGATCTATTGGCCGTGTTGCGTCTGCAAGATGACAAGACATGGCTGGTAGAAGCCAGGAGATCCCTCTTCTGTGACCTACCAAGTTCGCCACGTCTCGTGAGATATAACAGGATCTTATGAAGCATCACAATCTAAATCCCGCCCATTGCAGGCAGGATAACTATCTGGCAAATCTGCACATTAGAGTGAGATAACTAGTCTCACTCTATTACTCAATTGCTAGATCCACTGAGGGCCTGGAACTAATCCCTTTGCCTCGGAGACCTCGGGCGAGCACGGTTCAGTGCGGGTCCCCACAAATGCAGAGCAGATGGAATGGCACTTGGTGGGACTCCAAAGGAATCGGAGGCCCCCAGATGGTTGACCTCTTCGGCAGGGTGACATTTTGGAAATGTAGATGCCTTTGTGGCATCTTTGCACTGCCAGCCTGGCACCCTGCTAATGCCATCTTGGTGCCAGCCAAGCACAGCCAAGGTGCCCAGGTGGCATTGGCAGGGGCACTGCCTGGCTGGTGGTGCCTTGCTGACATTTTTCCTGTGGTGGAGTTTGGTCTGGCGGTGCCTTGCGTGTGTGGGATGGAGGTTGGGGCGGAACCTGAGACCCCCTCATAGGTGAATTGGGTCTTTGGATGGTTGTGGGTTGAGTGTTAGGGATGACATCGAAAAATAGCAGCCCAATCTCTTCCTGTATTGAGGAGTTCTGGCGAGTGGAACTCCTGAGTGCAGGAAACAGGAATAAGTGCAGCCTCGAAGGGGAGTTCCCCGCTGAGGCTGCAAATTGCAACACAGTCCCGAAAGATAACGTAGTGTTGCTTGCCTCTAGGAGCACCGGGAAATACCGGGAAAAATGTGCTCATCACAGGATTCCAAATTGGTTAGATCGCACTGAATTGAAATCGGAACCATTTCTGGTGAGTAAACTCCCTCCAGTAGTTAGTGCCAAAAATGCACCCCGACATGTGTAATATTCCACACGGTGTCATAATATCCACACATGTATATAATGAGATGCAGACACACAGGATGACCAATGAACACACAAAACAGAACAACCAATCACCAGACAGGACACCACAACTATAAAGCTCACAGGGCATTAAGACTCCCGCTCTTTTCGGGACATACTGAGACAGTCAGAGTGCACAAGTCAGTGGACATTATTGCCATGTGGTAGCGAATAAGTCTGGTCGAGCCAGTAAGAGGTCATCAGTAGGATTAGTAGAGTGTCAACCTACAGCTGAACATGTACAGCAGTTCATAGTTAAATCAGTGTTGGATCATCTCCGGTGTCAGACGTTTGTTTCTAGCTTTCCTGCATCCAGTTACAGTCAACGTCGAACCAACCTGCCAAACACATCACACGGGGTGGGAATGATGATCTTCCTGTGGTCCTTACGGAGTACAAGCCAGGGGTGGGGGATCTCTATTAACCTCTGTATAAATAGTCGGCCAGTAAGGCACTGACCAGAGCAGGAACCGGGAGAGATCTACCGGACAGTGTAAATATTGTTTGTAAATAAAACAATGTTTCATTATTTAATTTGGTGTGGACTGCCCGTGTCCTTATTAAAAAATGAATCTTGCCATTCCTGGCTCCCTCGCTGACTGATTCGTCCAACTTGAATCTCAGCTGCTTGTCGCAAACAAAGGGGAGCTATTTATCAGCACTCCCTCCCACTCACTCCCAGTCTGTACACAGACATGACAGCGTGCAGACCTGTTTCTCTCTTTGGCGATGCCGACCTGATCAGACTTCTCAATGCCGTCGATGAGAGATGGGGAACCCTGTTCCCCTGACGTGGTTGTAAAACCAGCTGCAGGGTCAGCAATGGCAGGGAGGCAGTGGCAGCTGCAATGAGTGTGGGCAGTGTGACCAGGGGGACCGCCGTCCAATGTAGGAAGAAGACAATTAACCTACAATAAGCTGCAATGGTAAGTTACCACCTCCCTTCTGACATCAGTTCCACCTGTACCCCTCAATTGCCCAAACCCTCCCCCCAATCCACATGCTGACACCTTGTAACCCCAAAATCTGATCTTCAAGCTTGTTTCTCAGATTCCTCTGGTACCCACCAGCACAGCCATTTCATGTCCAGGTGCAGTATCCACACATGCCACCTGCTATAGACATCCCTGACCCATCAAACGTGCAGCTCACAAGGTCCCCTCTTTGGACCCGCAGGAGAACCTAGTCCATAATAAGAGGGAAAGGGTGAAGACGGGGAGCGTGGAGTCCCAGAGATCTGAGTCCTCACATCCTTTGAGGAATGGGACCTGGAGATCACGGGGCTGTCCAAGGAGAGAGAAGTGACCAAGAGCAAGATTGGCCTGCACCAGAGAGG
Organism: Scyliorhinus canicula; assembly: GCF_902713615.1. NCBI lineage: Eukaryota > Metazoa > Chordata > Chondrichthyes > Carcharhiniformes > Scyliorhinidae > Scyliorhinus > Scyliorhinus canicula. Next base: position 121,645,487 of record NC_052150.1, read on the forward strand.
TGAGGATCCATTGCCCGTTCACCCAGATGACCTGTCTCAAGAGAGTTGTTGATGTCCCAACAAATATCCTTCCATTTCACTGATCACATGTCCATTGTGTTGAAGGATTGCCATCTGATGAGGCTAGACCTTCCGGAGTCGTTCCAATGTGCTGTGACCCAAGAGACCACCGCAGAGGAGAGCTCCAAGAAGAACCTCGGTGATGTGTCACAGCTATCACCTGCACCCTCCAGGAGTGCAGATTCACACATCTTGGAGGGCTTATAGGCTTTGGGAACACAATCTGATAAGTATCGCACAGCTGCTGATGCACATCAGGTGGCGGAAGGAACATCCAAGGGAGACAGCTGTCGGAGGACTGCGGAATCCCAGCATACAGCTGGGTCACAACCAGATGCTTTGCCTTTGGACAGGTAGTTCCCGAGCTGCTACAGATGAGAGGCCAGAGCTGTGAGATTGAGAAGGGGGTATTAGCAATATTCCAGTGACTATAAGGCTGATTGGAGAAGTCCCAGAGTCTTCAGGCTCAGGGGATGGTGCCGGCAATGCGTGGCACCCAGCCTAACACTGCTAGTGTGGTGAACTCAATGGAAAACCTGGAGCACAGCATCCGCACCTTGGGTGGTGGTGTTCAAGCCATGGCTAAATCCATGACAACCATTGCTGAGGGCCTCAACATCATATTCCAGTCGATGATGGGCATGCCCCAGACACAGGTAGACATTGTCGAGGCACTCCAGAGCGTGGCCCAGATACTGAGGACCATCGCTGAGGGTGTCAGCACCATACAGCAGAAAATGGGGAGCCTCCAGGACTGACACAGCCAGATGACTCAGAGGCCTCTGAAACTTACTCCAGCTGCTGCTCCCTCCCATGGAGTCCCTCAGGGCCCTACGGGCACCCTAATGTTTGAGGAAGTGCTGGAGGCCAATCTGAGTTCTGCCACCAACAAAATTATGGCGGTCTCCAGTTCTTCTGATTTGTCTCCTCCTAACACCTGGCATCTCAAGGGTTTCAGCAGAACAGGGTGACAGGCGATGCCTGTGACACCAGTAACTCGGCTGGGATTCTCCGGCTCCAGGCTCTCCAAAGGATGTCCACCAAGGGCGTCAAAGCTCACAGAGTGCGGAAAACAGTAGGCTGCCTCCAGCTCCAATGTGCATCCTGGGGAAATAATTCGGCTTAACGGCAGAGCACGGAAGACTAAGAAGGTTAAGGATCACTGAATGGGCACTGGGGGGTGGGGTGGGGGGGGGGGGGGGGCACCATCGGTAGCAGGCAATAGTCATAGTATTAATTGTTCACCTGAAGGCTTTCTCACATGATTCTACATTTTTGCTGGACTGTACCCCCCCCACCCCCTCCCCCCCCCCCCCCCCCCCCACCCCTCCCACCCGTTGCCCCTGCTCTCTGACTGCAGTGGCATGCCATGGGAAAATTATGGGTGAGGGCCGGTTGGCAGCACAAAGACAGGAGTCAGACTACGACACAGATCAAGGAGCATCTGAGCTTACTTCACAGTGAGTTATCATCACCCATCATGCTTTGTATAATGACCCACTGATAGTGCCAACTCAGGGTCAGCACCTGGAATGAAGGTACACAGACCCAGAGATCATGGGACAGGGTGACCAGCATGGGAGAGGGGTAAATGGGTAGGGAGAGATTAGGTGAGGATGAGAATGGGTGGTAAGGGGGTGAGTTAATGGACAAAGCCACGCCCGTGAGAAGCGAGTGAGGATAAGTGTCTCCCTGGTCCTGTGGGCATGCAGAACCCTCGCCGCCAGCTGTCTTCTGGAATCCCATCAGTGCTGAACAATTGGCGCAATTGTCCCATGGTGATTCGTGGGGAGGAAGAAGGTATTCGGTGAACGTCCATCCATTTTGAGTGGGCATCTATAAGGAGCAGAAGCATTGGACACAAAAAGGGGCCAGCAGATTTGGCATGCAAGCGCACCCAGGGGTGTCCTGGCCATTCCCAAGGGTGGAGAGAGGCTGATGAGGAAGCTTATGGTGTTCCTGGTAATCCACACATTGTTGCACCATTCGCTCAATGTCGCTGTCGAGTCCTGGCCACCACACGTAGCTCTTCATGAGAATTTTCATTTTAGAAACACCCAGGTATCCACTCTGCAAATGTTGGAAGATCGTGCGCTGACCTGGCATAGGCCTACAGATCTTCTGGGGGTTTTCTTGTCGCTGTCGAGTCCTAGTCACCAAACGTAGCTCTTCACAAGGATATTCATTTTAGAAAAACCCAGGTGTCCACTATGTAAATCATGTCAGATCGTGCACCGACCCAGCCACGAGATGACCATGTGACCTCCCCACAGGCGGATACCATGCTCCTCACTGAGCTCCTACTGCTCTGCAAGATAGGCTGACAGCTCTTTCTGGGGGGGTTTCCTTGTAGAAAGCCACACAGGAAGATGCAATTTAATGCGAAACGGGATTCCCCGTCGGCTGATGGCTGAATTGGGAAAGGCGAAAGGCTGGGGAACCTGCATGAGGGGAAAATCGTGGCCGGGGCCAGGCTCCCAACAGAATATCATGCTCAGGTGCCTCGACAGCAGCATCAATGCATTCTACTCCACACGTACAGTAAACAACATTGGTATATCATTAGTGGGCCAGATGGTATTCTCCGAAGCCTCTGTGCTTTTCCGCCTCTGCCGGGATGAAATACCGATGGCGATTCTCACTAGTGGTTTTAAAGAAATGGGAATCAAGTGCCATGGCTGATGAAGGAGAGAGCAGAGGTAAGATATTGGGCTGATAATCATGATATGCCACAAAGATTTCCTGTTGATCCTTAGAAGGATCCTGAGGGATAGAAGTATAAGAACATCATGATATTCAGTGCCACAGGCTACAACGCTGGCTCTCTGCCATCTGAAGGTAATTTGAGCCCTGCTTGTACAACCTTCATGTGCGAGAAGTGTGTCCAGCTGCAGCTCCTGTTAGACCGCATGACGGCTCTGGAGCTGCGGATGGACTCACTTTGGAGCATCCGCGATGCTGAGGAGGTCGTGGATAGCACGTTCAGTGAATTGGTCACACCGCAGATTAGGATTGGTGACGGATACAAGGAATGGGTGACCAAAAGGCAGAGAAAGAGCAGGAAGGCAGTGCAGGTGTCCCCTGCGGTCATCTCCCTCCAAAACAGGTATACCGTTTTGGATACTGTTGGGGGAGATGACTCACCAGGGAAAGGCAGTAGTAGCCAGGCTCATGGCACCGTGGCTAGCTCTGCTGCACAGAAGGGCGGGAAAAAGACTGGCAGGGCTATAGTCATAGGGGATTCAAATGTAAGGGGAGTAGACAGGCGTTTCTGTGGTCGAAAACGAGACTCCCGAATGGTATGTTGCCTCCCGGGTGCTCGGGTCAGGGATGTCTCCGATGTCAGGCTGCAGAACATACTGAAGGGGGAGGGTGAACAGCCAGTTGTCGTGGTGCATATAGGCACCAACGATATAGGTAAAAAAAGGGATGAGGTCCTACAATCAGAATTTAGGGAGTTAGGAGATAAGTTAAAAAGTAGGACCTCATAGAACATAGAACATAGAACATAGAACAGTACAGCACAGAACAGGCCCTTCGGCCCTCAATGTTGTGCCGAGCCATGATCACCCTACTCAACCCACGTATCCACCCTATACCCGTAACCCAACAACCCCCCCTTAACCTTACTTTTATTAGGACACTACGGGCAATTTAGCATGGCCAATCCACCTAACTCGCACATCTTTGGACTGTGGGAGGAAACTGGAGCACCCGGAGGAAACCAATGCACACAGGGGGAGGACGTGCAGACTCCACACAGACAGTGACCCAGCCGGGAGTCGAACCTGGGACCCTGGAGCTGTGAAGCATTTATGCTAACCACTATGCTACCCTGCTGCCCTAAAGTCCTCAAAAGTACCCTGCTGTCCTCAAAGGTAGTAATCTCAGTGCCACGAGACAGTCAGAGTAGAAATTCAAGAATAGTCAGAATGAATACGTGGCTTGAGAGATGGTGCAGGAGGGAGGGGTTCAGATTGTTGGGACATTGGAACCGGTTCTGGGGGTGGTGGGACCATTACAAACCGGATGGTCTACACCTGGCCAGGACTGGAACCAATGTCCTAGGGGGTGCTTTTGCTAACACTGTTGGGGAGTTTTTAAACTAATGTGGCAGGGGGATGGGAACCAGATTAGAAAGTTAGAGGTCAGTAAAGAAGCAGCACTTAAAGCCAGTAAGGTACGAGACAATAAACTCAATGTGACTAAGGGGAAGAGTAGATAGGGAAGAGATGATGAATGCAAAGGTGGTCTGAGGTGCATTTATTTTAATGCGAGAAGTGTAGCAGGTAAGGCAGATGAACTTAGGGCTTGGATCAGTACCTGGGAATATGATGCTATTGGTATTACTGAGACTTGGTTGAGGGAAGGGAAGGACCGGCAACTGAATATCCCAGGGTATAGATGCTTCAGGAGGGATAGAGAGGGAGGTAAAATGGGTGGAGGAGTTGCATTATTCGTCAGCGATGATATCACAGCTGTGATTAAGGAGGGCACGATGGAGGATTCGAGCACTGAGGCAATATGGGTGGAGCAGAGAAATAGGAAGGGTGCAGTAACATTGTTGGGACTTTACCTCAGGCCTCCAAAAAACGAGCATGAAGTAGAGGTACAAATATGCAGACAGATTATAGAAAAATGTAGGAGCAATAGGGTAGTCGTGATGGGAGATTTTAACTTCCCCAACATTGAATGGGATTCGTGCAGTGTTGGAGGCATAGATGGAGCAGAGTTTGTAAGGAGCATCCAGGAGAGTTTTTTAGAGCAGTATGTAAATAGTCCAACTCGGGAAGGGGCCATACTGGACCTGGTATTGGGGAATGATCCCGGCCAAGTGGTTGATGTTTCAGTCGGTAATTTGGGAATAGCGATCACAATTCCGTAAGTTTTAGAATACTCATGGACAAGGACAAGAGGGGTCCGAAAGGAAGAGTACTAAATTGGGGAAAGGCAGAGTATAACAAAATTCGGCAGGAGCTAGGGAATGTGGGTTGGAAGCAGCTGTTTAAGGGTAAATCCACATTTGAAATGTGGAAGTCTTTTAAGGAAAGGTTGATTAGAATGCAGGACAGACATGTTCCTGTGAAAATGAAAGATAGAAATGGCAAGATTAGGGAACCATGGATGATGGGTGAAATTGTGAGACTAGCTAAGATGAACAAGGAAGCATACATAGGATCGAGGCAACTCAAAACTGATGAAGCTTTGGAGGAATATCGGGAAAGTAGGACTAATCTCAAACGCGCAATAAAGAGGGCTAAAAGGGGTCATGAAATATCTTTGGCTAACAGGGTTAAGGAAAATCCCAAAGCATTTTATTCGTATATAAGGAGCAAGAGGGTAACTAGAGAAAGGATTGGCCCACTTAAAGACAAAAGAGGGAATTTATGCATGGACTCAGAGGAAATGGGTGAGATTCTTACTGAGTACTTTGTATCAGTATTCACAAAGGAGAGGGACAAGACGGATGTTGAGGCTAGGGATGGATGTTTAAATACTCTAGGTCAAGTTGTCATACAGAAGGGGGAAGTTTTGGGTATTCTAAAAGACATTAAGGTGGACAAGTCCCCAAGACCGGATGGGATCTATCCCAGGTTACTGAGGGAAGCGAGGGTCGAAATAACTGGGGTCTTAACAGATATCTTTGCAGCATCCTTGAGCACGGGTGAGGTCCCGGAGGACTGGAGAATTGCTAATGTTGTCCCTTTGTTTAAGAAGGGTAGCAGGGATAATCCAGGGAATTATGGACCTGTGAGCTTGACGTCTGTGGTAGGCAAACTGTTGGAGAAGATACTGAAGGATAGGATCTATTCACACCTGGAAGAAAATAGACTTATCAGTGATAGGCAGCATGGTTTTGTGCAGGAAAGGTCATGTCCTACAAACCTAATAGAATTCTTTGAGGAAGTGACAAAGTTAATTGATGAGGGAAGGGCTGTAGATGTCGTATACATGGACTTTAGTAAGGCGCTTGATAGGGTTTCCCATGGCAGGTTGATGGAAAAAATGAAGTCGTATGGGGTTCAGGGTGCACTAGCTAGATGGATAAAGAACTGGCTTGGCAACAGGAGACAGAGAGTAGTGGTGGAAGGGAGTGTCTCAAAATGGAGAAGGGTGACTAGTGGTGTTCCACAGGGATCCGTGCTCAGACCACTGATGTTTGTGATCTACATAAATGACCTGGAGGAAGGTATAGGTGGTCTGATGAGCAAGTTTGCAGATGATACTAAGATTGGTGGAGTTGCAGATAGCGAGGAGGACTGTCAGAAAATACAACGAAATATAGATAGATTGGAGAGTTGGGCAGAGAAATGGCAGATGGAGTTCAATCCAAGCAAATGCGAGGTGATGCATTTTGGAAGATCAAATTCAAGAGCGGACTACATGGTCAATGGAAGGGTCTTGGGGAAAATTGATGTGCAGAGATATCTGGGCGTTCAGGTCCATTGTACCCTGAAGGTGGCAACGCAGGTTGATAGAGTGGTCAAGAAGGCATACAGCATGCTTGCCTTCATCAGACGGGGTATTGAGTACAACAGTTGACAGGTCATGTTACAGTTGTATAGGACTTTGGTTCGGCCGCATTTGCAATACTGCATGCAGTTCTGGTCGCCACATTACCAGAAGGATGTGGATGTCTTGGAGAGGGTGCAGAGGAGGTTCACCAGGATGTTGCCTGGTATGGAGGGTGCTAGCTATGAAGAAAGGTTGAGTAGATTAGGATTGTTTTCATTGGAAAGACGGAGGTTGAGGGGGGGACCTGATTGAGGTCTACAAAATTATGAGAGGTATGGACAGGGTGGATAGCAACAAGCTTTTCCCAAGCGTGGGGGTGTCAGTTACAAGGTGTCACGATTTCAAGGTGAGAGGGGAAAGTTTAAGGGAGATGTGCGTGGAAAGTTTTTTACACAGAGGGTGGTGGGTGCCTGGAACGCTTTACCAGCGGAGGTGGTAGAGGCGGGCACGATAGCATCATTTAAGCAGCATCTAGACAGGTATATGAACGGGCGGGAACAGAGGGAAGTAGACCTTGGAAAATAGGTGACAGGTTTAGATAAAGGATCTGGATCGGCGCAGGCTGGGAGGGCCGAAGGGTCTGTTCCTGTGCTGTAATATTCTTTGTTCTTTGTTCTTTGTTCTTCCTTCGGGGTAACATTGTCTCCCTGGGCAGCTCTGCTTACACTCCTCTCTGAGGCCTCCTGGTCCTTCAGCATCGCCGGCTGTGTATGCAGTTGGCAAGCTGGTTGCTGTTACCTCTGATCAGCTGTTCTCCACTCCCTCATTCTCCTTCCCTCACCCTAACATGGGGAACCTCCTCCAGAGTGCACTATTCCCACAATCTCTGTACCACTTTTTGTTTCAGTTTTCCCTTTGCCGGAACCTCCTTGTGTGAAGCCTCACTTGCAAAAGCCTCCCTTCAGCTGAACCCTTCAGTGGCTCAATGTCAGAGATTTGCTCAGAGTGCTGAGGAAACAATTTCTTCATTCCTCATGCAGTCTCAGCTGCAGCCTCCAACCCCTCATTGTGCTACTCAGATACTGTCATTTAAACCACCATTGTGCTCCTTCAATGATCCTGTCGGGATCGTCTTCTACCTGTACTTTGTATTTAGTATTTAGTTTTTAATTTTAACAACCAAATGAGGGAGAGAGTTGTCAATTGGTGGGGTTGTGTGCTACTCCTGCACAATGTGGGGGATCATGGACACTTCAAGTGGCCCCAGGATTACATGTGTGGAAAGTGCATTCAGTTGCACAAGCTCACTGAGAGCATGAATCGGTTGGAGCAGCAGCTGGAAGCACTGAGGAGCCCACAATTAGCTGAATGCTAATAGCTTCAGAGATGTGGTCACACCCAAGGTACAGGAATATAGATGGGTGACCACCAGACAGGATAGGCATAGAGTGCAGTTCTCCCCAAACTGACCAGTATGCCGTTTTGGATATTGATGAGGTGGAAGGTGCATCAGAGGACAGCAGCAGCAGTGGACAGAGTGAAGGCTCCACTATCAGCCTCCTGCACAGACGGAGGGGGGTACAAAGCATAGGAAAGTGATAGTGGCAAGGGAATTAATAGTATGGGGTACATATAGGCACGTCTATAGCCACAAAAACGACTCCAGGATGGTAGTTTGCCTCCCTGGTGCCAGGGTTCTGGATACAGAGCGGGTTGAAAGCATCCTAAAACAGGAGGGAAATCAGACAGAGGTCATGTCCATAATAGCATGAATGACACAGGTAGAAAGAGTAGCGAGGTCCTGCAATGGCAATTTAGGGAGTTAGGTAGAAGATTAAAAAGCAAGACATCTTGGGTAGTAATCTCAGAATTACTTCCACTGCCACATGTTAGCGTGGCTAGCAACAGGGATAGAGTGCAGTTGAACACAGCAGGTGTAGAAACTGGGGATGATCGTGGTACCAGGGCAAGGCTGGCTAAGAGGATGGGCAGGCTGGGGGAGGTCGAACTCAGTGGGCCTGGAGTGTACCTGCTTCAATGCACGGAGTATAACAGGTGAAACAGATTCATTTAGTGCCTTGATTCACGCGCGGAACCTGGATATGCTTGCTGTAACGGAGACTTGGTTAAAAAAGGAACAGGACTGGCAGCTAAATATTCCAGGATATAGGTGTTTTAGACGAGACAGGGAGGAAGAAAAGAGGAGTTGCAGTACTGGTTAGAGAACATATGACAGTTGTACAGAGGGAGGACACCATGGAAGTATCAAATAACGAGGCACTGTGGGTCGAACTCAGAAATAGGAAAGGGGCAGTCACAAGAATGGGGGAGTACTACAGGTCTCCCATCAGCCCACGGGAAGTTGAAGAACAGATATGTCAGCAGATTCTGGATCGATGTAGAAATAATAGGTTTGTTGTAGTGGGTGACTTTAATTTTCCTCCTGTTAGTTGGAAATTCCTTAGGGCTAGGGGTCTGGATGTTGAGGAATTTGTTAAGTGTATCCATGAAGGTTTTTTGGAAAAATATGTGGATAGTCCGACTAGAGACTATATTGGACCTCGTGCTAAGGAATGATCCCGGTCGGGTCATCAAAGTTGCTGTGGGAGAACATGTGGCGAACACTGACCACAATTCCGTAAGCTTTCGGATACTCATGGAAAAGGACAAGTGTTGTCCTAGGGTTAAGGTGCTAAATTGGAGGAAGCCAACTGCAACCAGATTAGGCTGAATTTGGAGGCTGTTGTTTGGGAGAGGCTGTTTGAGGGTAAATCCACATTTGGCATTGTGGGAGTCTATCAAGGAGCAATTGATGGGAGTGCAGGGCAGACATGTGCCGGTAAAAAGGAAGGACAGGACACGCAGGATTCTGGAACCATGGATGACCAGGGAAATTGAGAATATAGTCAAAAAGAAAAACAATGCAGCTGTGAGTTGCAGGCAACTAAAACAGATTAAGCACTTGAGAAATACAAGAAAAGTAGGCAAGATTTCAAGCAGGGAGTTAGCAGGGCAAAAAGGAGTCACAAAATGTCCTTGGCAGACAGGAGTAAGGAGAATCCCACGGCATTTTATGCATATATTAGGAACAAGAGGGTAGCTTGAGAAAGAGTTGGTCCACACAAGGATAGAGGAGCGAAATTATGGGTAGAACCAAAGGATGTAGGTGATAACCTGAATGAGTATTTTGCATCGGTATTCACAAAGGAGAAGGACACGTTGATTGGTGGTGAATCAGAGGGATGTGTAAACACTTTAGAACAGGTCCTTATTACAAGGAAGTAAGTATTAGGTGTGTTAAAAAGCATTAAGGTAGACAAATCCCCAGGGCCTGATGGCATCTATCCTAGATTCCTGAGGGAGACAAGAGACAAAATTGATGGGCTTATGACAGAAATCTTTGTGTCCTTGTTGGCCACTGGTGAGATCCCAGAGGATTGGAGGATTGCGAATGTCGCACCATTATTGAAGAAGGGTTGCAAGGATAACCCAAGTAATTATAGGCCAGTTAGCTTGACAGCAGTGATAGTGAAATTGTTGGAAAAGACTCTCAGAGATAGGGGGCTGGATTCTCCGATTCTGGGGCTACGTCCCCACGCCGGCGTGAGAACAGTGGTGTTTTACGGCATAGAAAATGGTACAAAACGGCCACCGATTCCCCGTTTTGCTGGGGGCCAGCATGCTGGCAGCGTAGAGCACCTGGCTTTAGCTGCCGATACGCTCCAGAGAATTGCCAGATCCATGGCTGCGCATGAGCATGGCAGCGGCCTGCAGCAGCTGCAGCGTGATACATTGTGGAGTCTGCTTGTGCGCCCGGACCACCCCCCCACAGTGCCCCCAGCCCTTAATACAGTCCCACCCTGCCTGCCAATTGTCCCTCCCATGACTGTGGCGATGCTGGACTGAGCCCGCAGCCGCCACACCGAGTTCCCAGTTGGTGAGACCAAGAGTGACTCATGCCATCGGGAACTCGGAATGTCGGTGGCGGGGCATCAGAGAGCGGGCCTCAGGCAATGTCCTGAGGTCATCGAGATGTGGGGCCAAGTACTCCTGGAGTACGCTGTATTAGAGGGGACAGAGCATTGCGAAAGTGGCGCCGCCACCAATTTGGTTGGAAACTTGGATTCTCCGGCCGATTGCCGAACCCAATTTAACTGTTGCTAACCAGAAAATCCGGCCCATGATCTATACACATTCGGAACTGAGTGGTCTTATTAGCGACAGACAGCATAGTTTTGTACGAGGGAGGTCATGTCTCACTAATTTAATTGAGTTTTTTGAGGAGTTGACAAAAATGATTGACAAGGGAAGGGCTGTGGATGTTGTCGACATGGACTTTAGTAAAGCATTTGATCAGGTACCTCATGGAAGGCTGGTGCAAAAGATTTAATCACATAGGGTCAGGGGATGAACTAGCTGGATGGATTCAGAACTGGCTTGGCCATAGAAGACAGAGGGTAGCAGTAGAAGGGTGTTTTACCGAATGGAGGTCTTTAACTAGTGGTGTACACAGGGGTCAGTACTGGGACCTCTGCTCATATAAACGACTTGGAAGAAAACATGGCGGGTCTGATTAGCAAATTTGCGGATGATACTATGATTGCAGGAATTGCGGATAGGGATGAAGATTGTCAGAATACAACAGGATTTTGATAGGCTGCAAAATTGGGCAGAGAAATGGCAGCGGGAATTTTATCCAGACAAATGTGAGTGATGCATTTTGGTAGATCCAATTCAGGTGGGAGCTATAAAATAAGTGGCATAGAGAGACAGAGAAGCATCTGGGTCCACAGATCCTTAAAAGTGGCAGCACAGTTGGAAATAGTGGTAAAGAAAGCATATGGTATTTTGCCTTCAGAGGGCGGGGTGTCAAGCATTTAAGCTTGAAAATTATGTCGCAGTTATATAGAAAGTTAGTTCGGCCTCATTTGGAATACTGTGTCCAATTCTGGTCACCACACTGCCAGAAGGACGTGGAGGCTTTGGAGAGAGTACAGAAGAGGTTTACCAGGATGTTGCCTGGTATGGAGGATATTAGCTATGAGGAGAGATTGAATAAACTGGGATTGTTCTCCGTAGAGAGACCGAGGCTGAGGGGCAACCTGACAGAAGTTTATAAAATTATTAAGGATATGGATAGGGTGAACAGTTGGAGGCTTTTTTCCAGGGCGGAATTGAAAATTACAAGTTCAAGGTGAGGGGGGACAGGTTCAGCGGAGATGTGTGGGGAAAGTGTTTTACACAGAGGGTGGTGGTGGCCAGCAATGCACTGCCAAGTGAAGTGGTTGAGGCAGATACGTTAGTGACCTTTAAGATTTATCTGGATAGGCACATGAAAAGACGGATAGAAGGATACAGGCGGTTTGTCTAGACAGGGCACGTGATCGGCGCAGGCTTTGAAGGGCCGAAGGGCCTGTTCCTGTGCTGTATTGTTCTTTGATCTTTGGCCTTTGTGAAGACTGTGTGACCACAAATCATACAGACAGCGAGAAATCATGGGGATTTGCAATTGAATTGCAACAATTATTTCATAATGTTGTAAAGCACCTTTCAGAGATAGCTGCATGATTGCAAAGCCACAAGAACTGAATCTACAACATGTTTACCACATCCCTTATGAGAGATTGGTGTCTTATGTCTTGTTCAGTAATTAAGCCTAAAGTATTATTTTTTTAAATAAATTTGGAGTACCCAATTACTTTTTTTCCAATTAAGGGGCAATTTAGCGTGGCCAATCCACCTAACCTGCACACCTTTGTGTTGTGGGGGTGAAACCCAAGCAGACATGTGGAGAATGTGCAAACTCCACATGGACAGTGACCCAGGGCCAAGCCCAAAGTATTATAATACATAATAGGCCTATACTGAAAGACAGACACACCTGCTACTTTTAGCCCAGCTCCTCTTTTGTAATATTTGAGTAGAGTGTGATGACATTGGAGATTGTCTCAATGGTGCCAGGCCTAATTGTATGGCAGCAATAGAACATCATTCACCCATTGTGCAAATGTAATATTCTCTCTTTAAAATATGGACATCATCAATACAGGTGGAGCTGGAAGCAGGTTCCCATTGAGAATAAATCCCAATGAAAGGATGGAATTTGACAAATTTAAAACCTCTTGGGTATGTGAATTCAGAAATAAAAATCTAAAGTTAGCTTTAACAAAATATTAAAGCAGTATCGTTAGATATAAACTTGTTGACAGAATGATCTGGCAAAATATTTTGAAGATTATTTTTAAAAGCTGAAAAGTTCATATTGGCAGAAATCCATTTAGCACGAGAATAAAGGCAATTTTATATTTTGTTCTCTCAGCTCGAACTCTTACCCTTCCTGTTACAAGTTCTTTTTCTCAAATGAACATGCCCTGTTGAAAAAGCTGTACATTACTGACCAGGAAATTATGTTGGAACAGAAACTTACATGCAGGTTGGCAATTCGTTTGGCACGCTGTCATAGTTTCAAAGTTGTTTGCATTCCCCCCACAGCCTCCGTATGTAAATTGCTCACAGGCCTGGGTGTTTTGATTGTAATAAAAACGGATAAAACTTCCCCGACATCTTCCCACTACACGTGGCAGAGAGCAGGCTTGATCGTCTAGATAAATACAAAGTGTCCCATGTAACATCTGTAGAATTACATAATAATTGATTTAATGAACTGATATCTTCATTATTACAAAAATAATAACATGAAGGGCATGATCTATTGGCCGTGTTGTGCCTGCAAGATGGCACGGCATGGTCGGTAGAAGCCGGGAGATCGCTATTCTGGGATCTTGGATCTACCCAGTTCGCCACATCCCGCGAGATATAACAGGATCTTATGAAGCATCGCAATCTAAATCCCACCCATTGCTTTCTGGCAAATCTGCACATCAGAGTGAGACAACTAGTCTCACTCTATTATGCACTTAGCAGATCTACTGAGGGCCTGGAATCTAACCCCTTTGCCTCGGAGATCTCGGGCGAGCTCCGTTCAATGCTGGTCCCCACAAATGTAGAGCAGATGGAACGGCACTTGTTGGGATCTCCCAAAGGAATAGCAGGCCCTCAGGTGGTTGACATTTGGGAAGGGTCGCATCCTAGAACTGCAGGTGCTATCTTGGCATCTTGGCACTTCCAGCCTGGAACCCTGCTAATGGCACCTGGGTGCTGTCATAATATACATCTCTGTATATAATGGAGTGCAGAAAGGCAGTGATTGACACACAGGATGTCCAGTGAGCACACAGAACAGAGCAGCCAATCACCAGACAGAACACGACTACTATAAAGTCAAGGGCACCAGTTTTCCCGCTCTCTCGTGACCCAGCCTCTGAGACAGTCAGAGTCCGTAAGCTAGCCAGTGCAAACACCATGTGGTAGCCAGTAAGTCTGCTCAGGCTAGTGTCAGGTCTCCAGACAAGTCAGCATAGTGTCAACCCATAGTTGAACATGTATAATAGTTTCGATGTTAAATAAAATTGTGTTGCATCTCATCAAGTGTTAGAAGTCTGTCTCTCGTTACACTGCATCAAGTGCAGTCCACATCGACCCAGCCTGAAGTTCAAACTCTCTCTCTTTTTCCCTTTCCGCTCTCTTTTTTCTCTTTCCTCACTCTCTTTTTACCTTTCTCTTTCTTTTTGTTCTGCTCGGCCTATTCTTTCTTTTTCTCTTTCTTCTCTCTCCTTTTCTTTTTCCCTGACCTCTATCTCCATTTTTCTTTCTTTTTGTTCTTCTCGAGCTATTCTTTCTTTTTCTCTTTATTCTCTCTCCTTTTCTTTTTCCCCAATCTGTATCTCCCTTTCTCTTTCCTTTTTCTCTCATTGTGTATTCAAGCTGTTTTAATTATTTTTCATGTTCAAGTTGCTTAATCTGCAACTGGATCTTTGCCATTTCCAATGAGTCAGATTTTATCTCGGGCAATTTTAAATGTTCAGTGAGCTCCGTAAGTACCTCATCTTTTCACATTCTGTCAGGTAATGTTAACTGCAATGTTTTTGCCTAAACTAAAAGCCTGTTTTTAGTCTCTGTCCGCAAGGTACTGCGCGTGACCATCTCCACCCCCCAAAACTTCAGTGCCTCTGAATGAGCCATTGTCCACAACACACTCCCTATTTAAACTGGAATACCCCAATATGCTCACCCCTAACTGTCTTACATTCATTAAGCCAATCCAATAAATAGACTTTTATCTCAGACGAGCCCCCAATTTGTTATGGGCCAGGTTTTAGAGAGCCCCAAAGTGTATCATGGAGTTCACCTGATGCGCAACTTTTAATAGATTGTGGTTATGGGGAGCACACGGGTCTACTTTCTGGGTGAGATTCAACAGAGATGTACAGTAATTTTAAATTAAAACAATGTTTATTTATGAAACGAGTTAACACTTTATAAACCCACAGTAAACATCTTCACAACTATGAACATCAATAAATCCTCCAAAGAATACAGTACTCTATAAGTTTGTTGCAACATCCATAAGACAGAAAAAAAACCTTTTATACAGAAAGACATCAGGTTTAACTTCGCTACTGAGAGCAGTTACCACTTTGAAATCACTAAATGAACATTCTTTAGCTTGCAGAGATTCATACACATCTTGCTGTGACTGCAGCTTCTCCAAATCTAAAACAAAACTAAACACATCCTGTAGCAGATGGCCCAAAGGGAAAGTAAAAGCAGACAGTCCAGCTCCACCCACAGTCTGACATCACTGATAAACACCCATTTCTGAAAGGTGCTCTCACATGACAAGAGGAGATTTACTCAGTTAATCCCAGAGTTGAGGGTGTTGGATTACCAGGAGAGGTTAAGAAGACTGGGATTGTACTTGTTGGAATTTTGAAGGATGCAGGGGGAATCTTATAGAAACATCTAAAATTATGAAGGGAATAGCTAGGATATACACGGGGAGGTTGTTTCAACTGGCAGGCGAAAGCAGCTCTAGGGGGCATAGCCTCAAAATAAGGGGAAGTAGATTTAGGACTAAGTTTAGGATGAACTTCTTCACCCAAAGTGTTGTGAACCTATGGAATTCCCTGCCCAGTGAAGCAGTTAAGGCTCCTTCATTAAATGTTTTCAAGATAAAGATAGATAGTTTTTTGAGGAATAAAAGAAAAAAGGATTATGGTGTTCGGGCGGGAAAGTGGAGCTGAGTCCACAAAGGATCAGCCATGATCTTATTGAATGGAGGAGCAGGCTCGAGGGGCCAGATGGCCTACTCCTGCTCCTAGTTCTTATGTTCTTATGAACCACATCATTGTGGGCGGGGTCACTTTTTGGCAAATCTGCATTTTATAGCAAGGCAGTCAGCCTCACTCTAATGTGCAGATTCCCAAAGTACCTGAGGCTTTGGGAATCAGCAACCTTCGGCAAGCGCAGTTCAGCATTGGTCCCCACAAATGAGGACCAGATGGAACGGCACTCGTGGGGGTCTACAAGGAGGTCCCAGCTGCATTACCTTTGGGGGGTGCTGCCCTGACACTGCTGGTGCAAGCATGGAAGCCTGACAGTACCACCTTGACACTGCCATCCTGGCACTCTGGCAGTGCAAAAATGCCCAGGTGGCACTGCAAGTTAGCATTGGCACTGCAATGGTGCCAGGTTGGCACTGCCTAGGTGCCACCCTTTAGTTTGTTGAGCGCGTGTGATTGGACCGGGGACTTCCAGCGTAGGTTTTGGGGGGCTCTGGAGGGTGGGTCCCCGGGCAAAGAGACTTTCCCATACTGTGTTCAGGCTAGGAGAGATTGGGGATCGCTTTGGGGCCTCAGAGATCAGGCGGATTTTTAAATGAAGTCTTGATCTCTCGTTACACTGGGGAGTTCGGGTGAGCAGATCTCCCCACTGTGCAAAACAGGGCTTTGTGCAGCCTTAGACATTCATTCCCCCTTCAGGCCCCTTGTACAACGCGAGTCACAATGAATAGCTATGTTTTTCTCAGCGCTGTGAGTGCCGGGAAGCATGTCACTAAAGCGCTCATGAGGGGACTTTGTTTCCTTTTGGGAGAATCGCCCTGATGTTTTCAAGTTTCAGTGGCTCTTTGTTTTTGTTTAGGGAAGTACCCCTTTAAGGGGCAGTCCCTTTTATTTTGTCCCTCAGTTTGTTTAATTTGATTTAATTAGTTGGAATCCGGAAGAGATCACGATCAAGGTGAAACCTGCTCCTGGGCCTGGAGAAACCTGTCATGAACAGGTCCAGGCAGTGGGTGACTGAGGGGGCCGTCGAACCCGACTGTCTGCCCCTCTTAAGCAGCTTCAGCCGTGGCTGGGTACCCCTGGAATACAACCTGTGGTATCCACAGCAACAATCAAACTCTCCATGCTCCATGGGCACCGTAGTGTCTGCCGTGCTTTATTGATCCATTTAATCACCATTTGATTTAATTTTTTTAAATTTCATTTGCCCTTTGTTTTTGTTTAGGGCAATGCTCCTTCAAGGAATGGCCACTTTTAATTTGTTCCTCAGTTTGATGATTTAGTTTAATTTGTTGACCTTAAAATAGTTCAAAGTCAATGAGAGGGATGATAACTCATGGTTCAAGGAGAGATGCTTGCAAGTACAGGATCATGTCTTCCTGGAAGGGGCTACACCCAGACTGCAGATTATGGACTGGGGCCCCATTCGTGTGGTACAATGAGGATGGTTCACATGGACACTAAACAGGTCGGGGCTGGAGTGGTTCATGAGACTTAATGTTATCAGCAAAAGCACGTCATTCACCCATTGTGCAAATGTAATATTCTCTTTAAAATCTGGACATCATCAATACGGTGGAGCTGGAAGCAGGTTCCCATTTAGAATAAATCCCAATGAAAGGATGGAATTTGACAAATTTAAAACCTCTTGGGTATGTGAATTCAGAAATAAAAATCTAAAGTTAGCTTTAACAAAATATTAAAGCAGTATCGTTAGATAT
Organism: Scyliorhinus canicula; assembly: GCF_902713615.1. Lineage (NCBI taxonomy): Eukaryota > Metazoa > Chordata > Chondrichthyes > Carcharhiniformes > Scyliorhinidae > Scyliorhinus > Scyliorhinus canicula. Next base: position 121,662,906 of record NC_052150.1, read on the forward strand.
AAACTTGTCGACAGAATGATCTGGCAAAATATTTTGAAGATTATTTTTAAAAGCTGAAAAGATCATATTGGCAGAAATCCATTTTGCACGAGAATAAAGGCAATTTTATATTTTGTTCTCTTAGCAGAAACACTTACCCTTCCTGTTACAAGTTCTTTTTCTCAAATGAACATGACCTGTTGAAAAAGCTGTACATTACTGACCAGGAAATTATGTTGGAACAGAAACTTACCTGCAGGTTGGCAATTCGTTTGGCACTCCGACATAGATACAAAGTTGTTTGCATTCCCCCCACAGCCTCCGTATGTAAATTGCTCACAGGCCTGGGTGTTTTGATTGTAATAAAAACGGATAAAACTTCCCCGACATCTTCCCACTTCACGTGGCAGAGAGCAGACGTGATCGTCTAGATAAATACAAAGTGTCCCATGTAACATCTGTAGAATTACATAATAATTGATTTAATGAACTGATATCTTCATTATTACAAAAATAATAACATGAAGGGCATGATCTATTGGCCGTGTTGTGCCTGCAAGATGGCAAGGCATGGTCGCTAGAAGCCGGGAGATCTCTATTCTGGGCTCTTGGGTCTACCCAGTTCGCCACATCCCGCGAGATATAACAGGACCTTATGAAGCATCGCAATCTAAATCCCACCCATTGCTTTCTGGCAAATCTGCACATCAGAGTGAGACAACTAGTCTCACTCTATTATGCACTTAGCAGATCTCCTGAGGGCCTGGAATCTAACCGCTTTGCCTCGGAGATCTCGGGCGAGCTCCGTTCAATGCTGGTCCACACAAATGTAGAGCAGATGGAACGGCACTTGTTGGGATCTCCCAAAGGAATAGCAGGCCCTCAGGTGGTTGACATTTGGGAAGGGTCGCATCCTAGAACTGCAGGTGACTATCTTGGCATCTTGGCACTTCCAGCCTGGAACCCTGCTAATGGCACCTGGGTGCTGTCATAATATACATCTCTGTATATAATGGAGTGCAGACAGGCAGTGATTGACACACAGGATGACCAGTGAGCACACAGAACAGAGCAGCCAATCACCAGACAGAACACGACCACTATAAAGTCAAGGGCACCAGTTTTCCCGCTCTCTCGTGACCCAGCCTCTGAGACAGTCAGAGTTCGTAAGCAAGCCAGTGCACACACCATGTGGTAGCTAGTAAGTCTGCTCAGGCTAGTGTCAGGTCTCCAGTCAAGTCAGCACAGTGTCAACCCACAGTTGAACATGTATAATAGTTTCGATGTTAAATAAAATTGTGTTGCATCTCATCAAGTGTTGCAGTCCACATCGACCCAGCCTGCCCAACACATCATGGTACCAGGTAGTGATGCTGAAAATTGACAGACCTACCTTGAATGAATCAGCGTTGACCAGCAAACAGCCATCTGGTGACATGGCAACGTCCGCCCTCCTCCGCAGCTCCGCATCGCCGGCAACCTCGGTGCAAATTGGAAGATCTTCAAACAAAAGTTCCAACTCTATCTCGAAGCCATCGACCTCGAGGCCGCATCAGACGCCAGGAAGATCGCACTATTCCTCCCCACAGCCGGGGAGGATGCCATCCACACATACAACTCCCTTACATTCGCTGAAGGCGAAGACAAGACGAAATTTAAAACAGTCTTGCTGAAGTTTGACAGCCACTGCGACATTGAGGTGAATGAGAGCTTTGAACGGTACGTTTTCCAGCAGAGGCTTCAGTGTGAGGATGAACCTCTTCAATCCTTTTTGACCCATCTCCGCATCCTCGCGCAGTCATGTAATTATGACTCGACAACAGAATCCATGATCCGGAATCAGATCGTTTTCGAGGTCCACTCCGATTCCCTTCGCCAGCAGTTCCTGAAAGTCAAGCAGCTCACCCTCACCATCGCCATCGAAACGTGCGTTCTCCACGAACATGCTAACAATCGGTACTCCCATATCAGGGCCGCAGAAATGGCAAAGCTAACCTCCCACGAAGCGAAACGGGTGCAGGCCATGGCACAAATGCAGGGCCTAAGTATTGACAAGAGTGGCCATTTTGCACACTTTCCCCGGGCCTCTGCGCATGCGCGCCACGACCGATGGGACGGCGAGACTGATGACCAGCCTGCGCAGGTGCGTACATCGTTCGACCGCACTGCGCATGTGCATCGGCGCACGGAACGCGCTGACATTGGCGTCATGACGTGTCCGAATTGTGGCTCCGCCCATTTAAAGCGGCAATGTCCGGCAAAATCACGACAGTGTCTACAGTGTGGTAAGCTTGGCCACTACGCAGCCCTTTCCAGATCTGCTCCACTGCCCAGCATCCAGTGATCACAGCCATGGCGCAGAAGTGTCTGTTCAATACAGCAGGCCATGCCAGACTCCGACCCCGACAGCGCAACAGATCCTGACGCTGAGAGCCTCAAATCCCCGTACCGGGTGGGCATCATTTTGAAGCATGGAATGCCTTTCTCCAAGCTAGTGAAACACCTCTCGATCCTCAGCGTGGATCCCGACGACGAGTGGTGTGCTGTCCTCAAAGTCAACAAGACTCGCATCCGGTTCAAATTGGACACTGGCGCATAGGCAAACCTTTTCTCGAAATCCGATCTCGACACCATCCGCGTCAGACCAAGCATTCTTCCACCGATCTCCAGCAATCCTGCTGACCTCTGTGACCACCGCATTGGAGGCAGTCCTGCCTATTCAAGTGCAGGCGGCCCCTGATCCACCCTTGAGGAGGTCAACCAGAATTTGTCGCCCGCCACAAAGACTAAATTTATAGACTGAACCTTTGCATAATTTTGTTACCGCATCGTTTTGACCTCTGTAAATATCGTTTTTACAATTTCACCTGCCCTATATCTGCACTAGCGACACCTTCCTATGGATATAAGTTCATTTTAGCACATTCTGTATATAGTCACGCACATATGCACATCCACACGCACATGCACCTTAATATTTATTATCTGAACACAAACAATGTAAAAAAAAGGGGTGAGATGTCATAATAGACATCTATGTATATCATGGAGTGCAGACAGGCAGTGATTGACACACAGGATGACCAGTAAGCACCCAGAACAGAGCAGCCAATCACCAGACAGGACACTACCACTATAAAGCCAGAGGGCACCAGTTTTCCCGCTCTCTCGGGACCCAGTCTCTGAGACAGTCAGAGTTCGGGAGCATAGCCAGTGCAAGCACCATGTGGTAGCCAGTAAGTCTGTTCAGGCTAGTGTCAGGTCTCCAGACAAGTCAGCATAGTATCAACCCATAGTTGAACATGTATAATGGTTTCGATGTTAAATAAAATTGTGTTGCATCTCATCAAGTGTTAGAAGTCTGTCTCTCGCTACACTGCATCAAGTGCAGTCCACATCGACCCAGCCTGCCCAACACATCATGGTCCCAGGTAGTGATGCTGAAAATTGACGGACCTACCTTGAATGAATCAGCGTTGACCAGCAAATAGCCATCCGGTGACATGGAGAACGTGTGCCCTCCTCCGCATCTCCGCATGGCCGGCAACCTCGGTGCAAATTGGAAGATCTTCAAACAAAAGTTCCAACTCTATCTCGAAGCCATAGACCTCGAGGCCGCATCGGACGCCAGGAAGATCGCACTATTCCTCTCCACAGCCAGTGACCACTCCATCCACATCTACAACTCCCTTACATTCGCTGAAGGCAAAATCAAAATATTTAAAACAGTCCTGCTGATGTTCGACAGCCACTGCGACATTGAGGTGAATGAGAGCTTTGAACGGTATGTTTTCCAGCAGAGGCTTCAGGGTAAGGATGAACCTTTTCAATCCTTTTTGGCCCATCTCCACATCCTCGCGCAGTCATGTAATTATGGCTCGACAACTGATTCCATGATCCAGGATCAGATCGTTTTCGGGGTCCACTCCGATTCCCTTCGCCAGCAGCTCCTGAAAGTCAAGCAGCTCACCCTCACCATCGCCATCGAAACGTGCGTTCTCCACGAACATGCTAACAATCGGTACTCCCATATCAGGGCCGCAGAAATGGCAAAGCTAACCTCCCACGAAGCGAAACGGGTGCAGGCCATGGCACAAATGCAGGGCCTAAGTATTGACAAGAGTGGCCATTTTGCACACTTTCCCCGGGCCTCTGCGCATGCGCGCCACGACCGATGGGACGGAGAGACTGATGACCAGCCTGCGCAGGTGCGTACATCATTCGACCGCACTGCGCATGTGCATCGGCGCACGGAACGCGCTGACATTGGCGTCATGATGTGTCCGAATTGTGGCTCTGTCCATTTCAAGCGGCAATGTCCGGCAAAATCACGACGATGTCTACAGTGTGGCAAGCTTGGTCACTACGCAGCCCTTTCCAGATCTGCTCCACTGCCCAGCATCCAGTGATCCCAGCCATGGCGCAGTAGCGTCCGTTCAATACAGCAGGCCATGCCAGACGCCGACTCCGACAGCCCAAAAGGTCCTGACGCTGAGAGCCTCAAATCCCCATACCGGGTGGGCATCATTACAAAGCATGCGCTACCTTTTTCCAAGATAGTGAAGCACATCCTGATCCTCAGCGTGGATCCCGACGACGAGTGTGCTGTCCTCACAGTCAACAAGACTCGCATCCGGTTGAAATTGGACACTGGCGCATCGGCAAACCTTTTCTCGAAATCCGATCTCGACACCATCCGCGTCAGACCAAGCATTCTTCCACCGATCTCCAGCAATCCTGCCGACCTCTGTGACCACCGCATTGGAGGCAGTCCTGCCTATCCAAGTGCAGGCGGTCTCTGATCCACCCTTGAGGCGGTCAACCAGAATACAACATTGTCACGGTGCCCAGATGGCACTGGCAGGGGCACTGCCAGGCTGGTGGTGCCTGGCGGACATTTCCTCCGTTGTGGGGATTAGGTCCGTGGATGCCCTACATGTGTGGCATGCTGTTGGGGGTGGGAGCGGAGCTGTGGACCCCCTCAGAGGTGAATTGGAAGGTTGGGTGGTTGTGGGTTGATTTTTAGGAATGCCATCAGAAATAGCGTCCCAATCTCTTCCTGCGCTGAGGAGCTCTGGTGAGCGAAGCTCCTCAGTGCAAGAAATGGGAATAAGTGCGGCCTCGAAGGGGCGTTCCCCACTGAGGCCACAAATTGCAACACAGTCCCGATAGAGAGCGGGATGTTCCTTGGCGCTGGGAGCTCTGGGAAGCACCCGGATAAACGTGCTTGTGTCATGTGAGAGTACTTTTAAGAAATGGGTGTTTATAAATGGGCATGTATATAAATATCTGTATTGAGAGCACCTTTAAGGAATGGGTGTTTATTACTGCAGTGATGCAAGAGAGTGGGTGGAGCTGGGCTGTCTGTCAGCTTTTTACTTTTGTTTTTGAGCAGGTTGCAGGATGTGTTTTAGTTTTGTTTTCAGAGCTGGAATAGTTGCAGTCACAGCCAGAAGGTGTATGAATCTCACTCTGTAATCTCAAGACTGTAAATCAATCCAGGTGATTTAAAACTAATAACAGTAGTAAATTCAACCTGATGTGCTTCTGGTAAAAGGTGTTTTAAGTCTTATGGATGTTAAAAGGAAAGATTAAAGGATTACTTAGTGTTGTATTCTTTGGGGGTTGTATTTGAATTAATGGTTGCTACGATGTTCACTGTATGTTTTAAAAAGGTTAACTTGGTTCATAGAATAAACATTGTTTTAATTTAAAGGTACAGTAAAGCTCTGTTTGCACCATACCTGTAGAGTGGACCGTGTGCTCCCCATGCCACAAAGTATGAAAGTTGTGGGTCAGGTGAACTCCATGATACACTTTGGGGTTCTCTAAACCCTGGCCCATAACAAATTGCGGCCTCGAGGGGGTTAAACGTCTATCTATTGGATTGGCTTAGTGAAATTAAAGACAGTGAGGGGTGAGCATATTGTGGTTGCTTTTTAGGTGTGGTATTCTAGTTTAAGTGGGGAGTGTGTTGTGGACAATGACTCTTTCAGAGGCTCTGAAGTTTCTGGGGGTGGAGATGGTCACATGCTATACCTTACGGATAGAGAGTAAAAGCAGGCTGTTAGACATGCCGAAAACATTGCAGTTAACATTATCTGACAAAATGCTAAAAGATGAGGTAATTATGGCGGTGGCAAAGCATTTAAAGTTGCCTGAGATACAGTTTGACTCATTGTAAATAGCAAATATTCAGTTGCAAATTAAACAAATGGAACATGAGAAATAATTAAAGCAGCTTGAATACGAAAGAGATAGAGAGGAAAAAGAAAGAGAAAGGGAGATATTGATCAGGGAAAAAAGATAAAGAGAGAGAGTTTGAACTTCATAAAATGGCCATGAAGCATGACAGTCATTTACAATTGGCAGGCATAAAGGGAAACGCACGGTTGGTTGATAGTGATGAGGATAGTGAGAAAGACTGTCAGAGTCAGAGGCTTGGTGGGGATCTATTTAAATATGTCCAAGCATTGCCAAGGTTTGATGAGAAGGAGGTAGAAGCCTTTTTCATTTCATTTGAGAAGGTCGCTGAACAAATGAAATGGCCACAGGGCATGTGGGTATTACTGATTCAAACAAAGCTGGTAGGTAGGGCTAGTGAAGTGTTTGCATCACTACCAGAGGAAGTATCTGAGCCGTATGAGGGGGTGAAAAAATCCATCTTAGGTGCATATGAACTAGTGCCTGACGCCTACAGACAAAGGTTTAGAAATTTAAAGAAATAATTTGATCAAGCACATGGGGCGCGATTCTCCGCTGCCCACGACGGGTCGGAGAATAGCGGAGGGCCTTCCCGACATTTTTCCCGACCTCCCGCTATTCTCCCGCCCCCACGGCCACCCCACGACACGAATCGCTGCTCGCCGTTTTTTACGGCGAACAGAGATTCTCCCCTGGCCGATGGGCCGAGTTCCCAGGCCTTTACGGCCGTTTTCACGAACGCAAACACACCTGCTCTCACCGTTCGTGAAAACGGCCGCAAAGTGCTGTCCCGGACAACCATGGCACCGATTGGCACTGCCGTATCACGGCCGTGCCAAAGGTGGCATGGGCCCATGATCAGTGGGCACTGATCGCGGGCAGCGGGTCCGATACCCGCGCACTTTTTGTCGCACCGCCGTCCGGCAGGATCAGTCCGCGGGGCGGCTGAGGGGCATGACGGACCGCGCATTCGTGGGTTTGACGCATATGCGCGATGACGTCATCTGCGCATGCACGGGTTGGAGCCGTCCAATCCGCGCATGCGCGGCTGACGTCATCGTGCGCGTCAGCCGCCGTGACTCTTAGTGGGCGGGCTTAGCGACGGTCGCTAAGCCCGCGATGCCGTTCTTCACGGGGCCGCGCTGCTAGCCCCGACCGGGGGTGAGAATCGGGTCCCGGGAGGGGACGCGGAGGCTGCCGTGAAACACGGCCAGTTTCACGGCAGCCTTTACGACTCTCCGCATTTGCGGAGAATCGCGCCCATGGAGCTTGAAAGGCTCAAACAAAGTAATTTTGATAGGTGGATAAGAGCTTTGAAAATTGACCAAACCTATGAAGCTCTCAGAGAAATTATACTTTTGGAGGAGTTTAAAAATTCAATTCCTGATGTGAGAACTCATGTGGAAGAGCAGAGGGTTAAAACTGCGAGATTGGCAGCAGAAATGGCAGATAATTATGAATTAGTTCATAAATCAAAGCTTGGTTTCCAATATCAGTTTCAGCCTGTGAGGGATAGAAACTGGGGACATGAGAAATACTCAAGTGGTAAAGGTAAAGGTGATCTGATGGGAGACAATAAAGAGAGTGTACCTCAGATTAAAAAAGAAATCCTGGTGGGTGGAAGAGACATGAAATGTGTTGGTGTTTGACTGTCAGTCAGTCCACTGGCTGACACTTTGTAACTGCCAAAATCTGATCTTCAAGCTTGTCCTCAGAATCCTCTGGCACCCAACAGCACAGCCCTTTCATATCCACACATGGCACCTGTTTTAGACCTCCCTAGCCCATCAAATGTGCAGCTCACAATATCCTCTCTTTGTCCCCCGCAGGAGAATCTAGTCCATAGTATGAGGGAAAGGCCGAAGACAGGGTTCGTGGAGTCCCAGAGATCTGAGCCCTCACCTCCTATGAGGAATGGGTCCTGGAGAGCACGGGGCTGTCCAAGGAGAGAGCAGTGACCAACAGCACGATTGGTCTGCGCCAGAGAGGTGAGAATCCACTACACCTTCACCCAGATAACCTGTCTCAAGTGAGCTGTTGATGTCCCACCAAACTAACCTTCCATTTCACTGAGCACATGTCCATTGTTTTGCAGGATCACCATCTGATGAGGCCAGGTTTCCAGAGTCGTTCCACCTCGCTGCCACCCAAGAGACTACCACGGAGGAGAGCTCCTAGAAGATAATCAGCGATGTGTCACATCTATCACCTGCACCCTCCAAAGTGCAGATTCACACATCTTGGTGGGCTTATAGACTTCAGGGGCACAATCTGGTGAGCATCACACAGCTGCTGATGCACATCAGGTGGAGGAAGAAACATCCAATGGAGAAAGCTGTCGGAGGTCTGCGGAATCCCAGCATACAGCTGGGTCACAACCAAATGCCCAGCCTTTGGACAAGGTACTTCCCCAGCTGATACAGATAATACCCCAGAGCTGTGAGATTGAGAAGGGGGTGTCAGCGAAATTCCTGTATTTGTAAGACCTATTAGAGGAGTCCAAAAGTCTTTAGGCACAGGGGATGGTGCTAGCAATGCGTGGCACCCAGGCTAACACTGCTCGGGTGGCCATCACAATGGAAAACCTGGAGCACGGCATCCATGTCTTGAGTGGTGGTGTCCAGGTCATGACTCAGTCCTCGACAACCATTGCTGAGGGCCTCAACATCTTATTCCAGTCGATGGGGGGCATGCCCCAGACACAGGTAGACATTGTCGAGGCACTCCAGAGCATGGCCCAGTCACTGAGGACCATCGCTGAGGGTGTCAGCACCATACTGCAGACAATGGGGAGCCTCCAGGACTGACAGAGCCAGATGACTCAGAGGCTTCTGAAGCTCGCTCCAGCTTCTGCTCCCTCCTATTGTGTCCCTCAGGGCACTACGGGACCTTCATGAAGGAGGAAGTGCTGGAGACTAACCCAAGGCCTGCCACCAAGGAACCTATGACAGTCTCCAGTTCATCTGATTTCCTGCCTCCTAACACCGGTGCTTCTCAAGGGTTTCAGCAGAACAGGGTGACAGGCGATGCCTGTGACACCAGTAACTCGGGTGGGGCCCTCCGGCTCCAGGCTCTCCAAAGGATGTCCATCAAGGACATCAAAGGCCACAGAGTGCGGCAAACAGTAGTCAGCCTCCACCTCCGATGTGCATCCTGAGGAAACACTTAGATTTTGAGGTAGAGCACGGAGGACTAAGAAGATTAACGATCACTGAGTGGGCACTGGGGCAGGGTGGGGGACAACATCGGCAGCTAGCGGCTGTTATAGTTTCAATTGTTCACCTGAGAAATATGAAGCCTTTGTCACATGATTCTACATTTTGGCTGGACTGCACTCCTACCCCATGTTGCCCCATGCTTTTCCCCCCCATTGCGGGGAGGGGGGGGGGGGGGGTTGGGGGGGGGGGCACCATCAGTAGCTAGCAAGAGTTTGGGTTTCAAGTGTTCACTATTAAACATGTTACACCTGAGAAATGTGAAGCCTCTGTAATGTGAATCTGCATTTTGGGCTGGCCTGCACCTCTGCCCCATGTTTCCCTACTGCTCTTCCCCAGCCCCTGCTCGCCAACTACTGTGATAAACCATGTGAAAGTTATGGATGAGAGCCAGTTGTCGGCAAAAAGACAGATCGAGGAGCACCAGAACTTACTTCACAGTGAGTTATCATCACCCTCCTACTTTGTATAATGACCCACTGACAGTGCCAACTCAGGGCCAGCACCTTGGAATTAAGGTACACAGAGCCTGAGAGCATGGGACAGGGTAACCGGTGTGGGACAGCAGTAAATGTGTGGGGAGAGAATGAGTGAGGGTGAGAATGGGTGGGAAGGGGGTGAGATGATGGTCAAAGCCGCATCCTCAGAGACGCGGGTGAGGATAAGTATCTCCCTGGTCCTGTGGGCATGCAGAACCCTCACCGCCAGCTGTCCTCTGGAATCCCATCAGTGCTGAACAATTGCCACAATTGTACAACGGTGATTTGCGAAGTGGTAGAAGATATTGGGTGAACGACCATCCATTTTGAGTGGGCACCTATAAGGAGCAGAAACACTGCTTAAAGGGCCCCGCAGATTTGGAATGCAAGCGCACTCAAGGGTGTCCTCGCCATTCCCAAGGGTGGGGAGAGGCTGATGAGGGAGCCTCTGGTGTTCCTGGTAATCCACACATTGTTGCACCATTCGCTCGATGTCGCTGTCGTGTCCTGGCCACCACACGTAGCTCTTCGTGAGAATTTTCATTTTAGAAACACCCAGGTGTCCACTATGCAAATTGGCCGTGAGATGACCACGTGACCTCCCCACAGGAGGATACCATGCTCCTCACTGAGCTCCTACTACTCTGCAAGATAGGCTGACAGCTCTTCTGGGGGGTTTCCTTGTAGCCAGCCACACAGGAAGATGCAACGTAATCTCACAAACACTTGTGAAACATGGGATTCTCCGTTGGCTGATGCAGAATCCAGAAACGCGATTGGCCGGAGAACCGCGCATAATGGGAACGTTGTGGCAGATGCCAGGTGTCCTACAGAATATCATGCTCAGGTTCCTCAACAGCGGCATTAATGTATTCTCCTCCACACATACAGTAAACACCGGTTGCATGTCATTAGTGGGCCTAATGGTATTCTCCGCAGCCTCTGTGATGCTCCGTCTCTGCCAGGATAAATCACCGATGGCGAGTCTCACTTGTGGTTTTAAAAATCGGGAATCAGGCACAATGGCTGATGAAGAAGAGAGAGGAGGTAAGACATGCAGAGCCGTGACCATGGGCTGCCGGTCCTGCTGCTGTCTGCGAGGGGGGCAGTGGGGGGGGGGGGGGGGGGGCAGTGGGGGGTGAGTGGGGCATCTGCCCAGCCCGGGGAACAGCAAGAGAATGGGCGGGTGTCCAGGGGATGAGCCGTGCAGTCGGGGTGACACACCCGGGTCAGTGAGTCCAGCATGGACTGCCATTGCCATCTTGCAGCACACCCCACTGACACGCCCTCTGAGGCCCATGGTTGCGCAGAGCGACACCGGCCATTTGGGTTCCCCCACCACACCAGCCCCACCCCGTAACCTACCAACCACCCCCCCCCCCCGCCAAAACTGGTTGCTACCCACCAGCAGGCCAGCACGCTGCCCACTCAGGGGCAAACCCACAGGAAACCTGACAAGAGGGCTCCAGGCTGAAATGGGTTCCAGTCAATGAACGTGCAGCTGGTGTGTGACCATTAGATGTACATGATGCATGTCTGCATCCAATACCTGGGCAGTGTGCACAAAACCTTTATCCTGGCACAGTCGATGGTTCCTGGCAATTCGAGGTGCACCCCCAGCTGAGGGGTTGGGTCTTGGGCGACAGGAATTATCTGCTGCGGTTGTGTCTGATAACACCTATCCGGAGGCCACATACCGATGCTGCAACGATGGGTACATCATTGCAACCATGCTGTGAGGAAAGATGAGATCGAGCAGTTCTTCGGCATCCTGAAGTTACGGCTCAGTATAGCGCTCAGAGTCTCCCACATCGTGGTGGCCTGCTGTGTCCTCTACAACATCGTGCAGCAGAGGGGCGACACTGGAGGAGGATGAACTTCAGGCCTCTTGAAACGAAAAGGATCCGGTGGGAGGGGAGGATGCCAGGAAATGGGGCCCAGGCAGGTACCGGAGGCCACACAATGCGTGCCCCTGGGCCAAAGCACGTGGCACAATAACACAGTGGTTAACACTGTTGCTTCACTGCGCCAAGCTTCCAGGTTCGATTCCCAGCTTGGGCCACTGCCTGTGCGGAGTCTGCACGTTCTCCCCATGTCTGCGTGGGTTTCCTCCGGGTGCTCCAGTTCCCTCCCAGAAGTCCAGAAAGACGTGCTGTTAGGTCATTTGGACATTCTGAATTCTCCCTCTGATGTACCCGAACAGACGGCAGAATGTGACGACTAGTGGCTTTTCACGGTAACCTCAGTGCAGTGTTAATGTAAGCATATTTGTGACAATAAAGATTATTATAAAAGCTCACGGGACGTTCTAATTGCCTCCATTTTCACCAATTAGTAGGCCTGGTCAGAGGCACCCCATCCCACCCCGACACCCCCTCGGGCTGACAACCCCCTCCCATGAACACCTTGCCTGTGCTGCCTCCCCCTCCCTTGCAATCCCCTCCGATATACATACCTGCCACACAAGGGGTGTGGGCCTAGGTTAGCAGCAACAGCGGGTCTGATCCATGGTGTGGAAGCTGCTGACAACCCGCTACGTGATGAGCTCTGGTGCTCTGCATCGTATGACAGCGTCTGACACCTCCCCGTAGCACCTTCCACCGTCCACCTGGGTGACCCCTGCATGTGAGCTGGCCATTCCATGACACGGTCCCACTGAACTATTGGGGTAGTGGAGGTGGGGATGGTGGGGGGAGTGGGTGGGGAGGCAGAGGGGCATGGGGTGGAGAGGGATGGGGGTGCGGCACCGGGGTGGTGAGCTCTGGCTGAACTGGTGCATGATGCCCAGCTCATGGTCACACACCAGCTGCACCTTCATCGAGCGGAATTCCTTGTGGTTTGTGAAGAACAGCCTGTCATGGGATGGTGCTTGTCAAGTGCCCTGCATCCTGTCGATCATCCCCCAGGCCCGGGGCTTCACGGTGATGACGGCGAATCCCGCTGCCTGGGCATCCTTGTGGGCTATATTATCCACATTAAATTTGATATAGTGTGGTGACTGGGTGTACAGGGCGTCCGTGATGGCAAGGATGTACCTGTGCACCGAGCTCTGTGATGTTCCAGACATGTCCCCGCTCGGCGTGTGGAAGGGCCCTGTGATGTAAAAATTCAGGGCGACTGTCATCTTGCTGGTCAGCTGCAGCGGGTGTCCTCCCCATACACCTGTGGTGCCAGGTGACCATGATCTGGAAGATATGTCGCACTGTCCCCCTGCTCAGTCAGAGTCGTCGTCGGCATTTCCGGTCCAACACGTCATCGAATGACAGATGCTGCCAGTACACATGCGGCCTCATGTGGCGATTCCTTTGAACCTCATCCTCAGCCTGTTGGGTGGCCGGCTCTACATCCTCAGTGCATGCCCAATGGCTACGATGACTAGGATGAAGGCCAACATTCCTGGTTGAATTCCAAAGTCCATTGTCTGCAGGGAGTTGTCAGTGCATCCAGTACACGAGTTTCCTAGTTATGTGTGTGGGAGTTTCAATGGGAAATCCCATTGACAAGCGGCGGGAAGAGGGAATCCTGTTGCTCCTGTTATGCGTATTAGATAGTTACTCACCTCTACCTGTTCCCTTATCATCGCTTACCATGTGGCTCTGTATATCATGTAGTTGCCAGTGTTATTCTGCTGTCCCACATGAAACATTGTTTTGCAAACTCCTTTACATTACAATTGAATCAGCCAGTTATTTACAGTGACTGACGTCCAAGTCACCAATGTGCTCTCTACATTTCTTAATATTTCTAACCCTACTGGAACGTCGAGGTGCATTCCCAATATCCGGAACTGAGGTGGATGCAGCCAGTTGACTGCTATGCCCTGTTGCCTGAGGTTCCTTTGGAGGGCACCGTCTGGAGGCTCAAGGTGAGAAATCCCTGGCCGGTTGAGTCTCCTGCTGTTGGGAAAGTGCACCCACCTTCGCCGGAGCAGCTGGAGTTGCTGTGGTCCCGGGCAGAGGGGGCGGAGCAGTTGGAGAGTCCTGTCTGGAATTAGCCCAGTATTTTCAGCTGAGGCCCCTTCTCCCTGTGGGCGCCTGAGGGACCCTCCGTGATTCCAACAGGAGAAAGGCTCCTGGAGAGAGGTTGAGTTGCCCCACCCCACTACTGCTTAGCCAGTGATGAATCTCACTCATGGATTGGGCAATATTGTACAGGCCTGAGAGCACATCTGGCACAACCACTGGATAAAAGTCTCCACAGCTGATGCCTCCCTTTCAATGGTCACGCAATGGGTTTGCATACTAGAGTGATGACATCAGACGGATTGTGTACGGACTCCTCCATCCTCTGTTCTAATCTGCTGATGGCCTTTGATAACCCTGCCTGCTACACCCCTCACTGCCTTTGGTGTGCCAACATCTCTGAGGGCCATTTTCAAGGTCTCCACATCGGACTTGCACTGAGCAGCAGCCTGGCCTCCAGCAGTCCTCAGACTGTCAGAGACCATGACTGTCACTTCCTCCACCTGCTGTAGACCCATCTCTGTGCTGTGTTCACCAGATGGTAACCCCCGAGCAGGTTCTAAAACTAGGTCCTGCTGAGGTGTGTGTCACTGTGTTGGGGGAGTGTGCAGACGGACGCAGTGATGGGTCTTCTTCATGTGCATCCTCGGCCACATCATCCAAGATGCACCAAAGGCTGGGCCTCATGGCCTTTCCTTGCTAGTGGCTGTAATGTAGGGATGAGATACTTAGAGACTGGCTGGAGAAGAACCAATATTAAAGAGCTCTCACAGTGTTGGGGGGTGGGACATGACTCAGTGGCTTGTTGTGAGCCTTAGGCACAGAAGTCATCCCTGTCCTCGCCGGCCTGCGCAACCGCCTGGTCTTCACAGTGGGTGAGTGGTCTGAACACCAGCATTTCCTCCCCCCACCCCCACCTTTGGCCTGAGCTGTCACTTGTTGTGGACAATCCTGTCTTGCATAACGAAAATTGAATAGACTGTCAGCAGGTCATCCGCCAAATCAGATTTTCAGCATGATGTCTACTGTGAGTGTTGAGCAGATCTATGTAAGAGCTGACAATGTGACTTTTGCGGGATATCACCAGAGATGAATGTGTTAAAGTGTGATGAGAGAATCAATGCTGATGCCCTTTCTAGTGGTAAAATGTGAGATCTGCAGTGGGTGAATGTTTATGTGGGTGTCATTAAATATGGCTCCCAGAATCTCAGCCAGCTAAAATAATGGCAGGGCGAACAAATCCCAGGCCACCCTGCCACATATATCGAGTTAAAACTCAGGTGTTTTGGCTTGGCATTCCATGCCATATTGTGCTGATAATCATGATATGCTACACAAATTTCCTGCTGATCCTTCGAAGGACCCTAAGAGATAGAAGTATAAGAATACCATGATGTTCAGTGCCACAGGCTACAACGCTGGCTCTCTGCCATTTGAAGGTAATTTGAGCTCGGCTTGTACAACCTTCCTTCAGGGTAACATTGTCCCCCTGGGCAGCTCTGCTTACACTCCTCTCTGCGGCCTCCTGGTCCTTCAGCATCGCCGGCTGTGTATGCAGTTGGCAAGCTGGTTGCTGCGACCTCTGATCAGCTGTTCTCCACTCCCTCATTCTCCTTCCCTCACCCTCACTTGAGGAACCTCCTCCAGAGTGCACTATTCCCACAGTCTCTGTACCACTTTTTGTTTCAGCCGTCCCTGTGCTGGAACCTCCTTGTGTGAAGCCTCACTTCCAAATGCCTCCCTTCAGCTGAACCCTTCAGTGGCTCAATGTCAGAGATTTGCTCAGTGCTGAGGAAACAATTTCTTCATTCCTCATGCAGTCTCAGCTGCAGCCTCCAACCCCTCATTGTGCTGCTCAGATACTGTCACTTAAACCATCATTGTGCTCCTTCAATGATTCTATCGGGATCGTCTCCTGCCTGTACTTAGTATTTAGCTTTTAATTTACCAATCAAAAGAGGGTGAGAGATGTCCATTGGTGGGGTATTTCCCTACTCCTACACAATGTGGGGCATCATGGACACTTCAAGTGCCCCTGAGGACTACATGTGTGGAATGTGCATTTAGTTGCAAAAGCTCCCCGAACGCATGGATCAGTTAGAGCAGCAGCTGGAAGCACTGAGGAGACAAAATGAGCTGAAATTGTTCGAGAGAATAGCTTCAAAGAGGTGGTCACACCCAAGGTACAGGAAGATAGATGGGCGACCGAAAGACGGGTGGGCAGAGTGCCAGGGTCCACTTTTGCTGTCCCCCTATCTAAGAAGTATGCTGTTTTGGGTACTGATGAGGGGAAGGTCCATCAGAGGACAGCAGCAGCAGTGGCCAGAGAGGCAGCACAATGACTAGCCCTGCTGCACAGACAGAGGGGGGTACAAAGCATAAGAAAGTGATAGTGGTAGGGGATTCAATAGTCAGGGCCACAGATAGGTGCTTCTGTAGTCGCTAAAAGAATTCCAGGATGGTAGTTTGTTCCCTGGTACCAGGGTCCTGATGTCTCTGAGCGGGTGCAAAACATCCTAAAACGGGAGGGAAATCGGCAGGAATGACATAGAATAAGAGTAGGGAGTTTCTGCAATGGCAATTTAGGGAGTTAGGTAGAAGATTAAAAAGCAGGACCTCGAGGGTCGTAATCTCAGGATTACTCCCTGTGCCACGTGCTAGTGAGGATAGCAACAGGGATATAGTGCAGTTGAACACGTGGCCAAAGAACTGGTGCAGGAGGGAGGGCTTCAGAGTTTTGGATCACTGGGATGTCTTCCAGGGAAGGTGGGGCCTGTACAAGAGGATAGGTTATACCTGAACTGGAGGGGCACCAATATCCATGCTGGGAATTTGCTAGCATGGTTCGCGTGGGTTTAAACCAATTTGGCAGGGGCATTGAAATCAGAACAATAAGACAGCTAGTGTAGAGCTTGAGGATGAGCATGGTACCAGGGCCAGCCTGGCTAAGAGGAAGGACAGGCTGGTGGGGGGTCGATCTCAGTGGTCCTGGAGGTCTTGAGTGTATCTGCTTGAATGCACAGATGTGGAGATGCCTGCGTTGGACTGGGGTGAGCACAGTAAGAAGACTTACAACACCAGGTTAAAGTCCAACAGGTTTGTTTCAAACACTAGCTTTCAGAGCACTGCTCCTTCCTCAGGGGAGGAAGGAGCAGTGCTCCGAAAGCTAGTGTTTGAAACAAACATGTTGGACTTTAACCTTGTGTTGTAAGACTTTTTACTGAATGCACAGAGTATAAAAAGTCAGGCAGATCAACTTAATGCCTTGATTTGTGCATGGAACTTGGATGTGGTTGCTGTAACGGAGACATGGGTAAAAATGGGACAGGACTGGCAGCTAAATATTGCAGGATATCGGTGTTTTAGGTGAGGCAGGGAAGGAGGTAAAAGAGTTGCAATACTGGTTAGAGAACATATTACAGCTGTACAGAAGGAGGACACCATGGAAGAATCAAGTAACGAGGCACTGTGGGCCAAACTCAGAAATAGGAAGGGGGCAGTCACTACAGTGAAGGTGTACTACAGGCCGCCCATAAGCCCACGGGACGTTGAAGAACAGATATGTAAGCAGATTCTGGATAGATGTAGAAATTATTGGGTTGTTGTCGTGGGAGACTATAATTTTCCTCAAATTGATTCGAAATCAGTTAGGCTCGGGATCTGGATGGTGAGGAATTTGTTAAGTGTGTCCAAGAATGTTTTTTGGAACAATAGGTGGATAGTCTGGCTAGAGAGGGGACGATATTGGACCTAGGACTAGGGAACGAGCCCAGCCAGATCAAAAGTTGCAGTGGGAGAACATGTGGCGAACACTGACCACAATTCCGTAAGCTTTTGGATACCTATGGAAAAGGATGAGTGTTGTCCTAGGGTTAAGGTGCTAAATTGGGGGATGGCTAACTACAACCAGATTCGGCAGGATTTGGAGGCTGTTGTTTGGGAGAGACTGTTGGAGAGTAAATCCACATTTGGCATGAGGGAGTCTTTTAAGGAGCAGTTGATGGGAGTGCAGGACAGGCATGTGCCAGTAAAAAGGAAGGACAGGAAAGGCAGGATGCAGAAACCAGGGATGACCAGGGAAAGTGCGAATCTTGTGAAAAAGTAAAAAGATGCATATGTGAGGTACAGGCAACTAAAAACAAATAAAGCATTTGAGGAATACAAAGAAAGTAGAAAAGAGCTCAAGCAGGGAGTTAGGAGGGCAAAAAGGGGTCACGAAATGTCCTTGGCAGACAGGAATAAGGAGAATCCTAAGGCATTTTGTACGTATATTAGGAATAAGAGGGTAGCTAGAGAAAGAGTTGGTCCACTCAAGGACAAAGGAGGGAAATTGTGTGTCGAAGGAAGTATTTAAGATACTTAATGAGTATTTTGCATTGACATTCACAAAGAAGAAGGACATGTTGATTGGTGGTGTCTCAGAGAGATGTATAAACAGGTCGTTATTACAAGGGCTGAAGTGTTAGGTGTGTTAAAAAGCATGAAGGTAGACAAATCCCCAGGGTCAGATGGCATCTATCCTAGATTTGTGAGGGAGACAAGAGATGAAATCGGTGGTCCACAACAGAAATCTATTTGTCCTCATTGGCCACAGGAGAGATCCCAGAGAATTAGAGGATAGCCAATGTTTTACTGTTGTTTAAGAAGGGTTGCAAGGATAACCCTGGTAATTATAGGCCAGTGAGCTTGACGTCAGTGATAATGAAATTGTTGGAAAAGATTCTCAAAAATAGGGGGCTGGACTTTCCGGTTGCAGACACTGAAATTGCCTTCGGCGACCCCCCGGAAAATCCAAATTCCCTGCAGAATCGGGGGCGATGCCGCTTTCGTAATGTTCCGCCCCCTTCAAAGCTGAGTATGCCACGCCACGTATCCATGGCTTCAGGCTATTGCCTGAGTCCTGTACCTCGATACTCCACCCCCGACCGGCCGAATCCCCAAAGGCGTGGGTCTCTCATGGCCTCACCCGTTGGGAACTCAGCGGGGCAGCTGCGGACTCAGTTCAGCGCCACCATAGTCGGGGGAGGGCCGATCCGTGGAGAGGGGGCCCATTATTCGGGACTGGGAGCACAGTAGTGGGGAAATCTGGGGCGCGGTTGTCGCCGATAGTGGGGACTATTTTGAGGGTTGGGTCCACGAGCGGCATCCGCCATAAAGCACGGCACGGCCACTACAGGCCGCCGCCGTGTGCATGCGTGGCCACAGACCTGGCAATTCTCCAGCCTGAATCAGCAGCTAGAGCCAGGTGCTCTGCACTGACATCCTGCTAGCCCCCAGCAAAACAATTGTGCGCCAATTTTCCAAAACGCCACCGATCCCACGTCGGTGTGGAGACATAGTCTCCAGATCCGAGAATCCAGCCCGGGATCTATGTAAGTTTGGAAGTGAATGGTCTTATTAATGACAAGCAGAATGGTTTTGTATGAGGGAGGCCATGTCTCACTAATTTAATTGAGTTTTTTGAGAAGACAAAAATGATTTTCGAGGGAAGCGCTGTGGATGTTATCTCCATGGACTTTAGTAAAGCATTTTATAAGGGGTGAACTAGCTGGATGGATTCAGAACTGGCTTGGCCATAGAAGACAGAGGGTAGCAGTGGAAGGGTGTTTTTCTGAATGGAGGTCTGTAACTCATGGTGTTCTTCAAGGATCAGTACTGGGACCTCTGCCCATTTTAATGTATATAAATGACTTGGAAGAAAACATAGCAGGCCTGGTTAGCAAGTTTACGGATGATACTAAGATTGCAGGAATTGTGGATAGTGATGAAGTTTGTCAGAGAATACAACAGGATATAGATAGGCTGCAAAATTGGGAAGAGAAATGGCAGATAGAATTTACCCCGGACAAATGTGAGGTGATGCATTTTGGTCGATCCAATTCAGGTAGGAGCGAGTAAATATATGGCAGAATCAGCAGGAGCCTAGAGACACAAAGAGATCTGGGTGTGCAGGTCCACAGAT
Source organism: Scyliorhinus canicula (assembly GCF_902713615.1). Classification (NCBI taxonomy): domain Eukaryota; kingdom Metazoa; phylum Chordata; class Chondrichthyes; order Carcharhiniformes; family Scyliorhinidae; genus Scyliorhinus; species Scyliorhinus canicula. The sequence goes on from NC_052150.1 coordinate 121,682,707, forward strand.
CCTTTGAAGTGGCAGCACAGGTGGAAATGGTGGACAGAAAGCATATGGCATTTTTGCATTCATAGGATGGGGTATTGAGTATAAAAGCTCAAATTTTATGTTACAGTTATACAGAACGTTGTTAATGCCACATTTAGAATACTGTGTCTAATTCAGGTCACCACACTACCAGAAGGACGTGGAGCTTTTGGAGAGAGTACAGAAAGAGTTTACCAGGAGGCTGCCTGGTATTAGCTCTGAGGACACATTGAATAAACTGGGATTGCTCTCCCTAGAGTCACGGAGGCTTACGGCGACCTGATAGAAGTATAGAAAATTATTAGGGGTATAGATAGGGTGAACAGTTGGATGCTTTTCTCCAGGGCGGAATTTAAAATTACAAGGGAATACAAGTTCAAGGTGAGGTGGGACAGGTTCAGTGGAGATGTGCAGGGAACGTTTTTTACACAGAGGGTGGTGGTGGCAGCAATGCACTGCCAAGTTAGGTGGTTGAGGCAGATGCGCGAGCGACCTTTAAGACTTATCTGAATAGGCACATGATCAGATGGAGTATAGAAGGATACAAGCGATAGGTTTAGATAGGATCATAATCGGTCCAGGCTTGGAGGGCCGAAGGGCCTGTTCCTGTGCTGTATTGTTCTTTGCTCTTTGCAAAGACATTGTGACCACAAATCTTACAGGCAGCAAGAAATCACGGGGAATTGGCGATTGAATCGACACAAATATTTCATAATGTTATAACGTCCCTTTGAGAGATAGCTGCATGATTGCTGAGCCTCAAGAAATTAGTCCACAATATCTTTACCACATTCCTTATGAGCGATTGGTGCCTTGTGTCTTGTCCACTAATTCAGTCCAAGATATTATATCATTATAACAACACAGCACATAATAGGCCTATACTGAAAGGCAGACAGACCTGCTACTTTTAGCCCAACTCATCTTTTGTAATATTTGAGTTGGATGTGATGACATTGGAGACTGTCTCAATGGTGCCAGGCCTGATTGTATGGCAGCAATAGAACATAATTCACCCATTGTGCAAATGTAATATTCTCTCTTTAAAATATGACATCATCAATACAGGTGTAGTTGGAAGCAGGTTCCCATTGAGAATAAATCCCAATGAAAGGATGGAATTTTACAAATTTTAAATCTCTTGGATTTGTGAATTCAGAAATAAAAATGTAAAGTTAGCTTTTACAAAATATTAAAGCAGTATTGTTAGATATAAACTTGTCGACAGAATGATCTGGCAAAATATTTTGATGATTTTTTTAAGAGCTGGAAAGATCATATTGATGGAAATCCATTTAGCACCAGAATAATTGCAATTTTATATTTTGATCTCTTCGCAGGAACTCTTACCCTTCCTGTCACAAGTTCTTTTTCTCAAATGAACATGCACTTTAGAAAAAGCTGTACATTATTGCAAAGGAAATAATGTTGGAACAGAAATGTACCTGCAGGTGGGCAATTCGTTTGGCACTCCGACATAGTTTCAAAGTTGTTTGCATTCCCCCCACAGCCTCCGTATGTAAATTGCTCACAGGCATTTGGGGCGCTATTGTAATAATAACGGGTAATGCTTGCCCTACAACTTCCCACTTCACGTGGCATAGAGCAGATGTGATCGTCTAGAAAAATACAAATTGTTGCATGTAACATCTGTAGAATTACATAATAATTGATTTAATAAACAAAGATCTTGGTTACTACAAAAGTAATAACATGAGGGTCATGATTTATAGGCCGTGTTGTGCCTGCAAGGTGGCAAGGAATGGCCGGTAGAAGGCGGGAGATTCCACTTCTGGGATCTACCCAGCTCACCGCGTCTCGTGAGATATTGCAGGTTCGCGTGAAACATCCCGATCTAAAATCCCACCCATTGTGGGCAGGATCACAATCTGGCAAATCTGCACATTAGTCTTACTCTATTATGCCGCGGAGACGTCGGGTGAGTGCCGTGCAGTGCTGTTTCTCACAAATGCAGAGCAAATGGAACGGCACTTGTTTGGGTCTCCCAAAGGAACAGAAGCTCCCAGATGGTTAACCTCTTTGGCAGGCTGGCATCCAGGGACTGCAGGTGCTACCTTGGCACTGCCAGCCTGGCACTCTGCTAATGCCACCAGGGTGCCAACCAAGCACTGTCAAGGTGCAGATGGCACTGGGAGGGGCACTGCATGACCTTCGTAGCTGGATTATCCCACTTGAGTTTCTGTTTGTATGCCGGGAGAAGAAGAACCGTCTCGTGGTCTGATTTCCCAAAGTGCGGTCGGGGGATGGAATGGTAGGCGCCCTTGATTTTGGAGTAGCAGTGGTCACGAGTGTTGTCGCCCCTGGTGGGACAGGAGATGTGCTGTTGGAATTTTGGCACTACACACTTGAGGTTGGAATTTTATACGTTTATTAGGAACAAGAGGGTAGTTTGAGAAAGAGTTGGTCCGCTCAAGGATACAGGAGCAAAATTATGGGTAGGGCGAAAGGAAGTAGGTGGGATCCTTAATGAGTATTTTGCATCGGTATTCACAAAGGAGAGGGACACGTTGATTGGTGGTGTCTCAGAGGGATGTGTAATTATTTTAGAATAGTTTGTTAATTCGAGAAAGGAAGTGTTTGGTGTGTTAAAAAGCATTTAGGTAGACAAATCCCCAGGGCCAGATGGCATTTATCCTAGATTCCTGAGGGAGACAAGAGATGAAATTGGTAGGTTTCTGACAGAAATCGTTTTGTCCTCATTGGCGACAGGTGAGATCCCGGAGGATTGGAAGATAGCCAATGTTGTACCGTTATTTAAGAAGGATTGCAAGGATAACCTTAATTATAGGCCATTTAGCTTGATGTGAGTGACAGTGATATTGTTGGAAAAGATTCTCAGAGATGGGGGGTTGGACTTTCCGATTCCGGGGCTATGTCCCCGCACCGGTGTGGGAACAGTGAGAAAATGGTGCAAAACGGCCACCGATTCCCCGTTTTGCTCGGGGCTAGCAGGACGCAGCATACAGCACCCGGCATTCATGCTGATACACACCGGAGAATTGCCGGGTCTGTGGTTGCACATACACACAGCAGTGGCCTGCAGCGGCCGCACCGTGCTATATGCAGAGGCCGCTCGTGGACCTGGCCCGCGAAATAGTGTCCCCCACCTTTGGCCGGCTCGAGCGCCCCGGACCATCCTCACATGGTGCCCGCAGCCCCGAATACAGTCCCACCCTGCCTGCGGATTGGCCCTCACCCAACTGTGGTGATGCTGGACTGAGTCCGCAGCCACCATGCCAAGTTCCTGACTGGTGAGACCATGAGTGACCCACGCCTCGGGAACTCGGCTGGTCGGGGGCGGAGCATCATGGAGCGGGCCTCAGGCAATGTCCTGAGTCAGTTGATACGTTGCGCCAAGTACTCCTAGAGTACGCCACTTTTGAGGGGATGGATCATCATGAAAGCGGCGCGGCCCCCGATTTGGTTAGAAACTTGGATTCTTTGGCCGATTGCCTAACATGATTTCGGCGTCAGTGACCGGAGAATCCAGCCCAGGATCTATACACATTTGGAAGTGAATAGTCTTATTTGCGACAGACAGCATGGTTTTGTATGAGGGAGGTCATGTCTCACTAGTTTAATTGAATTTTTTGCAGCGGTGACAAAAATGATTGACGAGAGAAGAGCTGCGGATGTTGTCTACATGGACTTTAGTAAAGCGTTTGAGAAGGTCCATCATGGAAGGCTGGTGCAAAAGATTACATCACATGGGGTCAGGGGTGAACTAGCTGCATGGATTCAGAACTGGCTTGGTCATAGAAGACAGAGGACAGCAGTGGAAGGGTCCTTTTCAGAATGGAGGTCTGTAACTAGTGGGTGTTCCGCAGGATTCAGTACTGGGACCTCTGCTCTTTGTAATATATATAAATGACTTGGATGAAAACGTAACGGATCTGATTAGCAAGTTTGCGGATGACACTAAGATTGCAGGAGTTGCGGATAGGGATGAAGATTGTCAGAGAAGAGAAAGGATATAGATAGGCTGCAAAATTGGGCAGAGAAATGGCAGATGGAATTTAATCTGGACAAATGCAAGGTGATGCAATTTGGTAGATCTAATTCAGGTGGGAGTTAGGAAATAAATGGCAGAACCATCAGGAGCATAGAGACTCAGAGAGATCTGGGCGTGCAGGTCAACAGATCCTTAAAAGTGGCAGCAAAGGTGGAAATGGTGGTAAAGAAAGCATTTGGCATGCTTGACCTCATGGGACGGGGATCGAGTATAAAAGCTTGAAAATTATGTTGCAGTTATATAGAAAGTTGGTTAGGCCACATTTGGAATACTGTGTCCAATTCTGGTCACCACACTGCCAGAAGGACGTGGAGGCTTTGGAGAGAGTACAGAAAAGGTTTACCAGGATGTTGCCTGGTATGGAGGGTATTAGCTATGAGGAGAGATTGAATAAACTGGATTGTTCTCCCGAGAGAGACGGAGGCAGGGGCGACCTGATAGAAGTTTATAAAATGATTAGGGGTATAGATAGGATGAACATTTGGAGGCTTTTTCCCAGGGCGGAATTTAAATTACAAGGAGATACAAGTTCAAGGTTAGGGGGGACAGGTTCAGTGGAGATGTGTGGGGAAAGTTTTTGACACGGAGGGTGGTGGTGGCCTGGAATGCAATGTCAAGTGGTTGAGGCAGATATGTTAGCGACCTTTAAGACTTATCTGGATAGGAACATGAACAGACGGGGTTTAGAAGGATACAGGTGGTTGGTCTAGGTCAGACAGGAGATCGACGCAGGCTTGGAGGGCCGAAGGGCCTATTCCTGTGCTGTATTTTTCTTTGTTCTTTGCTCTTTGTACTTTGTGAAGACTGTGTGACCACAACTCATACAGACAGCGAGAAAGCACGGGGAATCGGCAATTGAATTGCCACAACTATTTTATAATGTTGTAAAGTACCTTTCAGAGATAGCTGCATGATTGCAGAGCCACAAGAAATGAATCCACAACATGTTTACCACATCCCTTATGATTGATTGGAGCCTTGTGTTTTGTACAGTAATTAAGCCCAAAGTATTATATCATTATAATAACACAACACATAATAGACCTATTCTGAAAGACAGACCTGCTACTTTTAGCCCAGCTCCTCTTTTGTAATATTTGAGTTGGGTGTGATGACATTGGAGACTGTCTCAATGTTGCCAGGCCTGATTGTATGGCAGCAATAGAGTGTCACAGGCGGGTTTAGCTCACTAGGCTAAATCGCTGGCTTTTAAAGCAGACCGAGCAGGCCAACAGCACGGTTCAATTCCCGTACCAGCCTCCCTGGACAGGCGGCGGTGGAATGTGGCGACTCGTGGCTTTTCACAGTAACTTCAATGAAGCCTACTTGTGACAATAAGCGATTTTCATTTCATTTAATTTCATTGTGCAAGTGTAATATTCTCTCTTTAAAATATGACATCATCAATACAGGTGGAGTTGGAAGCTGGTTCCCAATTAGAATAAATCTCAATGAAAGGGTGGAATTTGACAAATTTAAATCTCTTGGGTATTGTAGCCACCTGGGGTGGCCATGTGCCGATTACAAAATGGACACTGCAAAGTATGAAGGGAAAAATGGACAATGCTGAGAAAACAAGCAGGTGCAAGGTTTGTCTGTTGATTGGAGTTGTAGCTCCCAGACAAGACCGATACTGCAAATCCATTACCATACTAATGAGCCAACTCCGGGGACAAAAGAGAAACATTTAGGTAAATGATACTAAAGCAGACACCCCGGTGCCAGAGGAGACTAGAACAAAGCAGGCCAACGGCCACCTAGGGCCTGCCCAGCAATCAGGGCACACACCCCTTTATTGGAGGAAATCGATACCAATGATCAGGATACGGTCCAATTAATTGGGACCAAGTTCAAGCAACGCCCAAAAGCGCGCAAAGCCTCTTTGGGTATAAGAAGAAGCCCCCAAGAGAGAATCGTTCTTCTTGGCCTTGGCTCTCAGCGATGAGAGAGCTGCCTAGCAGCTGCACCAGAACAAGTAAGTCCAAAGTCAATGCTACGAGATAGATGCTCCTAGCTACTATTCCGTACCAGCTCGACCCCCGCAGCCTCAGAACTGGACAACGGCCATTGTTCCTCTGACTGAGTGGGCAAACAAAGCTAAGTATAAGCTTTAGTAGTAGTGATTGTTTAGTTGGTAGAGTTTGTGCATGCGTATAATTAACTGTGTGTGTAAATAAATGAGCATTGATTTTGAACTTACTAACTGGTGTATCGAGTCTTCAGTATTTGGTTTTGAACCCTGTGGCGGTATCGAAAGATACCTGGTGACTCTTGGGCAAATGTGATTAGAATTAAGGAAGGTGACTAAATTAACTGCCTTAAACAGAGCCAATTAAAGAGAGAACACAACGAGCAACAGTATGTGAATTCAGAAATAAAAATGTAAAGTCAGCTTTTACAAAATATTAAAGCAGTCTCGTTGGATATAAACTTGTTGACAGAATGATCTGGCAAAATATTTTGAAGATTTTTTTTAAATGCTGGAAAGATCATACTGACAGAAATCCATTTAGCAGGAGAATAAATGCAATTTTATATTTTGTACTCTCAACAGGAACTCTTACCGTTCCTGTCACAAGTTATTTTTCTCAAATGAACATGCCCTTTTGAAAAAGCTGTTGGGTCAGAAACTTACCGACAGTTGGGCAATTCCTTTGGCACTCCGACATAGATACAAAATTGTTTGTATTCCCCCCACAGCCTCCGTACGTAAATTCCTCACAGGCCGTTGTGGCGTTATTGTAATAAAAACGGATAAATCTTGCCCTACATCTTCCCACTACACGTGGCAGAAAGCAGGCGTGATTGTCTAGAAAAATACAAATTGTTGCATGGAACATCTGTAGAATTACATAATAATTGATTCAATAAACAGAGATCTTGGTTACTACAAAAATAATAACAGGAGGGGCCTGATCTATTGGCCGTGTTGCGTCTGCAAGATGACAAGACATGGCTGGTAGAAGCCAGGAGATCCCTCTTCTGTGACCTACCAAGTTCGCCACGTCTCGTGAGATATAACAGGATCTTATGAAGCATCACAATCTAAATCCCGCCCATTGCAGGCAGGATAACTATCTGGCAAATCTGCACATTAGAGTGAGATAACTAGTCTCACTCTATTACTCAATTGCTAGATCCACTGAGGGCCTGGAATCTAACCCCTTTGCCTCGGAGACCTCGGGCGAGCACGGTTCAGTGCTGGTCCCCACAAAAGCAGAGCAGATGGAATGGCACTTGGTGGGACTCCAAAGGAATCGGAGGCCCCCAGATGGTTGACCTCTTCGGCAGGGTGACATTTTGGAAATGTAGATGCCTTTGTGGCATCTTTGCACTGCCAGCCTGGCACCCTGCTAATGCCATCTTGGTGCCAGCCAAGCACAGCCAAGGTGCCCAGGTGGCATTGGCAGGGGCACTGCCTGGCTGGTGGTGCCTTGCTGACATTTTTCCTGTGGTGGAGTTTGGTCTGGCGGTGCCTTGCGTGTGTGGGATGGAGGTTGGGGCGGAACCTGAGACCCCCTCATAGGTGAATTGGGTCTTTGGATGGTTGTGGGTTGAGTGTTAGGGATGACATCGAAAAATAGCAGCCCAATCTCTTCCTGTATTGAGGAGTTCTGGCGAGTGGAACTCCTGAGTGCAGGAAACAGGAATAAGTGCAGCCTCGAAGGGGAGTTCCCCGCTGAGGCTGCAAATTGCAACACAGTCCCGATAGATAACGTAGTGTTGCTTGCCTCTAGGAGCACCGGGAAATACCGGGAAAAATGTGCTCATCACAGGATTCCAAATTGGTTAGATCGCACTGAATTGAAATCGGAACCATTTCTGGTGAGTAAACTCCCTCCAGTAGTTAGTGCCAAAAATGCACCCCGACATGTGTAATATTCCACACGGTGTCATAATATCCACACATGTATATAATGAGATGCAGACACACAGGATGACCAATGAACACACAAAACAGAACAACCAATCACCAGACAGGACACCACCACTATAAAGCTCACAGGGCATTAAGACTCCCGCTCTTTTCGGGACCTACATACTGAGACAGTCAGAGTGCACAAGTCAGTGGACATTATTGCCATGTGGTAGCGAATAAGTTTGGTCGAGCCAGTAAGAGGTCATCAGTAGGATTAGTAGAGCGTCAACCTACAGCTGAACATGTACAGCAGTTCATAGTTAAATCAGTGTTGGATCATCTCCGGTGTCAGACGTTTGTTTCTAGCTTTCCTGCATCCAGTTACAGTCAACGTCGAACCAACCTGCCAAACACATCACACGGGGTGGGAATGATGATCGTCCTGTGGTCCTTACGGAGTACAAGCCAGGGGTGGGGGATCTCTATTAACCTCTGTATAAATAGTCGGCCAGTAAGGCACTGACCAGAGCAGGAACCGGGAGAGATCTACCGGGCAGTGTAAATATTGTTTGTAAATAAAACAATGTTTCATTATTTAATTTGGTGTGGACTGCCCATGTCCTTATTAAAAAATGAATCTTGCCATTCCTGGCTCCCTCGCTGACTGATTCGTCCAACTTGAATCTCAGCTGCTTGTCGCAAACAAAGGGGAGCTATTTATCAGCACTCCCTCCCACTCACTCCCAGTCTGTACACAGACATGACAGCGTGCAGACCTGTTTCTCTCTTTGGCGATGCTGACCTGATCAGACTTCTCGATGCCGTCGATGAGAGATGGGGAACCCTGTTCCCCTGACGTGGCTGTAAAACCAGCCGCAGGGTCAGCAATGCCTCCTGGGAGGCAGTGGCAGCTGCAATGAGTGTGGGCAGTGTGACCAGGGGGACCGCCGTCCAATGTAGGAAGAAGACAATTAACCTCCAACAAGCTGCAATGGTAAGTTACCACCTCCTTTCTGACATCAGTTCCACCTGTACCCCTCAATTTCCCAAACCCTCCCCCCAATCCACAGGCTGACACCTCGTAACCCCAAAATCTGATCTTCAAGCTTGTTTCTCAGATTCCTCTGGTACCCACCAGCACAGCCATTTCATGTCCAGGTGCAGTACCCACACATGCCACCTGCTATAGACATCCCTGACCCATCAAACGTGCAGCTCACAATGTCCCCTCTTTGGACCCGCAGGAGAACCTAGTCCATAACAAGAGGGAAAGGGTGAAGACGGGGAGCGTGGAGTCCCAGAGATCTGAGTCCTCACATCCTTTGAGGAATGGGACCTGGAGATCACGGTGCTGTCCAAGGAGAGAGAAGTGACCAAGAGCAAGATTGGCCTGCACCAGAGAGGTGAGGATCCATTGCCCGTTCACCCAGATGACCTGTCTCAAGAGAGTTGTTGATGTCCCACCAAATATCCTTCCATTTCACTGATCACATGTCCATTGTGTTGAAGGATTGCCATCTGATGAGGCTAGACCTTCCGGAGTCGTTCCAATGTGCTGTGACCCAAGAGACCACCGCAGAGGAGAGCTCCAAGAAGAACCTCGGTGATGTGTCACAGCTATCACCTGCACCCTCCAGCAGTGCAGATTCACACATCTTGGAGGGCTTATAGGCTTTGGGAACACAATCTGATAAGTATCGCACAGCTGCTGATGCACATCAGGTGGCGGAAGGAACATCCAAGGGAGACAACTGTCAGAGGTCTGCGGAATCCCAGCATACAGCTGGGTCACAACCAGATGCTTTGCCTTTGGACAGGTAGTTCCCGAGCTGCTACAGATGAGAGGCCAGAGTTGTGAGATTGAGAAGGGGGTATTAGCAATATTCCAGTGACTGTAAGGCTGATTGGAGGAGTCCCAGAGTCTTCAGGCTCAGAGGATGGTGCCGGCAATGCGTGGCACCCAGCCTAACACTGCTAGTGTGGTGAACTCAATGGAAAACCTGGAGCACAGCATCCGCACCTTGGGTGGTGGTGTTCAAGCCATGGCTAAATCCATGACAACCATTGCTGAGGGCCTCAACATCATATTCCAGTCGATGAGGGGCATGTCCCAGACACAGGTAGACATTGTCGAGGCACTCCAGAGCGTGGCCCAGTCACTGAGGACCATCGCTGAGGGTGTCAGCACCATACTGCAGAAAATGGGGAGCCTCCAGGACTGACAGAGCCAGATGACTCAGAGGCCTCTGAAACTTACTCCAGCTGCTGCCCCCTGCCATGGAGTCCCTCAGGGCCCTACGGGCACCCTAATGTTGGAGGAAGTGCTGGAGGCCAATCTGAGTTCTGCCACCAACAAAATTATGGCGGTCTCCAGTTCTTCTGATTTGTCTCCTCCTAACACCTGGCATCTCAAGGGTTTCAGCAGAACAGGGTGACAGGCGATGCCTGTGACACCAGTAACTCGGCTGGGATTCTCCGGCTCTAGGCTCTCCAAAGGATGTCCACCAAGGGCGTCAAAGCTCACAGAGTGTGGGAAACAGTAGGCTGCCTCCAGCTCCAATGTGCATCCTGGGGAAATAATTCGGCTTAACGGCAGAGCACGGAAGACTAAGAAGGTTAAGGATCACTGAGTGGGCACGGGGGGGGGGGGGGGGGGGGGGGGGGTAGGGTGGGGGGGACACCATCGGTAGCAGGCAATAGTCATAGTTTTAATTGTTCACCTGAAGCCTTTGTCACATGATTCTACATTTTGGCTGGAATGTACCCCCCCCCCCCCCCCCCCCCCCCCCCCACCCCTCCCACCCGTTGCCCCTGCTCTCTGACTGCAGTGACATGCCATGGGAAAATTATGGGTGAGGGCCGGTTGGCAGCACAAAGACAGGAGTCAGACTACGACACAGATCAAGGAGCACCTGAGCTTACTTCACAGTGAGTTATCATCACCCATCATGCTTTGTATAATGACCCACTGATAGTGCCAACTCAGGGTCAGCACCTGGAATGAAGGTACACAGACCCGGAGAGCATGGGACAGGGTGACCAGCAGGGCAGAGGGGTAAATGAGTAGGGAGAGATTGGGTGAGGATGAGAATGGGTGGTAAGGGGGTGAGTTAATGAACAAAGCCACGCCCGTGAGAAGCGAGTGAGGATAAGTGTCTCCCTGGTCCTGTGGGCATGCAGAACCCTCGCCGCCAGCTGTCTTCTGGAATCCCATCAGTGCTGAACAATTGGCGCAATTGTCCCATGGTGATTCGTGGGGAGGAAGAAGGTATTCGGTGAACGTCCATCCATTTTGAGTGGGCATCTATAAGGAGCAGAAGCATTGGACACAAAAAGGGGCCAGCAGATTTGGCATGCAAGCGCACCCAGGGGTGTCCTGGCCATTCCCAAGGGTGGAGAGAGGCTGATGAGGAAGCTTATGGTGTTCCTGGTAATCCACACATTGTTGCACCACTCGCTCAATGTCGCTGTCGAGTCCTGACCACCACACGTAGCTCTTCATGAGAATTTTCATTTTAGAAACACCCAGGTATCCACTCTGCAAATCTTGGAAGATCGTGCGCTGACCTGGCATAGGCCTACAGATCTTCTGGGGGTTTTCTTGTCGCTGTCGAGTCCTAGTCACCAAACGTAGTTCTTCACAAGAATATTCATTTTAGAAAAACCCAGGTGTCCACTATGTAAATCATGTCAGATCGTGCACCGACCCAGCCACGGGATGACCATGTGACCTCCCCACAGGCGGATACCATGCTCCTCACTGAGCTCCTACTGCTCTGCAAGATAGGCTGACAGCTCTTTCTGGGGGGGTTTCCTTGTAGTAAGCCACACAGGAAGATGCAATTTAATGCGAAACGGGATTCCCCGTTGGCTGATGGCTGAATTGGGAAAGGCGAAAGGCTGGGGAACCTGCATGAGGGGAAAATCATGGCCGGGGCCAGGCTCCCAACAGAATATCATGCTCAGGTGCCTCGACAGCAGCATCAATGCATTCTACTCCACACGTACAGTAAACACCATTGGTATATCATTAGTGGGCCAGATGGTATTCTCCGAATCCTCTGATATTCCACCTCTGCCGGGATGAAATACCGATGGCAATTCTCACTAGTGGTTTTAAAGAAATGGGAATCAGGTGCCATGGCTGATGAAGGAGAGAGCAGAGGTAAGACATGCAGAGGACATGTCGAAGGACACTCAATCCCGGTGGCCGTCAAGATGACCATTTACACCACGGGGGCCTGCCAGGCGCCTGGTGGGGGCCTGTTGAGGATCTCTCAGAACTCGGTGCACAAGTGCATCCACTCCGTCATGGACACCCTGGGCGGGATTCTCCGACCCCACGCAGGGTCCGAGAATTGGCGGGAAGCGGCGTTATTTCCGCTCCCGCAGGTTTTCGAATTCTCCCGCCGGTAAAAAACCGGCGTTGTGCAAATCCCGTCGGCAGCCTGTGAAAACAGCTGGCGCCGGCGGGATTTCATTTTATTTGCACTGACCTGAAATCTCCGGCTCGGATGGGCCGAAGTCCCGCCGACGTGGCCACGGGTCACGTCGGCGAAAATCACAGTTGATTTAAAACGGCGTCAACCATTGATGATGGTTGACGCCGTTCAGTGTCGGGGGTGGGTTGAGGCATTGGGGGGGGGGTGGGTTGCGGCCATCGGGGGGTTGCGGCCATCGGGGGAGTGGGTTGCAGCATCGGGGGAGTGGGTTGCGGCCATCGGGGGAGTGGGTTGCGGCCATCGGGGGAGTGGGTTGCGGCCATGGGGGGAGTGGGTTGCGGCCATCGGGGGAGTGGGTTGCGGCCATCGGGGGAGTGGGTTGCAGCATCGGGGGAGTGGGTTGCGGCCATCGGGGGAGTGGGTAGCGGCCATCGGGGGAGTGGGTTGCGGCCATCGGGGGAGTGGGTTGCAGCATCGGGGGAGTGGGTTGCGGCCATCGGGGGAGTGGGTAGCGGCCATCGGGGGAGTGGGTTGCGGCCATCGGGGGAGTGGGTTGCAGCATCGGGGGAGTGGGTTGCGGCCATCGGGGGAGTGGGTTGCGGCCATCGGGGGAGTTGCGGCCATCGGGGGAGTTGCGGCCATCGGGGGGGTTTGGGGGCAGCGGCGGGCAGAGAGGGGGGGGCGACGGATGCCCGGGGCCAACGCACCGTCGCCCCCCCCCCTCTGTACGCCGCTGCCCCCTACCCTAACCACCCCCCCCCCTCACCACCCCTACCTCCCTCCAACGCCCCTACCCCCCTCCCCACCACCCCTACCCCCCTCCAACGCCGCCCCCCATCTCTCGCAACGCCGCAACCCCCCCCCCCCCACAACTGCCGGAACACACACCCCCCCCCCCACCACAACTGCCGGAACACACCCCCCCCCCACAACTGCCGGAACACACACCCCCCCCCCCCCACCACAACTGCCGGAACACACCCCCCCCCCCCCACCACCACAACTGCCGGAACACACACCCCCCCCCCCCCCCCCCCCCCCACCACAACTGCCGGAACACACCCCCCCCCCCCCCCAACTGCCGGAACACACACCCCCCCCTCACAACTGCCGGAACACACCCCCCCCCCCCCCCCACCCCCACCCCCACCACCACCACCACTGCCGGAACACACCCCCCACCCCCCACCACCACCACCACCACCACAACAACAACTGCCGGAACACACCCCCCCCACCCCCCCACCCCCACCACAACTGCCGGAACACACACACCCCCCCCCCACCACCACCACAACTGCCGGAACACACCCCCCCCCCACAACTGCCGGAACACACGCACACACACACCCCAACTGCCAGGTCTGTCTCTCTCTCTCCTCCTTATCCTCCAAAAGACGCCGGGTCTCACCACTTCCGCAGCTGGAGAAACTGACGCGTATCGCGTCAGTCAGCTGCTAGCCCCTCCGGGAACGGAGAATAGCGGCCTTAAAGAAGGCCCCGGCGCCGGAGTGATTAACACCGATTTTTTTCGCAGGCAACCCGCGTTACGAAGGGCTACGGAGAATCCCGCCCCCTATATGCCTGTTAAGCACAATATATCAAATTCAATGTGCAGGATGTGAAGAATCACATGGGAAGCGACTTCATGTGCATCCTCGACCCCATCATCCAAGATGAACTAAAGGGTGGGCCTGATGTGCTGGTTTCTCATGGCCTTTCCTTGCTAGTGGCTGTAATGTAGGGATGAGATACTGAGAGACTGGCTGGAGAAGCACCAAACATTAAAGAGCGCTCTCAGTGTCGGGGGGTGGGACATGACTCAGTGGCTTGTTGTGAGCCTTTGGCACAGAAGTCGTCCCTGTCCTCGCCGACCTGCTCCACCACCTGGTCTTCACAGTGAGTGAGTGGCCTGAATTCCAGCATATCCTCCCCCCACCCCCACACACACACACCCAACTCCACCCCCACCACCCACACACCCCCTTTGGTCCGAGCTGTCTCTTGTTATGGACAATCTTGTCCTGCATAAAGAAACTTGAATAGACTGTGAGCAGGACATGAGCCAAATCAGATTTTCAGCATGATGTCTACGGTGAGTGTTGGGCATTTCTATGTAAGAGCTGACAATGTGACTTGTGAAGTATACCACAAGAGATGAAGACGTTAAAGTGTGATGAATCACTGCGGATGCCCTTTCTCGTGGTAAACTCTGAGATCTGCTGAGGGTGAATGTCTATGCGGGTGTCATTAAATACGGCACCCAGGACCTCAGTCAGCTAAGCTAATGGCAGGGTGGACAAATCCCAGGCCATCCTGCCATTCATACTGAGTTAAACTCAGGTGTTTTGGCTTGGCATTCCATGCCATATTGAGCTGGCAATTCATGATGGACCAAAAACCTTTTCAAACTGGCTTTCATCATCAGTGGTAGAGTTTATCAAGTCATACACACACCTGAACACTCCATCTGTGACTATCTCAGTACGATATTGGGCTGATAATCATGATATGCCACAAAGATCTCCTGTTGATCCTTAGAAGGATCCTGAGGGATAGAAGTATAAGAACATCATGATATTCAGTGCCACAGGCTACAACGCTGGCTCTCTGCCATCTGAAGGTAATTTGAGCCCTGCTTGTACAACCTTCATGTGCGAGAAGTGTGTCCAGCTGCAGCTCCTGTTAGACCGCATGACGGCTCTGGAGCTGCGGATGGACTCACTTTGGAGCATCCGCGATGCTGGGGAGGTCGTGGATAGCACGTTCAGTGAATTGGTCACACCGCAGATTAGGATTGGTGACGGATACAAGGAATGGGTGACCAAAAGGCAGAGAAAGAGCAGGAAGGCAGTGCAGGTGTCCCCTGCGGTCATCTCCCTCCAAAACAGGTATACCGTTTTGGATACTGTTGGGGGAGATGACTCACCAGGGAAAGGCAGTAGTAGCCAGGCTCATGGCACCGTGGCTAGCTCTGCTGCACAGAAGGGCGGGAAAAAGACTGGCAGGGCTATAGTCATAGGGGATTCAAATGTAAGGGGAGTAGACAGGCGTTTCTGTGGTCGAAAACGAGACTCCCGAATGGTATGTTGCCTCCCGGGTGCTCGGGTCAGGGATGTCTCCGATCGGCTGCAGGACATACTGAAGGGGGAGGGTGAACAGCCAGTTGTCATAGTGCATATAGGCACCAACGATATAGGTAAAAAAAGGGATGAGGTCCTACAATCAGAATTTAGGGAGTTAGGAGATAAGTTAAAAAGTAGGACCTCATAGAACACAGAACATAGAACATAGAACAGTACAGTACAGAACAGGCCCTTCGGCCCTCAATGTTGTGCCGAGCCATGATCACCCTACTCAACCCACGTATCCACTCTATACCCGTAACCCAACAACCCCCCCCTTAACCTTACTTTTATTTGGACACTACGGGCAATTTAGCATGGCCAATCCACCTAACCCGCACATCTTTGGACTGTGGGAGGAAACCGGAGCACCCGGAGGAAACCCACGCACACAGGGGGAGGACGTGCAGACTCCACACAGACAGTGACCCAGCCGGGAATCGAACCTGGGACCCTGGAGCTGTGAAGCATTTATGCTAACCACCATGCTACCCTGCTGCCCTAAAGTCCTCAAAAGTACCCTGCTGTCCTCAAAGGTAGTAATCTCAGTGCCACGAGACAGTCAGAGTAGAAATTCAAGAATAGTCAGAATGAATACGTGGCTTGAGAGATGGTGCAGGAGGGAGGGGTTCAGATTGTTGGGACATTGGAACCGGTTCTGGGGGCGGTGGGACCATTACAAACCGGATGGTCTACACCTGGCCAGGACTGGAACCAATGTCCTAGGGGGTGCTTTTCCTAACACTGTTGGGGAGTTTTTAAACTAATGTGGCAGGGGGATGGGAACCAGATTAGAAAGGTAGAGGTCAGTAAAGAAGCAGCACTTAAAGCCAGTAAGGTACGAGACAATAAACTCAATGTGACTAAGGGGAAGAGTAGACAGGGAAGAGATGATGAATGCAAAGGTGGTCTGAGGTGCATTTGTTTTAATGCGAGAAGTGTAGCAGGTAAGGCAGATGAACTTAGGGCTTGGATCAGTACCTGGGAATATGATGCTATTGGTATTACTGAGACTTGGTTGAGGGAAGGGCAGGACTGGCAACTGAATATCCCAGTATAGATGCTTCAGGATGGATAGAGAGGGAGGTAAAATGGGTGGAGGAGTTGCATTACTCGTCAGAGATGATATCACAGCTGTGATTAAGGAGGGCACGGTGGAGGATTCGAGCACTGAGGCAATATGGGTGGAGCTGAGAAATAGGAAGGGTGCAGTAACATTGTTGGGACTTTACCTCAGGCCTCCAAAAAGCGAGCATGAAGTAGTGGTACAAATATGCAGACAGATTATAGAAAAATGTTGGAGCAATAGGGTAGTCGTGATGGGAGATTTTAACTTCCCCAACATTGAATGGGATTCGTGCAGTGTTGGAGGCATAGATGGAGCAGAGTTTGTAAGGAGCATCCAGGAGAGTTTTTTAGAGCAGTATGTAAATAGTCCAACTCGGGAAGGGGCCATACTGGACCTGGTATTGGGGAATGATCCCGGCCAGGTGGTTGAAGTTTCAGTCGGTGATTACTTTGGGAATAGCGATCACAATTCCGTAAGTTTTAGAATACTCATGGACAAGGACAAGAGGGGTCCGAAAGGAAGAGTACTAAATTGGGGAAAGGCAGAGTATAACAAAATTCGGCAGGAGCTAGGGAATGTGGATTGAAAGCAGCTGTTTAAGGGTAAATCCACATTTGAAATGTGGAAGTCTTTTAAGGAAAGGTTGATTAGAATGCAGGACAGACATGTTCCTGTGAAAATGAAAGATAGAAATGGCAAGATTAGGGAACCATGGATGATGGGTGAAATTGTGAGACTAGCTAAGATGAACAAGGAAGCATACATAGGATCGAGGCAACTCAAAACTGATGAAGCTTTGGAGGAATATCGGGAAAGTAGGACGAATCTCAAACGCGCAATAAAGAGGGCTAAAAGGGGTCATGAAATATCTTTGGCTAACAGGGTTAAGGAAAATCCCAAAGCATTTTATTCGTATGTAAGGAGCAAGAGGGTAACTAGAGAAAGGATTGGCCCACTTAAAGACAAAAGAGGGAATTTATGCGTGGACTCAGAGGAAATGGGTGAGATTCTTAATGAGTACTTTGCATCGGTATTCACAAAGGAGAGGGACAAGACGGATGTTGAGGCTAGGGATGGATGTTTAAATACTCTAGGTCAAGTTGTCATACAGAAGGGGGAAGTTTTGGGTATTCTAAAAGACATTAAGGTGGACAAGTCCCCAAGACCGGATGGGATCTATCCCAGGTTACTGAGGGAAGCGAGGGTCGAAATAGCTGGGGCCTTAACAGGTATCTTTGCAGCATCCTTGAGCACGGGTGAGGTCCCGGAGGACTGGAGAATTGCTAATGTTGTCCCTTTGTTTAAGAAGGGTAGCAGGGATAATCCAGGGAATTATGGACCTGTGAGCTTGACGTCTATGGTAGGCAAACTGTTGGAGAAGATACTGAAGGATAGGATCTATTCACACCTGGAAGAAAATAGACTTATCAGTGATAGGCAGCATGGTTTTGTGCAGGCAAGGTCATGTCCTACAAACCTAATAGAATTCTTTGAGGAAGTGACAAAGTTAATTGATGAGGGAAGGGCTGTAGATGTCGTATACATGGACTTTAGTAAGGCGCTTGATAAGGTTTCCCATGGCAGGTTGATGGAAAAAATGAAGTCGTATGGTGTTCAGGGTGCACTAGCTAGATGGATAAAGAACTGGCTTGGCAACAGGAGACAGAGAGTAGTGGTGGAAGGGAGTGTCTCAAAATGGAGAAGGGTGACTACTGGTGTTCCACAGGGATCCGTGCTCGGACCACTGATGTTTGTGATCTACATAAATGACCTGGAGGAAGGTATAGGTGGTCTGATTAGCAAGTTTGCAGATGATACTAAGATTGGTGGAGTTGCAGATAGCGAGGAGGACTGTCAGAGAATACAACGAAATATAGATAGATTGGAGAGTTGGGCAGAGAAATGGCAGATGGAGTTCAATCCAAGCAAATGCGAGGTGATGCATTTTGGAAGATCAAATTCAAGAGCGGACTACATGGTCAATGGAAGGGTCTTGGGGAAAATTGATGTGCAGAGAGATCTGGGCATTCAGGTTCATTGTACCCTGAAGGTGGCAACGCAGGTTGATAGAGTGGTCAAGAAGGCATACAGCATGCTTGCCTTCATCAGACGGGGTATTGAGTACAACAGTTGACAGGTCATGTTACAGTTGTATAGGACTTTGGTTCGGCCACATTTGCAATACTGCGTGCAGTTCTGGTCGCCACATTACCAGAAGGATGTGGATGTCTTGGAGAGGGTGCAGAGGAGGTTCACCAGGATGTTGCCTGGTATGGAGGGTGCTAGCTATGAAGAAAGGTTGAGTAGATTAGGATTGTTTTCATTGGAAAGACGGAGGTTGAGGGGGGGACCTGATTGAGGTCGACAAAATTATGAGAGGTATGGACAGGGTGGATAGCAACAAGCTTTTCCCAAGCGTGGGGGTGTCAGTTACAAGGTGTCACGATTTCAAGGTGAGAGGGGAAAGTTTAAGGGAGATGTGCGTGGAAAGTTTGTTACACAGAGGGTGGTGGGTGCCTGGAACGCTTTACCAGCGGAGGTGGTAGAGGCGGGCACGATAGCATCATTTAAGCAGCATCTAGACAGGTATATGAACGGGCGGGAACAGAGGGAAGTAGACCTTGGAAAATAGGTGACAGGTTTAGATAAAGGATCTGGATCGGCGCAGGCTGGGAGGGCCGAAGGGTCTGTTCCTGTGCTGTAATATTCTTTGTTCTTTGTTCTTTGTTCTTCCTTCGGGGTAACATTGTCTCCCTGGGCAGCTCTGCTTACACTCCTCTTTGAGGCCTCCTGGTCCTTCAGCATCGCCGGCTGTGTATGCAGTTGGCAAGCTGGTTGCTGCTACCTCTGATCAGTTGTTCTCCACTCCCTCATTCTCCTTCCCTCACCCTCACATGGGGAACCTCCTCCAGAGTGCACTATTCCCACAATCTCTGTACCACTTTTTGTTTCAGTTTTCCCTTTGCCGGAACCTCCTTGTGTGAAGCCTCACTTCCAAAAGCCTCCCTTCAGCTGAACCCTTCAGTGGCTCAATGTCAGAGATTTGCTCAGAGTGCTGAGGAAACAATTTCTTCATTCCTCATGCAGTCTCAGCTGCAGCCTCAAACCCCTCATTGTGCTGCTCAGATACTGTCATTTAAACCACCATTGTGCTCCTTCAATGATCCTGTCGGAATCGTCTTCTACCTGTACTTAGTATTTAGTATTTAGTTTTTAATTTTAACAACAAAAAGAGGGAGAGAGTTGTCAACTGGTGGGGTTGTGTGCTACTCCTGCACAATGTGGGGGATCATGGACACTTCAAGTGGCCCCAGGATTACATGTGTGGAAAGTGCATTCAGTTGCACAAGCTCACTGAGAGCATGAATCGGTTGGAGCAGCAGCTGGAAGCACTGAAGAGCCCACAATTAGCTGAATGCTAATAGCTTCAGAGATGTGGTCACACCCAAGGTACAGGAATATAGATGGGTGACCATCAGACAGGATAGGCATAGAGTGCAGGGGGATCCAATGGCTTTCCCCAAACTGACCAGTATGCCGTTTTGGATATTGATGAGGTGGAAGGTGCATCAGAGGACAGCAGCAGCAGTGGACAGAGTGAAGGCTCCACTATCAGCCTCCTGCACAGACGGAGGGGGGTACAAAGCATAGGAAAGTGATAGTG